>NC_064767.1:1182500-1502500 GCF_011397635.1 Epinephelus fuscoguttatus
TCTCAAGTCTTAATATTGTTAAAATGCCTTAAATCAGCTTTTTTAAGTCTTAAAAGTCATTGTTAAAATGTCTTAAATCAGTCTCTTAAGTCTTAATATCATTGTTAAAATGTCTTAAATCAGTCTTTCAAAAGTCTTAATAGTCATTGTTAAAATGTCTTAAATCAGTCTCTCAAAAGTCTTTAAAGTCATTGTTAAAATGTCTTAAATCAGTCTCTCAAAAGTCTTAATAGTCATTGTTAAAATGTCTTAAATCAGTCTCTCAAAAGTCTTTAAAGTCATTGTTAAAATGTCTTAAATCAGTCTCAAAAGTCTTTAAAGTCATTGTTAAAATGTCTTAAATCAGTCTTTCAAAAGTCTTTAAAGTCATTGTTAAAATGTCTTAAATCAGTCTCAAAAGTCTTTAAAGTCATTGTTAAAATGTCTTAAATCAGTCTTTCAAAAGTCTTAATATCATTGTTAAAATGTCTTAAATCAGCCTCTCAAGTCTTAATATTGTTAAAATGCCTTAAATCAGCTTTTTTTAAGTCTTAAAAGTCATTGTTAAAATGTCTTAAATCAGTCTCAAAAGTCTTTAAAGTCATTGTTAAAATGTCTTAAATCAGTCTTTCAAAAGTCTTAATAGTCATTGTTAAAATGTCTTAAATCAGTCTCTCAAAAGTCTTTAAAGTCATTGTTAAAATGTCTTAAATCAGTCTCTCAAAAGTCTTTAAAGTCATTGTTAAAATGTCTTAAATCAGTCTTTCAAAAGTCTTTAAAGTCATTGTTAAAATGTCTTAAATCAGTCTCTCAAAAGTCTTTAAAGTCATTGTTAAAATGTCTTAAATCAGTCTCAAAAGTCTTTGAAGTCATTGTTAAAATGTCTTAAATCAGTCTTTCAAAAGTCTTTAAAGTCATTGTTAAAATGTCTTAAATCAGTCTTTCAAAAGTCTTTAAAGTCATTGTTAAAATGTCTTAAATCAGTCTTTCAAAAGTCTTTAAAGTCATTGTTAAAATGTCTTAAATCAGTCTCTCAAAAGTCTTTAAAGTCATTGTTAAAATGTCTTAAATCAGTCTTTCAAAAGTCTTAATAGTCATTGTTAAAATGTCTTAAATCAGTCTCTCAAAAGTCTTTAAAGTCATTGTTAAAATGTCTTAAATCAGTCTCGTAAGTCTTAATATCATTGTTAAAATGTCTTAAATCAGCCTCTCAAGTCTTAATATTGTTAAAATGCCTTAAATCAGCTTTTTAAAGTCTTAATAGTCATTGTTAAAATGTCTTAAATCAGCCTCTCAAGTCTTAATATTGTTAAAATGCCTTAAATCAGCTTTTTAAAGTCTTAATAGTCATTGTTAAAATGTCTTAAATCAGTCTCTCAAACGTCTTTAAAGTCATTGTTAAAATGTCTTAAATCAGTGTTTTAAGTCTTTAAAGTCATTGTTAAAATGTCTTAAATCAGTCTTTCAAAAGTCTTAATAGTCATTGTTAAAATGTCTTAAATCAGTCTCTCAAACGTCTTTAAAGTCATTGTTAAAATGTCTTAAATCAGTGTTTTAAGTCTTTAAAGTCATTGTTAAAATGTCTTAAATCAGTCTCTCAAGTCTTAATAGTCATTGTTTTATGTTTCCATGAACATTTGGGCAAAATAGTCCCTGACTCCACTGAGCAAAGACACATCCAAGAAACATCGATTTAACTCAGTTCAACTCAAACTCAACTTTTATGTTAGACTTTTCACAATAAAAGCTTCAGGAAATCAAAGGACGATGTCTGCAGAGCTGCTGAGAGACTGTCGGTGTTACCAGTCTTTATTACTTCATGTTAACATCTCGTCATTGGCTCATATTTCATCATCCTTTTTCATATCACCACATTTCAATGTACCCTTATTATGAAAAATATTTTATGCAGGAAGGTACTTTATAGTGCTAAAATTATAAAACACATTTTTACTGTCTTATTGTTTCCAGTCCATTTTACTTTGGCATTTTATTTTTTTAAATGCTGTTAACTTTGCCTCACAATAAACACATGAGGACAGAGAAAGATTATGTGCATATAACGGAAATTATTATTATTGGCTAATTCTTTACAATTGGTTCTACTTTTAATTTTTTTCGATTGCTGTTAAGCTGCTGTCAAAGAAACAAACATGCTTCTGCATAATTTTCACAATAAAAGTGTGAAAATCAAGGGAAAGATAATGTTAATTTTTGTTGGTTGACGTTTAATATAATCTCTTCTCATTTAAATCTTCATCGTCTCATTTCATCATGTAATTTAATTTTGTTTTCATATTTCATAACTCTTCATTGTGTGAAACGTTTGTGCAGCAAACAGCAAAGCAGAGGTGACGCTTATGACACAAACACTGATTTGCTGTTGATTAATTGTTTCTAATTGGTTGTCTTTACTGTTGTTCATACACTATGAAGCTGGTTTGGTTGTGATTGGCCGCAGGGTGTTGATTATCATAGATAGAAGTGTTTTTAATGTCCTGAATTAAGAGATTCCTGGCCCTGACGGCACCGTGGTACAGTGGTTAGCACTGTTGTCTCACAGCAAGAGGGTTCTTGGTCCAAACCCAGGGTGGGGGAGCGAGTCAGTCTCACCTTTGCATGGAGGGTAAGGAGCTCCTAAACATTATCGTCTCCACCATGGATGTATAAAGAGTCCTGGATACACGTTGGAGGCGGGGCTCTGTTCATTCCTGTAACAGATGCTCAGTGAAGCCAAAATCGCTCCATGTCCACAGTATGAAACAACGTGGATGATCAGCGCTGTTTGTGCATCACTGGGCTCACTGAGCAGGCGCACCAGAGCCTGATGGCCACTGAGCGCTGCATCATTTAATCTTGTGTTATCGGACCAAATGGATCAAATCTTGATATCAAAGTGAGTCATTTTGCAGGAGTCGTGATGCTCAAAAAAATCTATCCACTGATTTATAGATGACTCTTTCACAGTGTAAGTCAATGGAAAAAACACTTGTGACGGACCCCAGAAATTACAGTACCACTGTTTGGTCACTACGAAAACTGGCTTCGAAAACTGTCTTCAGAGTGCGGTGCACTTCCTGTGTGCCTGTTCTCATGATTTGCGGACATTTTTGGCCTCTGCTTTTAAATCGTTTAAAACCCCCAGCGGTGGTTCGCACAAAGTCAAGACTCGATTGTCTGTCGTGTTTTTAAAGGAAAGTCAAATAAGGAAAGCCAAAGGTCCCAAAATTCAGTCTCTCTCTCACACACACACACACACACACACACACACACACACACACACACACACACTGTGTACAAATATCTGACTGTGCGTGTGTGTTGTGTCTCTGCAGACTCTCTACAGCTCCATCAAGAATGAGAAGCTTCAGTGGACCATGTAAGTTCCTCCTCTCCTCTTCTTCCTCCAGTACAAACCATCAACTGGTTTCCACTGGTTTATAACACACACGACAAACATCTGAAGTGTGTGTGTGTGTGTGTGTGTGTGTGTCCCTGCTGCCCTCTCTTATTTAAGCCTCTGTTGCCATGGCGACTGTTCCCTGCTTTCTTTCCTCGCTGTAATTACAGGTCAGCATCCCAACGCCCATGCTTAACTGTGGACACACACACACACACACGTATATTTATATGTATAAAACACACACACACAGGCAGGCGTCTCGTGTGCTCGGAGCATCTGTCCTCCCTCATGTTCAGCCCATCTTTTATTTCTTTCTTTCACTCTGGAGTCATTTGTCGGTTTGGTTTTTAATCCTCTGCAGCCGTGTGATAAAAACACGTTGTGATGACGACACGACGAAACAGACGAGAAAAATCAGACATTGGAAATGAAAATGAGATGAGTTTATAGGATGAGGAGCTGATGTGATGAGACCGCTCAGGACGGTGAAATAAAACATGGTGACTGAACAGATGAGGTGATGATGTAAAGAAATGAAATGACAGGAAATTGGTTCTGTCGACGTAAAGTCTGTTTATTTTTTGTCAGAAACTTGGTTTTGTTGTCTTTTCATATTTAATCTCTCTCGCACAGGTGTTAACAGCGATTTAGAAAAAACAAAACAGAAAAGTAGAAGTGTTTTTTCTTTTATAAAGATTTGTTTTACCGACAGAAGCTCAAACTACAGTTCAATAACAAGATGTAGGATTCAGAAACAT
Source organism: Epinephelus fuscoguttatus (assembly GCF_011397635.1). NCBI lineage: Eukaryota > Metazoa > Chordata > Actinopteri > Perciformes > Serranidae > Epinephelus > Epinephelus fuscoguttatus. The sequence continues at coordinate 1,186,641 of NC_064767.1, forward strand.
CTATGTATATATTTCTGTATATATATACATATACACATAAATACATATATATATATGTATATGTATAATACAACCAGCAGTGTTGGGGAGAAACTAGTTACATGTAACAGAGTTATGTCATTATTATGGCTAGCCCTGCACTAACATGATCAATGTCTCCGTGTTTATCAGACTGAATATCTACAGCAGAAGGGAAAGATATCTGACGGCTGTGATTTCATATCCCTGATGTATTCCTGCATCTTTGTCGTTTGGTCCTGGACAGTGTCTCTGACGCTCACCAGTCCTCAGCCCCCCTCGTTCCTCTTAGTGTTCAGTCTCAGGGTGCCAGTAGGAGCCAATCCCAATTCTCTTCCCTTAACCTTACCCCTTGGTTTCAAGTGCACTTGCCAGATGGATTCCCCTCAACGACGAAGGGGTAGTGTTGAGGGGTATGGAATTTTACCTACAAATTGGGATGCCACTTCATGCAAATTAGCCTAACAGACGTGTTCACCTACGTCACGTGTATCATCAACATAGGCTTCTTGCACTCATTTCCAAAATGCCGGCTCCAGTGCTTGTATTACCTGTTTCGTTGGCTGTCTTCATCCTTCTTCATTGAACAAATCAACGGAGAAGAAGCAGCAAATAGATGTGTGCAGCATTAATGGCTTCACGGAGAACTGTAGATATTCATGTCGGCTACATCGTGAATTAGTGATTTTCAAGCTTTCATATTTTAACTTAACACTTACAGATAACAACTGATATGCAGAAACAACACGTCCCGACATATTTTAGAATCTTTGCATACTAATTTGTGAAAATAGTACTTACAATTGTGTGATGGCTCTCTAATGGAGGCTGCCATCTTCCTGGAAAACTTGCCTGGCTGGATAGTTTATCAATGCATCCTATGAAATTCAGTCTTCCCCTCAGTTGAGATGGGTTCATAAGTGTGCACCAGCCCCTCAAATTAAGTGGGGATCTTAAGGGCTGAAAAGCACATACCCTAAAGTACCGTAGCCCTTTGCGGGAATGCACAAAAACAAGAGCCAACTTTGAGGGGAAGTGTGAGTATTGGGACGGACCCAGTGTTCAGTCTCAGGGTGCCAGACTTAGTGTACAGCTTATTATACCAGCACGGTAACAGATGACTGTCAGCACATGTATGTTGTTGGCCTGGACCTTGTTCTTTCCGTTCGGATGACTTTTCAGGACCTGTCTTACTCTGTGCAGGTATTTTTTGAGGTTGCTATGTTTGCACATGTTGAGTTTTCAAGTAGATCTCATTTCTACAGCACTTAAAAAAGCAACAACAGGTTTTTTACCACACAAACAAACAAAGACACGCACATACAAGCACAGAGACATAAAGGAGCGAAGAGTAAAACAAGATTAACATAAAACAAGTTAAAACACAGTTTAAACCCAACAGATACAAATAAAATAAAAAGGTGTGTGAACATTTCTGTTTACTCTTTTTTAACATATATCAGTTGATTTTTACACCCTCCTCTTTCTCCACGCTGATCTGGTTAATTGAACAGTAAACATACAGCGTGACCGATCAGTAATCACCTGCAGAGCTGACTCAGTCAGATCTCATGTCGTCAGACGATGGAAACAAAACCATTCATAATAAGTGATGAATAACCAGCCGCTCAGTTTCATTGAGCTCCTTCTGTCCTCTGTCTCCTGAAGTGATGAGGAGGAGTTGAGGAAGTCCATGTCGGAGCTGGCTGACGTCCGAACAGACTCGGCCTCCCACACCATGAAGCGCCTGGGAAGTGGAGGGAACCCACTGGTGGGCGTTGCCCAGCAGGCCGATGGCGAGCTCTACAAGAGCGGCTTCCTGGTCCGCAAAGTCCATGCCGACCCCGACGGAAAGAGAAGTACGTCTCTCTGACTCTTCTTCATATTCGTTTTTTTCAGTGATGGTTTGTTTTCAAAGCCCAAAATCTTTTACATCACTCTTTTGTTTTGTAGATTATTTATTTATTTACCGCAGTTATCATAGTTTTGTAGTTCTGTTTAGTTTTTATTATTATTTCATTTTCAGTTTTTGTTTTTAGTTCAGTTTAGTTTCAAGTGTGGGTTTATTGTTTTTAGTTTAGACTTTAGTGTTTAAATAGTTTAGTTTTAGTTCAGTTTTTATTCGCTTCTTTATTACTTTTAGTTTTTTATATATAATTTGGGGGATATTTGATTTAAGAAGTTCAGATTAGGTATGACAATATATACACAACACTTTGTGAAGGTAGTTGGCTCAGATTTATGTCGACATCCCAGTGTCTATAACCAGCTGCACCAACAGCTCCTCACACTCCTGTTGGAAACTTTACAAAATCTACAAAAACTAAAACTTAAGACATTTCCTGTGTATTGTTTTTGGGAAGTTAGTTTTGTAAGAACACAGTATAGTTTCAGTTCATTTTGATTTTCTTGAGTCTAGTTTTTATTTTTGTTTCATAAAACTTAAAAAAAAATTTTAAAAAAATTACACCTCCTTTTAGCTTTTAATTTAGTTTTAGTTCACCAGAATAATCAGACCCTATATGGGAACATCAATGACAACTATAACTATAATTATTAATATTATTATTATCATTATTTATAGAGCACTTTTCAGGCAAGCAGTAGTTTAAGGACAAAAAAGGACATAAGCAACATTTAAGACAGTTACATGAGATAAAAGCAGCAGTGAAACTAAATGAGCTGTTAAAAACCTCCAAAAACAGAAATCTAAATAAATTTCTTTGGGATTTTATGAATAAGAATTAATTAGAATTTATTTTGGTATGCAAATAAAAATAAGAACATCATGTATTAATCTACAAATCTATGTAAATAAAATCCCAGCCTCTCATAGAAAATGGCAGACACTTAAGTTTTACAGTGCAAAACATTAGAGTAAAGTAATTTAACATAACTCAGACACTTCTGCTGTCCAAAAAAAGCTGCAGGCTGAAGCTACAGCTGATAACATCGACCCTTTTAACAGCACCTCATATTTAGCAATCAACAACAAAACAGAAACAAACAAAAACGTAAACAGGCAAACAAGGCAGAATACTTACAAAAGGCAACGTATACACTTTAAGTTCCTGTTCCCTGTTCTTCTACGTCAGTATTACAGTCTGATCGTTTATTTTCATAAATGATAGGTGTAGTGCTGCATAAAAATCTACTGACAACAGCAGTCAGTCATTGGTCTAGTCTTGGTTTGGTCCTCTGGCTCATTGCTCAGGTGGTTCAAGCCATTTATTGGGACAGGAACTATTTTAACTTGATTTGTAGTTCAGAATCTAGCTGGACAAACATTATGTGTGGAGTTCCCCAGGGCTCAATCCTCGGTCCTCTTCTGTTTTGCATTTACATGCTTCCACTGGGCCACATTAAACAAAACAATGATATCAACTGTCATGATTATGTAGATGCCACTCATATTTACCTTCATCTGCCACCAAGTAACCACATTCATATACTCTATATATTACAGCTGGAGTTTCTGAGGCCACAGACAAATGAAAAATTATACTGAAAGTCATAAAGTATGAAGCTGATTGAATAATGTGAAGTACATTTATTGAGCTGTTGATGAGGATTAATTCTTTTAAATTGTAAAAGTTTCATAAAAGCCATGATGATGCATCAAACCTGCTCTGGTGATGTTTAGTATGCCATGATGCCTTGTTTCTCCAGCTCCGCGGGGCAAGAGGGGCTGGAAGTCTTTCTACGCCATGCTGAAGGGTCTGGTGCTCTACCTGCAGAAGGTAAACATTTACATTTCCCAGCAGCCCTGCTGGTTCATGCATGTCAGTCCATCCACATTAAGTGTCTGTTTTTAACTCTTTGTTCTTATAACACAGAATCCAAATTGTACGCCGTGACTTATCTTAATTAGTTTGTTTGTAAATAAACTGCTTTGTGTGTGAACTGTGCTTTATAACTGAATTACCTTTGCCTCATCTTATTACAGTAACAAGCTTTTTTCGTTATTACATAATTCACATGTTGTTAAAACGACAAAGATTTAGTTAATGCATGAAGAGAAAACATCGACATTGACATCGATCATTTTGATGAGGTAATGTGTGATATATAAGATAAAATTATATGTTGTAATAAAAAGACCAGGATGTTGTGAAAACAATAATTTGCTGTGAAGTAACCAGAAAAATACGTCCCTATAATATCACTGACATGTCATTTTGACATCATTTTTTTCATCAAATATTTTCATGTTATAACGACATGTTTTTATGCTTGGAACTAAACAGCCAATGATTCGGTTTAGTTTTAGTCATGAGAGCAATGCTTTCTGGAACTTGTAGTTGACTTTGTGAGTGTTTGACCAAGTTTGAACACGATCAGCTGACTGATATCATGCTGCTCTGTGATTGGCCGACAGGATGAGTACCGTGCGGAGCGAGAGCTGACGGAGGAGGACGTAAAGAACGCCGTGTCCATCCATCACTCTCTGGCCATGAGAGCAGCTGATTACAGCAAGAGACCGAACGTCTTCTACCTGAGGACGGCCGACTGGAGAGTCTTCCTGCTGCAGGCTCCGTAAGAACCACGCAGAGACGCTGTATACGTCTTTGTTTGTTTGTCCGGTGTTTATTTGTCTGTCATCAGAGGTAAACATCCGTACATTGGCTCAGATTCTAACAGGAAACGGACATCACTGTTTTCCTTCAATCATTAAACTAAGACATCGTCCTCATTGTCAGAGTGACACAGTGACTGACGTCATGGTTACAGTACAAACGGGAAGTGTTGACTTCTCAGGTTGAGTGTTACTGTCTCTGACCTTTCTGCAGAAACGCAGAACAGATGCAGTCCTGGATCACGCGCATCAACGTCGTGGCGGCCATGTTTTCGGCTCCTCCATTCCCGGCGGCGATTGGCTCCCAGAAGAAATTCAGCCGTCCTCTGTTGCCGGGATCCAACACCAAACTGACCCAGGTAGAGACGCTGTGTGTTCACACCTCGTTCAATAAAGGCTTTATTTAATGTGGAAACATCAGAACCCAGAGCTGAGTTTTAACGTCTGTCCCAACAGGAGGAGCAGGTTAAATCCCACGAGAACCGGTTCAGGGCGGTTTCCTCAGAGCTGGCAGAGCTCACGGCCTCCACACCAGACCGGAAGGTGAAAGGTCGCGAGCTGGAGGAACAGAAACTCCGACAGGAGTACCTGGAGTTTGAGGTGAGAGGATTCACAGCAAAATACAGGTTCACAGAAATGTTTGGTCGTTCGAGAGCTGAAGTGAAGACAAACACAAATCCAGTAGATGTGGGGATCGCCAGAGGGCTCATGATACTTAGGTCATGAGACAGTGTTACTGCAAAATGCTCAGGGCTTAAAGTACTCCGGCTTGACGGACATTTCTTGTATTTCTTTTCTTTTCTTTTCTTTTTTTGTGGCAACAACTTGGCACAAGTTAGCATTTAACGAATCATCTTCTGATTTTCAGTGAAGCACATGGTTAGTTCCACCAATAGTACAGTGTTATCAAACTCAGCTGGCCAATAAGAGCTGAGTGGGGAGGGTCTAAAAACAGCATGCACACACACACACACACACACACACACACACACACGGACAGGGTTTCAACACACACTACTTCCAAGCACATGTTGTTTAGTTTATGCTTCACTTCTCTGTAGAGCTTGGGTACGGCTGTGAGGGGGCGGAGTCACTTACCTGGGTTCACGTGTTTTTAGCGTGTAACAAAAGCCTTTGTTTCAGCAGCGCTGTATGGACGCAGATCTTTGCACAGGAAGTAGGTGATGGACTGTGTTATTTTCTGATGGTAGTTGTGTTGAGCTAAGTGTTTCCAGTGTTGGGTTGGTTTTTCGGCAGAGCGGGTTTAGCGTTAGCTTGGCCATCAGCAGCTAACACTGTCTCTGGATGGTGTCGTGTGAGGTGAGCCGTCATGTTCGTAGTATTCCCAGAGTATTTTATTCTCATATGACACTGCTGTAAATCATGTGTCATGTCCAAGTCCTCCTTCTGTGTTCAGAAATCCAAAATAAGTCCAGATGTTTGATTTAAACACCGACAGCACATTTCTGTTTTCTTTGTTTTGATGAACTTCCTGCCAGATGCCGCTGACTGAGACCTCTGCTGACCCCACCAGGAACAAAACATCAGCACCATCTAGTGGACTGAGAAAGCAACTGATTTTAGTATTCTACGACCAAAAGTTGGATTCAAATGTGTATTTACAAAAATAATAATGTTTACAGTAAAACATCAATACTTGGCGTCCGTGTATTGATACAGTATCACCACGCAAAATATTACGATACTACGCTGTATCCATTTTTCCCCACCCCTAAAATCCAGTCTGAATTTATTCTGTATTAATTCACTGAAATTTGGAACAAAAATTTTGAGTAATTTGAGTCGTTATGTAAATTTCAGCTTCTGTCAGGTCGGTCCTGGTGTTTTATTTCTTGGTAAATGTTCTTACTTGAAGTAGAAATGTACCTGACTTTCACCTTTAACTTATTTTCCATCTTCACATTTACTCTAACTGTAGCGTGCACAAACCCTCGGACAGAAATCACAGTCCTTGCCTTTACAGTACGTGAACGTCTCAGTCAGATGTATTAGGTTTCATCTTCCACAGTTGCTCTGCGGCAGTATGAACCCCTTCAGAAGTCACGTGTTGTATCTGAAGTTAAACGTGCACTGAATCCCTCTGAGGTCTGAATATAAGTGACAGTTTCTCTGCGGCTCCTTCTGCTCGTCTTCATCACAAACTGTCACTGAATCAGTCTGTCTGGTGTCAAACAGGCTGCAGAGACACAAACACACTGTGCTGGGAACACGGTGCTCAGTTAAAGGACCAGTCTGCTGTTTACTTCCCTGCACCGCACTCGTTACACAGAGTTCTGTCTTCTCGGGTGAGCGTTTGGTTCTGATTCAGAGACACCTGATGAGTTAGCAATCGAGCAGGTAGAAGCAGGACTGACTTTAACAACCTGAGAAAGTTTCCTGTTGCTTTCTTCAATCAGAAATCTGATAAACAAATACGGTGAGTTCAGGTACAGTCATGAAGATGGAAAACACAATAACTCTACTGTGTCTCAGTAGGTAAGGATTAGACGTTACAAAGCACTTCACAATAAGAGCATCTCCTATTATTTTCAGGAGCAAGGAGCTGTTTTTGTCCAGCACAAATGTTTTTGTAACGTTTTTAATATCCAGAAAGTTTGTGAGACAAGTAACGTCTACTGTTTATTTCTCGATAAATGTTTTTATGTGCAGGTGACAGCAGTGGGTGGAGACGTCATGTTTCCAGGTTGTCCATACATACGTCTGTTCCATTCTTGTGAATACAATATCTAAAGAAGAAAATTTTTGAGGGAATAGTTTCAAATTTGGCACAAACATCCACTGGGACTGAAGAATAAACTGATTAGAATTTGGTGGTCAAAGGTCAAGGTTGCTGTGATTTTGTTTAGCTCATTCTCGTGAATGCGACATCTCAAGATCAATGTGAGGGAATTTCTTCAAATTTGGCACAAACATTCACCCAGACTCATCAATGAACTGATTAGACTTTGGTTGTCAGAAGTCAAAGGTCAAGGTTACTGTGACCTTGCATCCGTCTCGTTCTTGTGAATGCGATATCTCAAAAAAGCCTTGATGATGTTTCTTCAACTTTGACACAAACATTCACTTGGACTCAAGGATGAAGTTAGAAAATTAGATTTTGGTGGTCAAAGGTCACTGTGACCTTGCACCTGTCTCATTCTCGTGAACATAATATCTCAAGAACAGCTTCAGGGAATTTCTATAAATTTGGCACAAACATCCAACTGGACTGAAGAGTAAACTGATTAGAATTTGGTGGTCAAAGGTCAAAGGTCAGTGTGACCTCACAGAACATGTTTTTGGCCATAACTCCAGAATTCATTCACTAATTCTGACCAAACTCGACACAAATGTCTAACAGGATGAAATAATGAAGGTCAAAAGGTCAAAGGTCAGCTTGACTGTGACATCATCATGTTTTAACGTCATATCTCAGGAACAGAAGGGGAGACATTTGGTCAGATACTGAATTGGTGACTCTAATCTTGAAACTGTGCTGATTGTATAGATCTTCTGTGTGTGAAGCATCCATGTTTTCACTGACATGGATGGAGACTGTCAGAGACACTGGACTGGTGGGCGGAGTCATACAACCACAGGGTGGACTGGTGGGCGGAGTCATACAACCACAGGGTGGACTGGTGGGCGGAGTCATACAACCACAGGGTGGACTGGTGGGAGGAGTCATACAACCACAGGGTGGTGATTCTAGTTTTGGAGGGAAACTGTATTAACAATCATTCCGTGTAAAGGATTCATTGCGTCAGTTACGACCTGACGTTAGCATCATTAACTCTTGTCTCCTTTCTCTGTCCTCCTCCTACAGAAAACCCGCTACGGTACGTACGCCATGCTGCTTCGGGCCAAACTGTCAAGTGGAGACGAGGACCTGACGGCCTTTGAGGCGCGGCTGTTTGATGACGGCGGCCTGCAGAGGGCACACTCCAGCCCCACGCTGCCTCAGGAGACAGCCAACAAGGAGAAGACCCGCGGAGGCAAGACGTCCAAAAGCTTAAAGGTCACGTCCTCCTCGTCCTCGACCTCCAAGACCAGCAGCAGTGCCAAAGAGGCAAGCAAGAAGAAGAATGGCGGCGGTGGTGGAGGCGGTAGCGGTGGGAACAACCAGCAGCCGGAGCTACAGAAACAGAGCAGCAAACAGGAAGAGGCGCCGTAAGGCGGCGAGAAGCAGGTTTGATACAGAGTGTGTAGCTGGAGACGGACATGAAGCATCATGGGTAGCAGGCTGACATCCTCCTTTAAACCTTTTCTGTTAAACCTCAGTCAGATTCTGATTGGCTGAGGGGATTTTCCTCCAGAGCCCGGCTGAAACGTTTGAGGGCGGCGGGAAAGGAGACGCTCGTCACAAAGGAGGACGACCGTACGGACGAGTGGAGCGCCTTTCTTTTTCTTTTTTTTTCTTCCACGAGTCGAAACATTCAGGAAACACGAACAAGGTGTGAAATCTGAAGAGCGTCACTCTGAGTTTATTTCTCGTCCAAACATCCACCTCAGCAGGTCAGAGTTTCACAATAAAAGCTTTACTTCCTGTCAGACCTTTTATTTTCAGGGACTCTCTGAGCAAGTTTGAACCTCCTGCAGCAGCCGGCTGCTCACAAACACTTTGTAGGTACTGACCTCCTGCACGGCCGCCGCTCTGCTGCTTCTCCTAGCAACAGACGGGGGAGCAGGTTGCCATGCCAACCAGATATGACAGACAGAGCGCGTGGGACTGTTGCCGTGGCGACCGAGCAGAAGGGGGAGCAGAGAGGGAGGGGAGAGAGACTCTGGAGTCAGGACTCCCCCGGCCAAACAAACAAACAAACAAACAGACCGAGGCTGTGATGATGTGTCACAGAACACAATACCTCGTCCTCCTCCGCACTTCACAGACTGTGTGTGTGTGTGTGTGTGTGTGTGTGTGTGTGCGTGCGTGCGTGCGTGTGCGTGTGTGTGTGTCGTACTTCCAGGAGTGTAAATACTAACTGATGGAGGCTGATCAGAGTCACTGCACTTCATTTATTTATGTTGTTGTTGTTTTTTTCCTGGCTGAGTTCTGCTGGAACAAACAGGCTGTACGGAAGCTCATTAGTGACCAGAAACTACTGACTGAGCAGAAACAATAATAATTCAGACTTTAGTCAGCGACATCCTCCCATAGTTATTGAGTAATACTTTTTTATTCTGCCTTATGGAGAGCCGACGTGACAAAGGCGTCAAATTTCTGTAAATTTATATTCTGCGTGTTTGATAAATTGCTCACTGCTGGGTTCTTTGCATTTATTTAAAACCATAATGGTACCGAATATCAATACGTATCCCCCGGTTGAGCGGAGCTTTTTGTAAACATGTTTAATGATTTAAGACCCCGCCCCCAGTTGGAACATATGGCCTTATATTGATTAAATATAATAATAACTATAATACATTTTAAAAGAAAAACATACATACGGGGCCAAAGGTGGAGCTTCACAGTCAACATTTATATATATATATATATTTTATTAAATTAAAAAAATACAACCACACATTTAGGACTGAGTAGGACAAACTTTTCTCAAAACAAAATCAGTTTACATCCTTTATCTTAACCTGTCGCACTTTTTGCAAATTCCAAAAAACATCTCCCAAATATAAAAAAATTCAGAAAATTTTAAAATTTAATAAAAAACATAAGAATTTAATAAGTTGACACTACGCAACACCAGATTACTTGAGCAAATAATATTTAAAAGGCACAATAAGTAAAATGTACATATTAAACATCAGTATAAATAGGATAATAAGGAATTTCTGTGTTTCTTTGTTTGACATTAAATCTGAAAATAAAAGGCAGCAGACTTTCTTAATTCATGTTTGTGATTATAAATTTAATACATTAAAATATAAAAATGATTGTGTCCTGAAATTAAAATTCTTGTGTTGTAAAAGTTTAACAAAGTGTTGTGAAGCGTCTCTCAGACTGGTTTCAGTTTGATTCTGTTTTGTGCTCACTCAGTAGTTTTGTCGTTAATGAACGTCCATAGATTTTTTATGCTGAAAACGATGCTGGAAACTGAATAACGTTTGAATCCGTCCACTTTCTCCTCACACTCCTGTTTTCTTACTTAAAGTTTCTGTATTGTGCTGAAAATGATCTTTGTTGGTTTGTTGGAGACGAAAATTCAGAAGTTTAAATCGTGTGTTTGTTAACGGGATGAAACAAACATCAGAAACCTCAGAGCTTAAATTAAGAACATCCTGATCACTTTGACCACCAGACACCAGAGGGGATTTCTGGGTAATGAGGTTTTCAACAACATGCAGTTTCCTCCTGCTGCCACTTGGTGTCACCAGAGTGTCACACTGTAGACTGAACATGTTTACTTTCATTGAGTAGTTTTCAGACCTGCATTCAAAACTTAAGTAAAAGAAAAGTAACAGCAAAAGTACAAGTATTGTAATATAATTATCGATGCATTCATGTGTTTATCTGAATAATCTGAGTTTAGTAAAGTATCTAAAGCTGTCAGATAAATGGAGTGCAGTTAAAAGTATAAAGTAGTATAAAGTGACAGTACTTAAGTACTTACGTAGAGTACTCAGGGTTCCCACGGTCATGGAAAATCTGGAAAAATCAAGGAATTATGTCGTGTATAATGAAATAAATTGTCCACAGTAATCTGCGGTTGATAACCTTCCACATAGGCTAGTATAAAACCAACATAACCAACCGACTCTGGAAAAGGTTTCTTTCTACATTTGGAGTCAAGTATAATAAACAGGTCTGTTAGTGATGTACGGTGTGCACGGTCATCGAATTTTGTTAGTCATGTAAAAATCAGGAAAAATGTGGAGGAACCCTGAGCACCTTAGTGAATGTTCTTGATTACTTTCCTCCAGGTTTGGGAGTCACAAACGACAGAGTCACAGTGGTTCAGGTAGGGCTGAGGTACAGTTCATGATTTAACAAAAAAATTGCAAATGAGGAAAGACTAAAACGTGATGAAGATATTATAAGACAGCTGTGAAGCCAAGATCCAAAGTAGATTTATCACCCTCCTTCCAGGTCTTGAGATTCTTATTAATTTTGGCAGTGCCAGGCTTCCATATTCAGCCCCCTCAGTGTCAGGAAAACATAAAAACATGCCGTCATGTTTGGTTTCCTTCCTGTGATGTAACGCTGCAGCTGGTCGTTGATTATGAAGAATCAAAGTGAACAGAAGGAGCTTCATGTTTCAGCAGAGAGCAGATGTACTGACAGCAGACGAACACCAGGTGGCAGCAGACTGCAGGTTTAACAGGTGACGAGTAAAAGAAGCCAAACACTCAAATTGTTGTTTATTTTTGCTCTTATCTTCACTTCCAGAGATCAGATCCTCTAAAGAGTCAAACTCTGGAGGTTTCTGTAGTTTGTCAGGTTTGTGATCAGGAACACAAACAGCTGGAACCTTTTTCATCCCAGATATTAATGTGTGTCTCCTGAAAACACTGAAGGAGAGCTGGAAGCTTTGTTCTCTGAAGGGAATTCTTCCTTTGTTTTTTTTTGGTCGTTTCCAGTCGGGAACAATTCTTCAGTGAGCGCTGGAGCTTCAGTGAGAAACTTTCGATGGATTACAAACACTGATGCTTCTGTTTGTGCTGTTGGACAGATTACCCTCCAGGAATTAGTCTTACACCGCTGGAAGCTCTCAGAGACATAAAGAGAGAAAGTCTGACCTTTTGAATGAAGCTGTTTTTGTTTTTTCTCTGCGGTCCGTACGTGGATCATCACGTCTGTTCTTCAGTGGCTGAACAGACTGTAAGGACTCATTAAAACACCACAGAGGACTTTAAAAACACAAATTTCAAAGGTACTGACAGAATCAAAACTACGGAGCCTCTACGGAGACTTACAGCCATGTTCTTTTGGTTTTTTTTGTTTTTTACATCATGCTCCGAAAGGTATTACGTAACCTCACTCGTTTTCTTGAGATCAAAATGACAGATTCTCAGTTTACCGTGTGATAACCACAATCGTCCACGCTCCTCGCTGGTTGCATCAGTCAGTCCGGATCTTGGTCCTCATCACAGGTCACAAGCTCTGGATTCAACTGAAACGTAAAGTTCACAGATATGAGAAATCCGTCTTAGTCCACAGCAGCTGCATTTCTGGAGCATCTTTGATGTCGGACACGGTAGACTCCGGCACACTGAGGGCAGTGACACTGTTCTCCAGGTTGGAGTCATTAGCACTTCATTAGCACTTACACGTCACTGACGTCTTGTTTGTGGTGGTGGTTCCCAGTTAGAGAAGGGAGTCAGTTCAGGTGGTTCGGACCCACAACACACCGGATCTTATAAGCAGCATTTCCAACTCTTTCGGTACAGTACCCTCAGAACCGGTCCGTAACCCAGATGGACTTGTACTCAGACCTGAGATCTGTTTAGCGTTTCCTCCTCAGACAGTACTCTTAAATGTAGTTGGGGTTGTTTCCTCTCTCGCTGTATAAACTCTTCACTGACGATGCAGAGGAATGTCTGCACCTCATTGATCGTCCACGTGATGACGTTACACTCCAGCATTTTCAGAACAAAAAAGAACAAGCTGGTGTGTTTTTAGAGTCGGTTGGATGTTTGAAAATAGAACGTTTTTCAAGTAAGAGTGATGATTCTCTCCTGACCAATCAATGGACTGCAGGGTTCCTAGCCCCGCCTTTCAGTGTGCACATTACCTCAACAGAGAGTAACCGATGGGACAGAATGGAGCAGTTCTGTTGGTTCATCCACGTTTTTCACCAAAGGAAACACAAATATAATCGTTCTAATGTGTAACGAGCTACACTGAACAGAACCGACTGCTTGGTGGAAACGAGGCTCAAGATCCGCCGCAGTGAGCTCAAAGGATGTGGCTGCCTTTTTTACTTCCTGTTCTCGTACAGACTCAACAAGTCTTCATCTCTGAAGCTCATAGGTCATTTATATACTCAGTTCTGAGTGGGAAAAGAGGGTCCGTTAATCAGCTTTTCCTCCATTTAGTTTGACGTTCTGTTTCATCAGAGATTGAGAACCAGATGATTGGTTGTGTCAGAGGACGTTTGCATGACTTTGAACCTTCCTCAGGTTCCTCACGTTCTGCAGCTGGTCGACTTTTGAGACTTTAATTTTCAGAGAGACACCAGGGTCAATTCAAATTAATGGCATCTTGTAAAAACAATAGATGGATGGATGACGCTAATAAAATCCTGGACTCAGCCTGTGTCAGATTGTACGACATCAGTTTTGAGGCTGTCAGATGTGTGCGATGAAGGTGTTGTGAATCATCGCACTACGTTGGAAACATCAGCTCACATCATCCTTCTGCATCACCGTCATGTTTTTAATCGTCCTGACTGGGACCAGGACCTGTCGTCTGTCTGTGACTTGCTGCAAGCCTTTAGTTTCATCGATCGATGACGATCACTTTCAAAATGTCAACATTTCACTGAGAGTTCTCGATTCCACGAGTACCTTTGAAATTATTAGCGGACCTTCACACATAAAGACCTCTGTGGTTCGTTTGACCGTGAAGATCGGAGAGGACGTCTGACTCAGTCCGTCCTTCTCTTCTTCGTCCTCCATCAGACGGACATCGACACGCCGGTTGATGCAGGAGGAATCTATCGAGTCACTAGCAGACAGCAGGGTTCAGATTCATCGTCCCCGCTGAGCTGTTTGACCCCCGCCGGGTCGTATTTACTCCCTCAAATATCCAGTAACACTTGTGTACATCGGGTGTATTTGTCGCACTGTGCAATGTAAAGCAGCATAGGATGAATTTGTCTAAAAGTCATGGCCGCTTTCAGCTCTTTGTCTGTGTCCAAACCTGTAAATAAATGTACAAGTTCACATTGAGAAGCCATATTGTAGTTGGGCTGAACGCCCGGCTAGCGCTTGCTGCGTTTTAGGGCACTTTGGTTTAGATATTTTAGAGTGAGAGCAGATTAAACCTCGTCAGAGAGGTTCATTCCACCACTTTATTTATTCTGTTGGTTGTTGTCTCCGATCGACAACGAAGACCGAGTTTAGTTTCTGTGAAAGTTTTTTGTTTTTCCGGCTTTGCTGCGGTCTGAATGTTCGCCGCCGGCTCGCCGATCGATAGCTGTACATACTGTCCACATCCTGTGAGGTTTTGGTCGTAGTGAAACACAAACAACATGTTTGTATCATTTTGAAGGCTTAGAGGCAAAAATAAAAAAAACAACATTTTGAAAACAAAGTCTGAAAGTCTTTTATTCAAAGTTTCAGAAACAGTGCGCCATTTATTTCTCACATTTAACTTCCAGGCTGCTTGGTTATTAAAGAGAAACTACATGAATACACAGTATTAGTAAAAACACACAGCCTCATCTGGAAACACTGCTCCTGCAGAGCAACAAGGTTTATGTGTAAACATCAGAGAAATAAAAGATGTTCATGTTGCACAGCTAAGAGTTCAGAATATAGTTCACAACTTCACTTTTTCAGGACAGACGCCATTTAAGAAATGGAGAAGGTGTATATTCAAAATGTTCCTAAGTTAAAAATAAAAACACTCGAGGTAAGTTTAATATTATTAAACTGTAAATCATAAATATGACATTTAATTCTTATATGTCGAATGTGACTTTTTGCTCTTACAACTTGAAGTCATATTTAGACTATGAAAACATTTTTAACTAATAGCAAAATATTTTTATTTATCTGGTTTGTTATGTCAAAGTTTTAACAGAAGAATAAAAATTGTCAGATGTATCTCACAGTTTGGAATTTAAAAATTTAAAATTAATTTTTATTTAACTGACTTTAACTTTCTTAGAACCTTTTTTTTTTTTAAACATTTTTAACCAATAATAAAGTATTTTTATTTAACAGGCTTTTTATTGCACAATTTTAAAATAGTCAAAATTTTGACCTATTTTATTATTTTTTACAGAAAAATGAACAGTTGTCAGTTTTATGTCATGAATTTGAAACTTTTAAATTTATTTTGACTGTTTTACAATTTTCATTTCACTGAATTAACTCTCTTCTGTTTTAACCAGTTTATGGTCACATAATTTTAAAACCGCATATTTCATAATTTAAATAAAACCAAGTTAAATTGTCATGATGGTGACCTTAGTGTGACCTTAGTGTCTTATAATACTGCTGAAATGTTTTTGTATGTTTTTATTTACGTCACCATTTTATCATTCCAATTTTAATCATATTAAATGACTTACTATCGAATAATTTTGACACGAAAAGCCCAAAATTTAGACGTTTTTAAGGCGAGACAAGGCAGACAAAAACATCGAGTGGTCAGTTTTGAGATTTTGGGCAAGTTTACTTCTTGAATATGTGTTCTTTCAAACTGCTGTAAAGAAAAGATTCAAATTATACATTTAGACGTTTATTTGATCACACTGTGTCCACTTGCATAATGTTATGTTATTATGTAAATCTTTGAATGCCGTTTTCTCAAAATGAGTTTTTTGTCATACTTGTAGTCGAACGTCTCGGCCTCTGTAGCACCTATGTACACCAAACTTTCCAGTTATACAAATAGCTATATACTGAAGATATCTACAGAGGGGTTTGTTAATAAATCATTCCTAGCCTGATTTATGTTACATTTTAGTCCCAAAAATATGGCGAAAATCTATTTTTTTAAGGCTATGGACAGTGTATTTAGATCTTCGAGGTAATAAAGCAGAAATCCTTAAATCCCTCTGTAATTTCTTTTTTCATCATATATGTAAACAAAATGAAAAAAGAATTTTGCACCTGGCTTCAGATTTATCTTCCTAAAACATATGCAAATTAGCGCATATTTAATGTGATAGTGCTAATTTGCATACTTAAACATTAATATTTTAAAAACTTGAAATACATTTTTTTCATACTATTGTAAGTAATCAGCTGATGATATCTATTATTTTAAAATGTTACTCTGTTCACCTGCAGTGTCTCACCTTCAGTAGAAAATATTTCTATATTGTTGCTGTTTGTCTTAATTATTCTTAATTTAGTCTGAAATATTTCGATTATATAAAACAAAATGTATTTCTGTCTCAGTGTGACTGAACAAATCAGAAATTTTCCTTCAGTATTTTTTTATTTTCGACATTCATAACATTTAACATTTAAAATCTTTTTCATTCTGACATCAACGAGATCAAAGTATGGACAAACAAAGAAACTGAGAACAGGTGAGTAACTGATGATGTCACTGCTCTGACTGAGACAGGTGAGACGTGCTGCATTCCAGACCAGACAGAAAAATCAGAAATCCCATTTTCCTTCGAGATGAAGAGGCAGATCAGCGCGAGGTGACACACACACACTCACACACGCACACGCACACACTGTGAACACACACAGATTTATAGCTCCTCTTCAGCGACACGTCTCGACTCTGCGTTCACTTCCGTTAATTCATATTTAAATATTTAAAGTATAATTGATCATCATTGAAAGAATTCTGGGCAGGTCGAAGGTCAAAGTTCATCCTGGGATTGAAAAGTTAGAGACGTCGCGGACAGAAAGAGAAATATAATCGTTTCATAAAAACACTGAAAGAAAAACAAAATATAACTTAATGAAAAAAATGTAACAAAGTTAAAAATTGAAAAATTGTAGTTTCTGTGAATTCCTGTTTTTAAATTTAAGAAACTTTTGACTTCCTGTGTTGTGAGTTCATCATTTCTGAGTGGGTGTGGAACGCAGCCTTCGTCTCGTCCGCCAGTGAACACACGTTAGAGTCCGAGAATCAAAGTCTCTGCTGGACGTGTCCGTCCGTCCGTCCGTCCAGGCTCCCTCAGCAGAGACCAGGCGACATTCCTGAAGTTTCTCCAGATGGGATTTTATCTCCTGCTCGTCACTGATTGGCCACAGGAGGCTCCTCCTCCTCCTCCATTGGCTGGCTGCCGAAGCCGCTGTCAACCGTGGCGTCTGATTGGACAGAAAGAATGGAAAGAGGTGGGTTTTTTATTTTTTTATTGACACTAACATAATGTATGGTAACATGACTTTATTTTTAACAACAGAATTTTATTTATAGTAACAGAACGTTTTCGGATAATAATAAAACTTCTATTTATATTTATAACTTCATAAATAATAATAAAACTTTATTTATAAAATAATATTTTATAGTTACAAATCTCTTTAATATTCATTTATAATATAAATTTATACATAGTAACATGACTTTATTCATATCTATAAAACTTTATTATACAAATTTATTCAAAGTGACATAATTTGATTTGTCAAAACTTAATTTAAGACAAAATAACTTTATTAATAGGAACATAACTATATTTATTTATAAAACATAATCTATCATAACATAACTATTTACTGATGAGAAGTTTTAACACATTAATAAATCTGTAATTTTTTATTTTTCATTTTCATTTATGTATTTATTTACATTTAGAGATTGTCAATGAAAAAGGCAGAAAATCAGAGTGGATCAAATCTCTGGAGATGTTCACAGACTTGTATAGTTTTATTTATTAGATTTCTGTTTTTGTGAGTGAAATAAAAGTGAAACTCGCTTTACGTCCTTGATGCTCTGTGAGAACATGAGAGATGATGACTTAATATTTTTACATCTTCACAGACACTGCTGTCATTTGTTTTGGCTCCTGGCAGCTTTACTCTTTTTGAAATTAATAAAATGAGACGTCAGACTCGTCACTGAGTTTGTGCTGAATAAAAAGACGTCACGCAGGTGAAGTGAGGAAGAGTTGTTTTGTTTTTACCTGTGCTGTGTTTGTCGTCTCGTAGCTCGGCGTGTCTCAGCAGTCGGACTCCTTCTGTCAGACCGAGAGACTGAAGAGCGTCAACCAGACCTTCGACTGCACCTCCACCCAGCTGGACACAGGGACACATGTCACATACATCAGACACAGGTCAGTAAGTGTAACTGTACAGTGAGGCTTCAGGTCGTAGCTTTAACCCAAGTCAGTAACACGGCAGCTGCAGGTGTTGGGTGGAGGCGTTCGTTACCTGGTAGTGCTGCAGCAGGTGGTGGCAGGGCGTCGGACTGTCCATGTACAGGTGAGTCAGCGTCATCATCCCCAGCTTCTCCGCCAGTTTCCTCCAGGGGACGTCTCCGACACTCAGGACCTCCACCAGCCGGGACAGCGTGTCCTCGTCCAGCCCCGACGCCTCCGCCTCTGCAACGGCATCACACAACACAAGAGTTTTTTATTTTGTACCATCAGACTGTGACATCATCATTAAAAACGTCATCTACATGAGCTCACACATAAAAACCAGAGTTTGTAAAGAACGAACCTTCAGAGCTGCTCGGTTTCATCTTCTTACTGCTGTGACGACTTGACTTCGGACTCTGTCTGGAGTTTAACAGGTTCCTCACCTGAGGAGAGGAGACAAGGAGACAAGGAGACTATTAGCACCTTCATCTATGGATTGACTCTCCAGTGTTACGATACGATACGATATACTTTATTGTCCCATGAAGGGAAATTTGTCTTGGACTCAGCAACCGCGCCATGAATGCCTCGACAGCCACAATGACAACAAACAGTATGTTATTATGTCCTGTGCTTTTATTTTGAAAGGATTGCTACCTTTTGGCATTTGGCGAGGTCCAGGGGTGTGTGTCCTCCTGCTGGTCTCTTGCGAGGGTTGATTGGCTGTGAGGTGGCCTCTTGCTCTCTGATTGGTTCGTCTTCGTCCTGCTCCTCGTCCGAGGAGGAGCTGAAGAAGAGCGGCTCGTCGTTCTCCACGTTTTTATCAGCACCTGAAGAAGAAACCGTCGTCATCATCACGAACTTTAATTCTGAAAATCAGGTCAGAGGTCTGAACAGGTGTGTGTGTGTGTGTGTGTGTGTGTGTGTGTCTGACCTGCAGCGATAAGCATGGAGCAGAGGGTCGGTGAGCCCAGACTGGCGGCCAGGTGCAGAGGTGTGTTTCCTCCAAACGTGCTGGCGTTAACGTCGGCCTTCAGCTGTAAATGCACAGATTGAGTTAACGCTGTGATGTCACTGATGGACAGGTGTTCCGGTGTGTGTGTGTGTGTGTGTGTGTGTGTGTGTGTTGTACCTCTGTGATGAGAGTGCAGGCCACCTTGAACAGGTTTTCCCTCACAGCCAGGTGGAGGGCGGTGTTTCCGCTCTTCTGCTCAGGTGCATTGATTTTGGCTCCGCCCTCCACCAGGAGGCGGAGGCAGCGCTCGCCGTCCCGCCTCACCGCCAAGTGGAGAGGATGGAGACCTGAGACAGAGACAGATACAGATGATACCTCAGTCTGGCTGAAAAACATTTCACTACTGTCGATAAAGTTTTTTTCATTATAAATAACAGTGTCGCAGTCGTCGGTAAATATTTCACGTAGCCGCGTTTCTCTCACCGTGGAAGTCCGGAGTGTTGACCAGGTGGGCGTGACGTTCTCCCAGGTGAGCCAGCAGGGGGCGGAGCGTGGCGTTGTCTCCAGCCAGCGCTGCCAGGTGGAGCGGACTGCGGCCATCTTTGTCCAGCAGGCTGGGGTCGGCCCCCGCCCTTAGCAGCACCTCCACCACCTTCACCTGCCGGGTGATCACCGCCAGGTGGAGAGGAGTCTGTGGAGATGACAGGAAGTGAAGGAGTCAGTGGGCAGGTGAGATTCTAAGACACTGTGTACGGTTACCTGGTGGGAACAGTTCCCTGTCATAGTGAGCTTTATTGTGGTGTGAAGGTGAGTTAATTGTGATGTAGAGAGATCAGCTGTGGTTCAAGAGACGGGCTGGTTAGCGATGTTAGCATCAGTCAGCTGAGGGTTCGCTACCTGTCGGAGGTGGTTGGCCGTGTTGAGGATGTTCTGCTGCTGACTGCTGAGCAGAGTGTGGATCAGCTGCTGGATCACACCTGTCTGCTGATGGATGATGGCCAGGTGCAAAGGACTGTGGGAAAACAAAAAACACAACGTCAGACTGTCAGATTCAGAAACGATAAAACGTCCTCCGACACGTTCGTCTCTGAGACGTCCTCTCGGCCAGCATGTAGGACAAGACAGTAATTAAATTCAGACCCGTCTAAGACATTTTTACCCTCCGTTAAGAAAATTAATGTATTTATTAATTAGTTAATTTATTTTACAAAATATCTTTGTAACTATTAGAACGTGAAAACGACTCTTGGCCAGTAAGCAGCGATAAAGGCTGTGTCAACGATGTGTCAAATACCAGAGAAGAAGATTCTGAGCCTGTGCAGTGAGCTCGTTTTCCTTTGGCGTTATTAACAAATCAATTAATAAATGATTAGTTATTTTATTCATTCATAATTGACACCTTTATATTTAACAGTCCACGATGATATGATATAAAAATGACTGTGTTTCTAAAAATATCTGTACAGTTCAGAAACTCACGTGTCTCCGTTGCCGTCCTGGACGCCACAGAGGTGTCTCTGGATTGCCAGAAGGACGCGGACATCCCCGGTGCTGCAGTACTGCAGCAAGGCGGCAGCCGTCTGTCTGGCGCTCTGAGAGGCTCGGCTGTGGAGGGCGGCGGCTGGAAATATGAAGCAGAGCGTAGGTCAGATTTTTATTGGAGTTAAACAGCGTCACATCATCAGCAAAGAATCAGAGCGGGACATCGAACGTTACCGAGCTGAAACAGCTGCTGCTGTAGTGGTGAGCCAGTCTGTCCTCCTGTCTGTCCTCCTGTGTGTCCTCCTGTGTGTCCTCCTGTCTCTCCCTCTGTCTGTTGCTGGGTAACCCCTGTCTGAGGGGCGGAGCCTGACATCTGAGCCCCTCCGCCGAAGCCTGTGAAGCCTCCCGGGAAGAAGACTCCGCCGGTTCCTCCTCCTCCTCCTCCTCCATTCATCTGCTGGTTGAACTGGAATCCTGCAGAAGGAGACAGAGTGAACTCCCAGTTTAACCAGTGTGAGAACGCTGTGGTCAGCTGGACAGAGGGAACGTTAAAGCATGATCCTGAGCAGCTGAAGCTTGATTCCAGGCAGCTGACAACTGATTTCAGACAGAGAAATCATGATTTCAGTGAGCCAAAGGATGATCTCAGGCAACAAAAACAAGACTAAGTTCAATCATGGTTTCAGACAGCTAAAGCATAACTAGCTAAGTAAGTATGATTCCAGGCAGCTAAAACATTATTTCAGATAGCTACATCACAATTCCAGGCAGTTACAGCATGATTAATGCGTTAACAATAATCTTGTGATTCTTGAGTGAATCTGAAAAATTCAAAATCCCCTGATGTGGTGATGACACCGTGTTTCTCTGGAAACTGACTATGTTTAAAATAAAATCCCTACCTCCTCCTCCTCCTGCTCCTCCTGCTCCTCCAGCTCCTCCTCCTCCTCCAAATCCTCCAGCTCCTCCGCCTCTTCCTCCTCCTCCTCCTCCTCCTCCTCTCCAGGCTTCATAGTGAGGCAGCGGCTTCTGTTTCTTCCTCAGCACCTCCTCTTTGTCTGAGAGAAAGCAGGAAGTGATGAGAAGAAACATCTGACATTCAAAAGGTAAAAAGAACAGAAGTGGGAAGACTGGACAAAAAAAAAACCATGTTGTTTTCTCCGCTTAAAATTTCCTTCATTTTGTTTTTGTTGTCACGAATCTGTGGATGATGAAGATGAGTGAGTAGGTGAAGACTGAAACTCTGTGTGTGCCGACTGTTTCCACTGAGGGAAACCCCAAAACTGTCAACATCTACCCAAAAACAGACCTCCTGCTGTCAGTGGGGATTTACAGGTCATTAAATGTGATGTTCATGATTATGATGATGATGATGATGATGATGATGGTGATGATGGCTGACCTTGGACCTGTGGTATGTAGGTGAACTGTTTGGGGTCGCTGCTGTCGCCAGCCTTTTTCCTCTTCAGCTGCAGGAAGACGGTGACGGGCCGCTCGATCTCTGCACTGTGGTAGGGCGGTGTTTTGAAGACGATGGCGTACTGAGGAGAGAAGACGCACTGTGAGGTCACACTGTGAGGTCACACTGTGAGGTCACACTGATCAGATGGAGGTCTGGGTAAGGCTGGTAAGTGAACCCAGAGTGAAGTTCAATTGGTTTAACTTCTGTTTTCAAGATCAACAGCTCAATTCAAAGCTCCTATTCTTATTGGTCGTCTTTAAACCCACATTTAAGATGGTTTAACTTTTAATGAGATTGTTCCGATGACCTGTGCACAAGTCTGTTTCTTTGTTTTTTAAACCATGGTTAAATTTACAGCTTCATCTAAAGTCCAGCTCAGACCAAAGACGGGCCAAAGAACGGTGCAGAACAGAGCGCTGCCAAGTGGTCTTAATTTTGTTAACAAAAACTGAGACAAAAAGTTTTCCTCAACAACCTGTTTTCCACGATGAAAACGAGACAATGACGAGCTAAAAATAGATCTTGATAATAAAACCTAAGACAAAATCTGCGTTTCATTTGCACTGACGAGACAAGACAAAAATGTCAGCAGCAGACTGTCGGACACTGAAAGCTTGTAAATATCTTCAAATGCGACAGGCTGGTTAACTCCAGTAAATAGTCTGCACCAGCAGAAACAGTCAGATGCGAGTTGTGAGCTGTAGTTCAGCAGCAAATGAGAGATGACGCACCGTCTCTCCATATCGACTCGGTGTGAAGCGGAGAAGAACGGCACATTTGTTTGAACTCGTGTCGTGGTGAATCTGTGATCTGAGCTCGACTTTAGTTTAAATTCATCTCTGCTGGGTCAGAGTCAGTTTCACTTTCAGCATTTTAGATTTTTTTTTTTTTTAAGACTGAGGGAGACAGATCATTGTGCTGAAATCAGGAGACATCAAATCTGACTCAAGAAAACTCTTGGGAAAAAAACGATTGTATTAGAAACAAAGCTCACTGGTCACTTCTCTGCGTTTCTGATTTCCAATAAAAGACTTCATGTAAATATCCAGTGTGTGTAAGAACATGTGAACACAGATGTGATTATACTTTCCTTTTTCAAACTTTTCAAGATTCTGAGTTTGTGAATTGATTTATTGATGATTTTAAAGCCTGTTGTTGTGTATCAGTATTTTAAATAAGAAGTTTGTGAATGTGCAGAAGCAAACTGGCGGCAGACGAGATCATAGACGACACACCTGGGCCGGACGGCCACAGAGAGCCACCGCTCACAGTCGAGGACGAAATGTTTGCTGCTGTTTTTATTCACTTTGTGTTACTGAACGCCCGTCTGTTTGTGCACGCTTGTTCTAGATACATATTTATAGAGTACATTTTTTTGCACTGATCTCAGCCTGTGAACATTTTGTAGCTGTGTTGGTGTGCGGGTGTGTCCTCTGCTGTCCTTTCTTGGTCGTCTGTTGTACCCACATAATTTAATATTTTCTCTTGTTTTGGCGTCCTGTGTGGAGCCCAGGAAGAGAACCACGAATAATGGGGATAAAGAATGAAGTACCGACGCACCCAAGATAAACTTTTTGGTCGCTCCAAGTAGAAGCAGTTTCACAGCAGCCAGAAGACTACGCAGAAAAAGTTGAAAAATAAATAATAAATTATAATAATAATAAAACTTTTTCTGTACAAATTATAGCAACAGTGAGGCCACACACACAGAGTACTGAACACCTGAGAACAGATTCAAGACAGACAATAAAGATTTTATCCTAAAATAATTACAAAGGTTGATGCACGTCATCAAAAATCTAAATCTTATTTATCTCAACAGGAGCCTGTGAAATACAGCCGGCTGTCTGATGTTTCATTTTCTCTGGTTCTGACGATTTTTAGACAAAATAACAACAAATTTTTTTTGTGTGTGTGTGTGTGTGTGTGTGTGTGTGTGTGTGTGAGATTGGAGGAATTCCCCTTTCAGCTCCACCAACAGACAAACTGCTGCTTTTTTTCTTGTTCTGTTGTGGTTTCAAAACATTCAACACTTCCTTCATGTAACTGACAGACAGTGTGTGTGACTCATTCACACACAAGCTCCAGCCTCAGTGAATAACACACACACACACACACACACACACACACACACACACTCAGACTATGTACCTGTTTGTGGACGTCTGTAGGTGAGAAGTCACCGAATGCCTCCCAGCCTCCTTCATCATCCTCCTCATAAAAACGGATCTCAATGTCATCTGTAAGGTGCAGCACAGAGGCATGATGGGATACGTCTCCAGTGTCAGAGACAGTAAAGTCATAATAAACACTAACAGCTGATTTTAAATATACAATAACTGTGAGTCCAGGTTTCCTGACCGGCTCCATCCAACAGGAGAAAATCCACAGTACATCAAACACAGCCGCTGGATACAAGTCTGACACATGTCGGATACGTGTCAGATACATGTCTGACATGTCTGACACATGTCGGATACGTGTCAGATACATGTCTGACATGTCTGACACATGTCGGATACATGTCAGATACATGTCTGACACATGGATGACATGTCCGATACATGTCAGATACATGTTGGATACATGTCTGACACATGTCAGAAACATGTTGGATACATGTCCGATACATGTCCGATACATGTCTGACACATGTCAGAAACATGTCAGATACATGTCAGATACATGTCAGATACATGTTGGATACATGTTGGATACATGTTGGATATATGTCGGATGTTTTCACCTTTCTGGACTTTGTCGCAGAGCAGGAAGATCTCGTCTCCTCCGAGCACTGAGCCACATGTCTTATCCATCCGAGAGATCTTCAGGTTGGAGGCGTTTGGTGACTCTGCAGATTAAACATGATGAGTCATTAAATCACTGTGTGAATCCCTTATTTATCTCCAGTTTATGTTGTGTTGTTGGATGTGGCTTTGTTTTGTCATCGAACAAGGGTCCAGCCGAGGAGGAAGTTCTGCCATGTTTAACTTTAATAAAACTGGTAAGTGTAGAAATACTGCGTGAAAAGGTAAGTCAGGCGTTAGTGTTTCCCAGGACAACTATCAAACTTTTTTTTTTGAAGACATGCTATTCTATGACTTCTTTTCATGATTTCAGACCACATACTATACTATGACTTTTTTAGATGGTTTCGGATGACATGCTATCCTATGACGTTTTTTTCATGATTTTTTATACCATGCTATACTGTGACGTTTTTTAATAATTTCGGACGACATGCTATTCTATGACTTCTTGTTCACATCTTGTTAACATAGCAGTAAAATGACTTTTTATTAGTTTTTACTTTTAGATTAATTGATAATTCCTGAATATTAGTGGATACTTACTTTATACCTTCCAAAATGTATTGTTTATTACCATTAAATCGTATTAAAGGCATAATAATATATAATACTTCCTGTATTCAATATTCAACTGCAGCTTCTTATACTGCCCCAACTAAGGACTAATGTTATTATCAGTTCATCATCTAAATATTTCATTTATTAATCTTCACTAAAAGTGTCAGAACAGCTCTGACACTGAATGTAAGCATGTCTTTGTGAGTAAAAACTCAGACTGTGGGACGTCCAGACTCACTGCTGTCGTAGATGCAGTTAGAGACGACGGGTTTCAGCCCTCTGGTGAAGCCTCCGTTACTGTCCTGCAGGTAGGCGGTGAACTTTAACCTGACGATGTTCAGGTCCATCGCCTTACCCAGCTCCTTGGCCTCCTTAAGGATGGAGTGCTCCTCCGCCTCTGAGGAAACAACGTATAGGTACAGGTGAGTTTACTTGTCAGGTGACCGTGTGTCGTTACAGGTGAGTTTACCTGTCAGGTGACCATGTATAGGTTCAGGTGAGTTTACCTGTCAGGTGACCATGTATAGGTTCAGGTGAGTTTACCTGTCAGGTGATAGTGAGCTCCCTTCTGTCTCTTCCTCTCTTCTCGCAGTCTTCGGCTCAGAACATCCACCACACCTTTCTTGGTCACATGGAGGATCCCCAGGTTACTGAATCTACAGGAAGTGACATCACAGTATTTTACTCCTAGACATCTCGAACTGAGCTTTGTCTTATTTCATACAGACTGTATATAATGTATAAACATATTTTCTATTGTAAAACAATGGTTCAATTTAAAAATATTTTAAAAGAACCTCTCTTATTTATATATTTATTTTGTACATCAGTTATTTTGTATATAAATATTTAAATTCTATAATATTCTACAAAAAAGTTAGTGTTAAATTTTATTCTAATTCTACAAGTATTTCATAAAAAACTCCTCTTATTTATGCATTCATGTTATATACATTCCTTACTTTTTTATATATATAAATCTACATTTATTTTTTATTGTAAAATAATTTACAAAAAACACTTAATGTGTTTATTGTATATATATTATTTATTTATTATGCATACAGTTTCTTTTTTTAATTCTAAAAATATTTTATAAAATAAACCCCATTATCTATGCATTTTATTTTCTTCATATTCTTTATTTTCTATATACATTTTTTAATGTGAAATATTTTACAGACTTTATGTGTTTATAATATATACTATATCTATTTATATGTTTTTTTATCCTATACATATATATATATATATATATATATATATATATATATATATATATATATATATATATACACACACATATATATATATATATATATATGTGTGTGTGTGTGTGTGTGTGTGTGTTTATTTATTCATTTATTTATTTTTTTCCCCGTTAAAGGGTTTTTTGGGGAGTTTTTCCTGATCAGCTGTGAGGGTCATAAGGACAGAGGGATGTCGTATTCTGTAAAGCCCTGTGAGGCAAATTGTGATTTGTGATATTGGGCTTTATAAATAAAATTGATTGATTGATTGACATTATTTAGTTGTTATATATACATTTTCCTTTTTCAATTCTAAAAATATTTTATTAATAAAACTCCTCTGTATTTATTTCAAATGTATTCTTTATTTTTTATAGATACATTTACTTATTCTAAATTCTACAGTATTTTCCAAAAATGCTCTTATTTATGTTTTAGTGTGAGCTATGAGTCACTTCTTCAATAAAATTCCCCTCTGAGGGTTGAGTTATCGTTGTATTTCTTTCTTCCTGGTGTTAATGTGAGCACATTTCCACTCCAACATCAGTGTTATGAATTTATTTACATATATTAGTTTGTCTCTCTCCATATTTTCTGCTCTGGACTTTAATCTGACAATAAAAGGTGATAAAAATGTTTCCTGGAAGCTGAATTTATAAAAGAAAATTCTGACTTCCTCTTTGGAGTTTTTCTTTAGAAGTAACCAGAGCGTCTGACGAGGATTAAAAACCTTGTTACTGTTTGATTTGTTGTGATTCAGTCTGAATGCAGCTATGTGATTGGATACTGACGAGGCGGTGAGGTCGTTGGGGCCGACGTCGAGCGTGCAGGTGCCGTTCTCGGTGCAGTGACGTCCCACCAGACTGTGAGCGTGAACACGAGGAGGGTCGGTGTGGGTCACCAGCTGGACCTCCACCCGGGCGTGACCCATGTAGTTATTAATCTGACACAGAGACACAACAGATGTGAGAAGTCTGAAGCTGGAAACACGTGCATGTGAACTCCTACGTGACATGAACGCAACACAAGACTCAGACGATGTTTTTAGGTGAAATGTTCCTTTAAAAACTAAACATGTGTGTGAGTGTGGCAGAGGTTGTTGACATGTTGTTAAAGTGTTGTCAGACCCACCTTCACGGTCGGGTAGGTTCTCCTGTTCTTCTCGCTGGAGGCCCCTGGGAGCCCGCCATGGGACGGACCCTCACACTCATAACGGAAACGAAAGCCCCTCTGAGGACACACAAACACAGCACGTTACTGAGCAGCTCGTCACCTCAGAGCTGATCACGTCTCACTCTCTGCGGAATTTTATTTTATAAACACTTTCATGGACCTGATCTGATGATGTATCTGTCACATATAAATCATTTGTATGTTTTTCTCTCTGTGCCTTTACACAACACAGTCTGATGCTTTTTGTTTACTGCAGACTTCACCGCTCATCTTCATCTTCATATTTACATCATTTCATATCTCAGATAATTTATTCTTTCAGACATGAACCAGTCTTGGCTGCACTGTAGGATTTTATGTGATAATCACATGTTTTAAAATGTTATCATTTAATTATTTATCTGTTTATCTACTAAAAGCTTTTTTTACACAATTATTATTATTATTATTATTTATTCATTTATTTTATTTATCAGATTTATGTAAATTATTTAATCCTGGTTCAACCATGTAAAACACTTTGTTATAAAAGGAAAAGATGTTTTATAAGTACAGTTGTTTTATTATAACAATAACAATAACAATAGTAATCATTATTATTATTATTATTATTATTGTTATTGTTATAATATAGATCTAGTTTTATAATTTGGGTGTTACAATGTGTGTTTATGTCCCTACAGTGTCACACTGCCTGCTGTCATCTGACGTTAACCCTCTGCTGACAGGCCACCTGTTCATGTGACCTGTTTCATTATAACGAGTCAAACGTCTGTGATTCAGCTGCACCAACAGTCACTGTGTCATGTCACTTCCTGATTACGTAAACCCGGTTCTTCTTCTGCTGTTTAATTTGCATAAAGAGTCACATGACCTTTATCTGCAGAAACTCCCTGACGTCCTGCAGCCTGTTTGTGCTCAGCTGCTCAGTCCCATGTTGTTGTATGACTGTTGGGAAAACCCTGGATTAAAGGAAGTGACTGTTCCAGTAATGTGTGGATCAGCCTCAGCGGGGGAATCACCGCCGACAGTACTATGTGTTCACGTAGCGACAGTAAACAGGCCTTTGTTCTCACAAAGTTCTTCTAGGTCCTAAAACAGCAACAACACCTGTACACCTGGGTTTTGTTAATACTAAAGCAAAAATCATAAAAGCACCTCACATTTCAGTTACTGTACTACTTACAGCTCCACATAATAATACTGTGCATATTTTCATTACTACATGCTTTATCATGTATCTGTTATGCTTCATTGTGCTGGACTATTACTGCATAGTGTGCGCACTGTATGTTACATACACTGCACACAATATTATCATCATATTAATCATTTATTACCATGTATACTCCACTTATTCATCATACTAACATACAACTTGCTGAGTTTAGTCATCATGGCTACTCTAGTCTATGAATCTGTGTTAACAGATATCTGAATATACACGTGCAGAAGCTACAACTCAAAATTTCGGTATTGGAAGCGTTTCCAGTATCTGTTTGTAGTCTGAGCAGTACTGACCAATCACATTACAGTGGCAGGTCAACTCAGTCTCACGCCAAAGTCTGGGCAGTGACTTGCGACATCAGACACTGACAAAAAAAGGCTTTGACATCGCCGTGTGTGTATGTTGGCGAAGGTTAAAAAACATCAGTTGCTGGTGTTGTACTGATGTAGTGCTTTTATTTTGAAAGAGACTGTATCAAACTATGTATTTATCAGCATCTATATGCTGAAACCTGTTTATTGAGATTAGTCAAAATGTTGTCTAGACTTATCTCAAGTTGCTAATCAAACTGCAAACAAAAAGCAGCACAAAGAAGACAAAGTTTTGGCCGGGATTATTCACAGGCTACATGAGTTCTCCCAGATATTGGCCATTTCCCCTGGAGCTGGGGTCAACATTGTTTACCCTCAATAGAGCCATATTTGACCAAAGATAATAATTTTGAAAATGTTCTGGAGCTGCAAAACATATTTGAGCCTTATAATGTCAGTAACACAACCTATTATGTATAAATTAGCCTATTAACACTACTAAAAGGTCTTAACGAGCATTCATTAATATGTTTTACTACATTGTGGCCACTGCAGCGGGATATTTATGATCATTTGCTACTTTAACTCCAGAGTTTGTGGTAAAAGAAACAAATCTTTGTGAATTTTTAAATTTTCCTTCTAGACTTTTACTTTTTTTGGATTTGGGATCCATAGTCAGCCCAGCTAGACTCAAGACG
The DNA here is from genome assembly GCF_011397635.1 of Epinephelus fuscoguttatus. Lineage (NCBI taxonomy): Eukaryota > Metazoa > Chordata > Actinopteri > Perciformes > Serranidae > Epinephelus > Epinephelus fuscoguttatus. The sequence goes on from NC_064767.1 coordinate 1,217,066, forward strand.
ACCCAGAGGAAAGGCGCCGGGCCGTAGACATATGATCCACATTTAGGTATTAAAACATTTTTTAATTAAGTGTATAGGCTCCGTATTATTACAATTGGAGAATGTAAGAATTTCTCAAGGCCTAAAACAATAATAAATGAAAATTAAATTGTTAAAAAATGTGACTTTTATTCATTTCCATGTTTTTTTTCTTTTGTGTGTTTGTATTGTCAACGCCACAGCAGAGGGACAGAGGGTTTTTAATTCTCTCTGTTCAGCTGTAATATGAGTTTTCACTCAGAGATCAATTAAGTTTTATTTTTTACATTGTGAAATGCAAATATTGTGTTTTTCAGGAGTTAGGAACAAACTGTAATTAATAAAAAAGGTCTGGAGTTCATTGGACTGTAATCTGGAAAAGATTTGTGGCAGGTTAGTGGTATAAAGACAGTATCGTCTGCATAAAAAAGGACGCTTAAATGCTCAGTTTGAGAATAAATTAAAATAGTAGGGGACCTGATGTTGATCCCTGTGGTACGCCTTTATGAAAAAAAAAATCCTTTAAGACTTTAAGGTCTCTCTTTTTTTAACATAAAAATGAATGTTAAATGTTTGAACTTTTAATCTGACTCCAACTTTCTTTCTGTTTGTTGTTTTTAGCGCAGCTGGTCCAAAAACTTCATGTTCTCTTAGGTTTGTAGATTAAGAGTAGAAACTAAATGTCGACAATGCAAGGGAGAATTTCTAAGTCTGATAACTACAAACAGGAAGTAAAATATAAGTCTCACCTGTTTTGGCTCCTCGATGATTTGAATGTAGGGACCATGAGCTGAAACACAAATAAAAGTTGAGTCAATGATATGGACAGAAACTGACACTACACCAGCCTAAAACCCAGTGGTCACCATGACTGACGGTTTCTGAACATCACCATTGACTTTCACAATTTTACCAGCGATAGTTCTTCAGAGTCAAAAGGTAGATGGTGTTTTCCCTCTTAGTAAGTTCTGGAAAGTTGCAGCTTCCCAGGTACTGTTCTTTTGCAGTCTGTGGACAAACAAGATCTCTGTTTCTGGTAACAGGAGAACATAAGCTTAGGTCGGGGTCCCCAAGTACTGATGGGTAGTGTTGTTTCTAACAAAGCTGTGAAATGCCTCTGTCCTCATTTCCAGGTATGATTAAACATTAGGTCGGAATTACAAGGTTCCAGGTATCGAGGCTACCCACTGGAGGTTCCACACAGTTTCTATGTAAATGTAAAGGTCATTTGAGGTTCTTCAAATTCTACGTTTATGTAATTTCACAGGGTAAAAACAGAGTTTCTACAGATCAGAGGTTTTAAAAGGTTTACAACAAAATGCCAGACTTCTTACAAGAACTGTTCTCTTTCTGGAATTGTGGTCCTAAATTAGCTCTTTGGTTCCAACTCAATTTTCTAATATTTCACACCTGCTCTGTTTGGTTTGCTTCAATCAAAAAAAAGTTTGTTTGCCCCCTCAGTGTGGTTTATTTGTGCAGGTGTGAACACACCAAAACAACCGGACTGAGACCTTCTTGAAGAGGTGGTCTCAGTCCGGTTCCAAAGGAACTCTGGTGCGGTTGGTTTGTGGTGAGAAGGTGTTGCGACCTGGATGTGAAGCAACTGCAGTCACATGACACATTGTTTGGGTTAAACATGAGCATGTTACAGTCCTGGAGGATTATTAATGTGCACCTCCTCCTGTACTGCCTTAATATGCACATTCAGCACATCCAATGCATCAAAACATTGTTTTCTAGTTGGAGCCGCGTTTGCCTCGTTTTCAAACTGTATGCTTTGACTAAAATGAACAATGACAGCAATATAGTCCACGATGAGCAGCGCTAAAATCAACCTGCGTAGTTGTCCCTCCATTGTGACATTAGAAAGTGTCACATTTATCTTGCAAGTGTACTCTTCTTCAACGTTTGCTTTACTTCCTGGATTTTTCCCACATGGAAATTCTGACCAATCAAGAGCAGCTTTCTCACACAAGGCATTTGATCTGGTCCTCTTGTAAATGCTGCCGTGAGAACACGAACCAACTCTAGGCAATGATACAACTTTGGAACAACATGAGTCCCTGATTCAGACCAGAGGAGACCACTCTAGGGCTGACAGCATCTTAAGAGCAAATATAAGGTTCTAGAAAGTCCAGGTGAAGGTTCTCACGTACCTGCAGGTTTGATACGTTTAACGTCTCCTAATGTTTTGAATGAAAACTTTTCTGATGGTGTCGATTCTTTAATCTCATTAAATGGTCAGTTACATGGTACTTGTTCATCAGTAATCATTATGGATGATGTTTTCATTTTCAAGTAAAATACAGGCTGGATCTGAGTACTGAGGCCTGGCCGCTGCGTTCAGGTACAGATAAGAGTTATTATCTGATTGTAGTTATTCAGAGAACATGATAAACATGAAATAAAATCTTTAATTACAGAATGAAAAGATCTGAAATGTGGTCAAATGAAAAGAATATTCAATCAGAATCACTTGATTTAAATATAAATATGTTCTGAGAACTGAGTCGTGTGTTCGGAGGCTGTCTGATGAATTTCAGGCAGCAAATCTTGATGTGTGGTCTGACTGCGTACCTGTCTCAGGTATGTAGGGTTCAGTCTTTATGTCCACTGGAGGAATGTAGTCGTACTGCATCAAATTCATCTGCAGCTGAAGAAGAAAAAATATGTTCAACATGTAAAACTGTAACAGATCATATATAAATAATCGGACAATCATTTAATCATCGATCAATCAGTGTCTCGATCTTTAAGGTTTCTAAGAAGCCCTGAAAAGTGAAAAGGTCACAAAAATCGTCATTCAGAACCTCGGGGGCTCCACAGTTGAGTTGTGTGAATTATTATCAATCATCAGTAACAGATATCTGAATATACATGCGCAGAAGCTATAACTCAATAACTGAACTCGGTATTGGAAGCATTTCCAGTATCTGTTTGTAGTCCGAGCAGTACTTCGGATTATTATCAATCATCAGTTATCAGTAAAAAGTGACACGTCTCTGGTATCAGGGTGATTATTGATCAATCAGTTCGATGATCATGCTGATCATTCCTTCAGTGAAAAAAACAACCCTAAAATAATCTGACTACAGAGCGTCTGATGTGACCTTTAATAAAATGAATCTCTCTTTAGACTTTATTATGAAAGAAAACTTTGATCTCTGACAACATCTATAACTATTTTAACATTTCATAGACTGAAGGAAGTTATTAATCAAACTGAAATCAAACGTCGCAGCTCTGTTTTCTCATTATCAGTCACACGTTCACTTTGTTTCGTCATTTGCATTTAGTTTTTACATTTTTCCACATGACTGCATTCATCAGTGGAGGGAAATTAACACTTGTATCAACTCCAAAAACACAGTTTTAAACCTCTGAATTATGTTAAATATAATCTAAAGACATTTAAATTGAGAAATCTGATTAGACTTTTAAGTCCTATCTTTTAGTTTAGTATTGTTTTATCTGTTGCCTCATTTTATCTGCAACAATAATATAACTGTATTTATTATAAAAACATTCTGCATGAAAAATTTAAGTTTGTCAAAGTGTAGAAAAAAGACTGGAGTTTAGACTGAAAGCAGGAAACCCAAAGTTCCCACACTGGGTTTGACACTGAAGAAGACACTGATTAAAACATCGACTTCTGCAGAAACTTTTTTTCTCATCTGTGAGATTTTGACATTCAGAGCTAAACTTTTAGATTTTGAGCTGAAACTGAAACTGAGCAGAGTTTGTTCCTTCGACACTGACGAGTCAACGAATCACAAAAACAGCAACCAAATATATTTTCATCTGCAGATTTTATTTTAAGTTAACATTATGTTCATGTGAAGCTTCAGGGTCAAACATGGCTGTGGGAAATTAGAGTTTCACTTTTCAGTCTTTGTGACATTGTGCACATTTTATTGACACATCCTGAACTAAAAATCTTTTCTCCACCAAGTTTGGATTTCTCCTGCAGAGTTATTTACAGCTTTACAGACAGAGTTATTGATTTGATTTAACTTTGTATCGATAAGGTGAATTTGGGAAACTCTGAAAGGCTGCAAACAAAACAGCATCAACAGACAGTTTTTGTTTCTTTCAGTTTTACAAACGATGATTAACAACGAGTTTAAAATCTTCCTCACCCTGACAGTCGCATTTTTATCACAGCTGATTCTTAAAACAACAACAACAACAACAACAAAAGCAAACAGCTGCTGGCAGCGTGACATCTGTCTAACATTACATATGATAATAAATATATCATAAATGATGGTCAGCGTGAACACTGAAGCACACAGCAGAGACATGATATGTAAGTCATGTCTTAGTGGTATAAGATCTTTTTGGCCCTACCAGGAGCCCATACATGTGACAAAACTCCAATCAACACCCTGACTGATAATCTGGGAGAGTCACTAATGATCAAGTCACAGATCAGAGAGCAGTTTGAGTGTTTGAACAGAAAAGAGGACTCACGTCGTTGTCGTAGACGTTGATGAACTGAGCTTCAGTCATCCTGCAGGAGACACACACACACACACACACACACACACACAGACTGTTAGAGGCTTTAAACCTGAAAGAGTTCAAACAGGAAACAGGAAACACTCTGACCTGAGTCACTTTAAATCCCGTCTGAAGAACAAGAGTCTCGATGCAACGAGCGAGTAAACAACAAGTAAACAAACAAACAAACCGAACGACAGAAAAATAAAAATGTTCTGGAGCAGTTTCACTTTCACATGACGGACCAGAGAGCCTCGAACACAACACACTCCCTCTCTCTGTTTCTTCTTCTCCGCTGTTTTTCTTCCACCCTCCCTCTTCTTCTTCTTCTCTGTCTGTGTCTGTGTGTCGTCTCACCCTCCCCTCCCCCTCCCCCTCCCCCTCCCCTCGGCCTGTTTTCAGTCACTTCCTGGAAGTGGCCGAGCCGAGGAAAACCCCCAGAATTCCAGATCTGAGTGGGGCGGAGCTGCTGCTGATGATGTCACTCTGCTGCTGCTGATCACAAACTCTGAGCAGAAGCAGAGGAAGAAGAAGAAGAAGATTTTGTCTGAAGGAAAACAGGGAACTGTTTTAAAGACAAGACCAGACAGCAGAGACGAGTTTGTCCTCTGCTCACAGAGACGCCTGTCGTTAAAGGAAAACTATATAAAGCTGTAGAAAGCTCTCAGCTGTCTGAAGTGCAAACAGACTTCCACAGAGGTCGAACCAAAGACAGTAAAAAGGTTATTAAACATCTGAAACACTTTACTGCACAGCTTCATCCAACCTTCGCTGAACTCATACTAAAGAAAAGAGTGAACTGGACCCTCCTCCTCCTCCTCACAGTCGTGCACATCTGAAAATGTTTAGTTTCAACAGAAACCTTCATCTGGGACATCAGAGCGCCTCCAGAGCCCGAGGACTGTATCCAGACACATCTTTATTCAACAGAGGTTCCCTGAACGCCACGCCAAACCACCTCTCCCCAAAATTTGGATCATACAGCAAATATGAGCTGATAATTAAAGGGACAGTTCAGCATCTTGAGGAATACATCCATTTGTTTTCTCTCAGAGAGTCAGGCTTTCACTCTGAGGTCTTTATATGAAGCTGCAGCCAGTTAGCTTAGCACAACGACAGGAAGCAGCGAGGCCAGAGATTGACTAAAAGAAAAACAAACAAAAAAAACCCACCATTTTGGTGTTGTTCAGATATTACTCATCTAAGAGGGCTACTTATTATGTAAACCTGAATGGTTTGGTTTGGTTTGTCCGTACTGTAGAAACATGGCGGTGCAACATAGCGATCTCTGTAGACGACGACCTGCTCCCTGTATAGCTCATTCTGAGGGAACGAAAACACAGCGATTCTGATTTTCAGCTGATTATACACTACAGAAGGTGGCACGGTGACGTAGTGGTTAGCACTGTCGCCTCACAGCAAGAGGGCTCCTAATTCGATCCCAGGGTGGAGGAGCCCCTCTATGTGGAGTTTGCATGTTCTCCCTGTGTCAGCGTGGGTTTCCTCCAGGTGCTCCCACATGTTCTCCCCGTGTCAGCGTGGGTTTCCTCCAGGTGCTCTGACATGTTCTCCCTGTGTCAGTGTGGGTTTCCTCCAGGTGCTCTGACATGTTCTCCCTGTGTCAGCGTGGGTTTCCTCCAGGTGCTCCCACATGTTCTCCCTGTGTCAGCGTGGGTTTCCTCCAGGTGCTCTGACATGTTCTCCCCGTGTCAGCGTGGGTTTCCTCCAGGTGCTCTGACATGTTCTTCCCGTGTCAGCGTGGGTTTCCTCCAGGTGCTCTGACATGTTCTCCCTGTGTCAGTGTGGGTTTCCTCCAGGTGCTCTGACATGTTCTCCCCGTGTCAGCGTGGGTTTCCTCCAGGTGCTCTGACATGTTCTCCCTGTGTCAGCGTGGGTTTCCTCCAGGTGCTCTGACATGTTCTTCCCGTGTCAGCGTGGGTTTCCTCCAGGTGCTCCCACATGTTCTCCCCGTGTCAGCGTGGGTTTCCTCCAGGTGCTCTGACATGTTCTCCCTGTGTCAGCGTGGGTTTCCTCCAGGTGCTCCGACATGTTCTCCCTGTGTCAGCGTGGGTTTCCTCCAGGTGCTCCAGCTTCCTCCCACAGTCCAAAGACATGCAGGTTAACTGGTGACTCTAAATTGTCCGTAGGTGTGAATGTGAGTGTGAATGGTTGTCTGTCTCTATGTGTCAGCCCTGTGATAGTCTGGTGACCTGTCCAGGGTGAACTCTGCCTCTCACCCAGTGTCAGCTGGGATAGGCTCCAGCCCTAGTGACTCCTAACAGGATAAGCGCTTATGAAAAATGAATGAATGAAGGAATGAATGAATGAACGAACGAAATCATTGATCATTAAAGAAATCAGACTGATTAGATTATATTCACTTTAAATCTGACATACTGGAGGTTAAGGTAAAAGCAGCAGTGTGACTGTCAAATTATAAAAATACTGTGTTACACGTAAAAGTCCTGCATTCAATTTTTTTGTAAAGTTTTAAGTCTCTGCGACAAAACAGACTTCAAGTATTAAAGTGACAGTACTCATGAGGCAGCAGAATAGCCCCTTCCACTTTAATGGTACTGTATCATAAACTGCATTATCTGACTGTTATTACAAGTACTATTACTGCTATTACTACTGTGGCAGTTCATTCACACTACCAAACTGTATTAATATTTTGTAAAATTTTATAAAATCAGTTTAGGTTGAATGTGTGGAAGTTTAATCTGTTAAGTAACTAAAATGGACGCATGTTTCTAAATCCTGCTGAGACAAACGTCCTTTAACTCTTCAGATTCTTAAAGTGGCAGTCGGATGATCTTGTTATCGTCTTGATGTGAATGATTTAATGCAGGTTTGCATCCAGGACTAAACCACAACCTGTGGCTGAGCTCTGATCTCACATCGTTCACATTCAGCTCTGAAAGCTTTTTCAGTTTGACCTTTGTTTAACTGCGCCTCCTGCTCTGTGCACGAATGGAAACACGAGTGTCGTCTGCGTACGATGAGATATTTAATTGTTTTCTATAATCTGAGCAGGACAGCAAATGTAGATAAGCATGAAACTGAGAACCTGAGACGAACATCTGGGATTATTTCTGATATTTTACAGACTAAATGACAAAAATCACTTAAAAACACCTGACAGTTTAATCCAGACTAAATAATTCTCAGATAAACATGAAAACAACCAGAGAAGGACACAAACTTTATCAAAGGACAAATAACAAACACAGACCTGCTGGTTCATGCTCAGCGTCTCTGTACTTCCTCTCTGCTTGTCTCTTTGATGGTGTTTTGGTTCAGTACTCTGACTTCCTGTCCCTCCTCAGCTTCGCAGCATCAGACAAAACCCGCCTTCTGACTCAAATCTGATCTCAATCATCTCCAGGTGGGACAGCCCCCCCTGAGAGCAGCCAATCAGGTCACAGCTGTTCATTAGCATAAACCCACAGCAGGTAGAGTACGAGGAGAGAAAACCCAACGGGGAAAGTTTGTGTTCGGGGTATTTTCAGCATGACCTCTGACCTCAGCAGGAATCCACAGAGGTGATTTTACTTTTCTGTTTCTCTGAAACGTGTCAGACCTTCTGTTCCTATCAGCCTGATGAAATGTAACCTCACATCAATGTCCTCACAAACTTCCCCCAAAACACCTGAGTCAGGACCAAACAAACCAACAAACACTGAGACCTTTACAAACAGCTGCTTCACTGTCCCTTTGTTCACAAGCTTTAAACACTGTCGTCGTGTCTCAGACATTACGTTGTTCATGTTTCTGACAGAATCAGGATTCACTCAGAGAAACCACTGACCTGCATGTAGCAGCTCGGGCTGCGGAAGAAAATGTTAGCATTGTGCATTTCTGCAAACCACAGACACGTTTCATACGTATCATATCAGTGAGTGACGTATGATATAAGCAGAAGGTGGAGGGGATGGTGGAGAGACGCCTGCCAAGCTGCTGACCACTGTTCAACACCAACACACAATAAAACCAGTTGTGCTTTAGTGAGTTAATGTCATGTTTCCAGCAGCTTTTCAGCCCTCATGGGTGGATCGTTTTTACTGAGATATTGCTGCATTTCCATCCATCCATTTTCATGCACTCATGCGGGTTGGAGCGTCGGGAGCAGCAAAGCACGAGCTGAGCAAAGCACCCCAGACATCCCTCTCCCCAGCAACGCTTTCCAGCTCCTCCTGGAGGACCCCGAGGTGATCCCAGGCCATGTCATGCACACTTACATGTGCCCAGCCCTCACAGGTTTACAAGACACCATTACATTGATGTTGCAGTAACAATCAAGAGTGTGTGTGATTTAACTACTCAGTCCAGAAACAAAATCCTCGGCCTTCTACCTCAGGCCAGGCAAAGAAATTCAGCCACATAAAAGGTTCTCCTTCTGAAACAAAACTTTTGATGATCATCCAACCAAAACAAATCAACAAAGACAGAGGTCATTTTACTGAAAAGTACGTTCCTTATGTCTTGATCATCGGACAGGAAAAACAGGAAGTGAACCTCATTCTCAACTTTACCGATGTTACACAACAAACAGATTCTGAGTCCAGCTCCAAATCCAGCTCCTGGGCAGTGACTTGTGGCGTCAAGAACCAACAAAAAAAAAAAGGCGTCCTTTAACGTCGGCATGATATGTGGCTGGTTGCCATTATAGTTTAACAGCACCTGACAGCGTCAGGAGGAAACACAGCAGGACAAGGACGAAGGTTAAGGCTGTGGAAGTCTGCGTGGGGTGAGTGGATGGATCCAGCAAACACCGACTTTCAGCTGAGAGAGCAGTGTTCACTTCCTGAAAGATTGTAAAGCCAAACCCTGTTCTGTTTTCCTAAACCCAACTACGTGTGTTTATTGACGAAAAAACATCAATTCACATTGTCATACTGATGTAGCGCTTTTATTTTGAAAGAGACTGTATCAAACTGTACATTTCCTGTGAAAACAGAAGTGTATTTTGAAAACAGACAATGCATGTAACAGGCTGAAGTTGACACGGCGTCCCAGAACGTCAACAACCAACACACCCAGGGTACCTTGGACGTCATATGTGGACGTGGAAAGTCCATGACCAAACGTGGACATGTGACGAGGTCACAGTGAGGATGATGATGGTCCTCCACAGGTGGCGTTAAACCTTCCAGTCTCTGAGACTGACGCTAACATTCCTGATTGCAACTGTGCAATCTTTGCCTTTTGTTTAGATTATACTTCACGTATGTTTCCACACTTTAGCTGCTCTTTCAAGTTCATAGTTTTAGGTTATACCATGAGTCAACAGACCATCTTTCTGCAAAACATTTCACTCCTGATCTCCTGATTATCCATCATCATCATCATCCTCACTGTGACCTCATCACATGTCCACGTTTGGTCATGGACTTTCCATGTCCACATATGGCGTCCAAGGTACCCTGGGTGTGTTGGTTGTTGACGTTCTTACAAGATACACTTCTGTTTTCACAGGAAATGTACGTCAGTATAACAACACGGATTGACTTTTTTCCCTTCAATAACACAATCTTACAGGAAGTGAACACCTCCCTTCAGTAGGTGTCAGTGGTTGTTGGACCCATCCACCTCCCCTCCCACCTGCCCCACTCCGACTTTTGTCCCCTTTATCTCACGTTGTTGTCCTGAGGCGTTTTCCCCTGACACCGCCGGGCGCCATTAAACTATAACAGCAACCAGACGTGTATCACGCCGACATTAAAGGATGGCTGTTTTTGTTGGATTCTGACGCCGCAAGTCACTGCCCAAGTGCCAGATTTCAACGACTTCAGAGTGAAACCGAGCTCAAATATCACAGGTTCACCTGTTCTGGAAAATAAATGACTAATTGTTCAGCTCGTTAGCTCGGGGACGACAGTGGGAAGTGTCCCAGGTAATCAGTCTCTGATCCGACATCTTCACAAGTCTGTTCCAAAGCCGAAGTGTTTGACATTTATGCCTGATGTTTGGAGATTCACATCCCATAATCTCCACTGATGGCCAGAACTGAAGTTTGTGGACACTCAGGAAGAATCAAATCGTAAAAATAAACCTTAAATTGTTTTGGTCAAAAACCTCAACATAGACACTGAGCTTGTTTCTGTAGCTCATCTGGTTCAAAGGTTACTGCCCAAACTGTTTTCTGGTGGCGGCCATATTGAATTTTACCGGTCATCAGAATGCCGATCTGTGACGCCCAGATGTCTTCTACATGTGTACAGCTACATGTGTTCAGCTACATGTGTACAGCTACATGTGTTCAGCTACATGTGTACAGCTACATGTGTACAGCTACATGTGTTCAGCTACATGTGTACAGCTACATGTGTTCAGCTACATGTGTTCAGCTACATGTGTTCAACTACATGTGTTCAGCTACATGTGTTCAGCTACATGTGTACAGCTACATGTGTTCAGCTACATGTGTACAGCTACATGTGTACAGCTACATGTGTTCAGCTACATGTGTTCAGCTACATGTGTTCAACTACATGTGTTCAGCTATATGTGTTCAGCTACATGTGTTCAGCTACATGTGTTCAGCTACATGTGTTCAACTACATGTGTTCAGCTATATGTGTTCAGCTACATGTGTACAGCTACATGTGTTCAGCTACATGTGTTCAGCTACATGTGTTCAACTACATGTGTTCAGCTATATGTGTTCAGCTACATGTGTACAGCTACATGTGTTCAGCTATATGTGTTCAACTACATGTGTTCAACTACATGTGTTCAACTACATGTGTTCAGCTATATGTGTTCAGCTACATGTGTTCAGCTACATGTGTACAGCTACATGTGTACAGCTACATGTGTTCAGCTACATGTGTACAGCTACATGTGTTCAGCTATATGTGTTCAGCTACATGTGTTCAGCTACATGTGTTCAGCTACATGTGTTCAACTACATGTGTTCAGCTATATGTGTTCAGCTACATGTGTACAGCTACATGTGTTCAGCTACATGTGTTCAGCTACATGTGTTCAGCTACATGTGTACAGCTACATGTGTTCAGCTACATGTGTACAGCTACATGTGTTCAGCTACATGTGTTCAGCTACATGTGTTCAACTACATGTGTTCAGCTACATGTGTTCAGCTACATGTGTACAGCTACATGTGTTCAGCTACATGTGTACAGCTACATGTGTACAGCTACATGTGTTCAGCTACATGTGTTCAGCTACATGTGTACAGCTACATGTGTTCAGCTAAATGTGTTCAACTACATGTGTTCAGCTAGATGTGTTCAACTACATGTGTTCAGCTAGATGTGTTCAACTACATGTGTTCAGCTAAATGTGTTCAACTACATGTGTTCAGCTAGATGTGTTCAACTACATGTGTTCAGCTAGATGTGTTCAACTACATGTGTTCAACTAAATGTGTTCAACTACATGTGTTCAGCTACATGTGTTCAGCTAAATGTGTTCAACTACATGTGTTCAGCTAGATGTGTTCAGCTACATGTGTACAGCTACATGTGTTCAGCTACATGTGTTCAGCTACATGTGTTCAGCTAGATGTGTTCAGCTACATGTGTACATCTACATGTGTACAGCTACATGTGTTCAGCTACATGTGTACAGCTACATGTGTACATCTACATGTGTACAGCTACATGTGTTCAGCTACATGTGTACAGCTACATGTGTACAGCTACATGTGTTCAGCTACATGTGTTCAGCTACATGTGTACAGCTACATGTGTACAACTACATGTGTACAGCTACATGTGTTCAGCTACATGTGTACAGCTACATGTGTTCAGCTACATGTGTTCAGCTACATGTGTACAGCTACATGTGTTCAGCTAGATGTGTTCAGCTACATGTGTTCAGCTAGATGTGTTCAGCTACATGTGTTCAGCTAGATGTGTTCAGCTACATGTGTACAGCTAGATGTGTTCAGCTACATGTGTTCAGCTAGATGTGTTCAGCTACATGTGTACAGCTAGATGTGTTCAGCTAGATGTGTTCAGCTACATGTGTACAGCCAGATGTGTTCAGCTAGATGTGTTCAGCTAGATGTGTTCAGCTACATGTGTACAGCTAGATGTGTTCAGCTACATGTGTACAGCTAGATGTGTTCAGCTAGATGTGTTCAGCTACATGTGTTCAGCTAGATGTGTTCAGCTACATGTGTACAGCTAGATGTGTTCAGCTACATGTGTTCAGCTAGATGTGTTCAGCTACATGTGTTCAGCTAGATGTGTTCAACTACATGTGTTCAGCTAGATGTGTTCAGCTACATGTGTTCAGCTAGATGTGTACAGCTAGATGTGTTCAGCTACATGTGTTCAGCTAGATGTGTTCAACTACATGTGTTCAGCTAGATGTGTTCAGCTACATGTGTTCAGCTACATGTGTACAGCTAGATGTGTTCAGCTACATGTGTTCAGCTAGATGTGTTCAGCTACATGTGTACAGCTAGATGTGTTCAGCTACATGTGTACAGCTACATGTGTTCAGCTACATGTGTTCAACTACATGTGTTCAGCTAGATGTGTTCAGCTACATGTGTTCAGCTAGATGTGTTCAACTACATGTGTTCAGCTACATGTGTTCAGCTACATGTGTTCAGCTAAATGTGTTCAACTACATGTGTTCAGCTAGATGTGTTCAGCTACATGTGTTCAGCTACATGTGTACAGCTACATGTGTTCAGCTACATGTGTACATCTACATGTGTTCAGCTACATGTGTTCAGCTACATGTGTACAGCTATATGTGTTCAGCTACATGTGTACAGCTACATGTGTTCAGCTACATGTGTACAGCTACATGTGTTCAGCTACATGTGTACAGCTACATGTGTTCAGCTACATGTGTTCAGCTACATGTGTACAGCTACATGTGTACAGCTACATGTGTTCAGCTACATGTGTTCAGCTACATGTGTACAGCTACATGTGTTCAGCTAGATGTGTTCAACTACATGTGTTCAGCTACATGTGTACAGCTACATGTGTTCAGCTAGATGTGTTCAGCTACATGTGTTCAGCTACATGTGTTCAGCTAGATGTGTTCAGCTACATGTGTTCAGCTAGATGTGTTCAGCTACATGTGTTCAGCTAAATGTGTTCAACTACATGTGTTCAGCTAGATGTGTTCAGCTACATGTGTTCAGCTAGATGTGTTCAGCTACATGTGTTCAGCTACATGTGTACAGCTACATGTGTTCAGCTACATGTGTTCAGGTGCCCAGTTTTACCGCCCGACTGTTTGAACCAAAACATCTACAGATCAAACATGTTTGTTTGTTTGTTTATATCCATTAAAATGACACACACCTTAGAGCTCCCGCCATGACTCCGCAGAAACACTGATGATGATGATGAAGATGAAGGTGATGATGAAGGCTCCGCTCCCTGCAGGAGGAGGATGATCTGGTCTTCTTCGCTCCGTTTTTTTTTTTTCCCTGCAGACGCCAAATCAGGAGATAATCAGTACCCAGGGTCATATCTAAATCCATCAGAGGGGATTTCCACTCCTCCTCCTCCTCCTCCTCCCTGTGATTATTTGGGAACGATCTTCCACTTCCAACCCAAACAAACAACAAACTGCTCCTCCTCTTAAAGGAACAGTCGCCCATTTTCCCTCCAGACAAACATCAGTTTAATGTCTGTGGTTAGCCTAGCTTAGCACAAAGACTGGAAGCAGGGGAAAACTGTTAGCCTAGCTTAGCACAAAGACTGGAAGCAGAGGGAAACTGTTAGCCTAGCTTAGCACAGAGACTGGAAGCAGGGGGAAACTGTTAGCCTAGCTTAGCACAGAGACTGGAAGCAGAGGGAAACTGTTAGCCTAGCTTAGCACAGAGACTGGAAGCAGGGGGAAACTGTTAGCCTAGCTTAGCACAGAGACTGGAAGCAGAGGGAAACTGTTAGCCTAGCTTAGCACAGAGACTGGACACAGGGGGAAAGTGTTAGCCTAGCTTAGCACAGCGACTGGAAGCAGAGGGAAAGTGTTAGCCTGGCTTAGCACAGAGACTGGAAGCAGAGGGAAACTGTTAGTCTAGCTTAGCACAGAGACTGGGAGCAGAGGGAAACTGTTAGCCTAGCTAAGCACAGAGACTGGAAGCAGAGGGAAACTGTTAGCCTAGCTAAGCACAGAGACTGGACGCAGGGGGAAACTGTTAGCCTAGCTTAGCACAGAGACTGGAAGCAGAGGAAAACTGTTAGCCTAGCTAAGCACAGAGACTGGAAGCAGAGGGAAACTGTTAGCCTAGCTTAGCACAGAGACTGGACGCAGGGGGAAACTGTTAGCCTAGCTTAGCACAGAGACTGGAAGCAGAGGGTGAATGTGTGTTAATGAGGACAAACAGATTTAATTTGTTGAGATGAAAAAGAGTCAAACAGCTGCAGTTTGATGTGACTGTGTCACTGAGCAGCAACAACATTTATTTATCAGTAGAGTTTTTACACTTTGTGTTTTATTCTCACTCTGCTTCAGTAACTGAAACTGTGACTGAAAACTGAAAACTGAAGCAGAGGGAAACTGTTAGCCTAGCTAAGCACAGAGACTGGACACAGGGGGAAAGTGTTAGCCTAGCTTAGCACAGAGACTGGAAGCAGGGGAAAACTGTTAGCCTAGCTAAGCACAGAGACTGGATGCAGGGGGAAACTGTTAGCCTAGCTTAGCACAGAGACTGGACGCAGGGGGAAACTGTTAGCCTAGCTTAGCACAGAGACTGGAAGCAGAGGGAAACTGTTAGCCTAGCTTAGCACAGAGACTGGAAGCAGAGGAAAACTGTTTGCCTAGCTTAGCACAGAGACTGGACGCAGGGGGAAAGTGTTAGCCTAGCTTAGCACAGAGACTGGAAGCAGAGGGAAAGTGTTAGCCTAGCTCCATCAAAAAAGACAAAAATCCAACGTCTCCAAAGATGAAATTTCCTGATCGCACTCAAACTTCTCTTGATTTCTCACAGACACTTTTACACTCAGTAAAATACGTTCACAGGTTGCAAATAAACTCGTTAAAATGAACTTTAAATTTAGATTTTTTTTTTCTCTTCAAATAACTAATACATTTTGATGACTAAAGGTCGACTTACTAGCTTGTATTTTGAGCTTTCAGCTTCATCTCATGGTCTTCGTCTGTGGATGTTTTGTCCAAAATCAAAGGGGTTTTAACAGCTGACGAGTTCACGTGTCAGCATGCCGACTTTTATGTTTACAGACTCACCTCCTGGATGATGAAGACCGTGAGACGCAGCTGAAAGCTCCAGATGAAGCTGGTCAATGGATCAATGCTCCGTAAAGAGCAGGTTAGCGCACCTCAAGTTATTTTGTCACGTTTTAAGTTTATAAATCATTGAAATCAGATGATTTAATTTATTCTGCTGGAACTGTTTTATTTAATATCTGTTTTTAAAACATTAAATCTGAGTAAGTTCGTCATGTTTGTGTTTGAAGTTGTTCCTTTGATTTGAAACGACCTGTGCAGCTGCAGTTTGTATCTGAGCTGATGTGTTGGTTCATTAAACACAAAGCTGATCAACTTTAATCAAAGATACATTCAAGTAAAATCAGTCTGAGCCTGAGAATAAATCTGGATTACGTCACAAACATTTCTCTCTAACCAAGCTGAGTTAAGAAAAACAACATTTAGTTCTTGTTTTTTGTCTCTTGAGGATCAAATTGAATTCTAACAGTTTTCAGTCACGGTTTCAGTTACTGAAGCAGAGTGAGAATAAAACACAAAGTGTAAAAACTCTACTGATAAATAAATGTTGTTGCTGCTCAGTGACACAGTCACATCAAACTGCAGCTGTTTGACTCTTTTTCATCTCAACAAATTAAATCTGTTTGTCCTCATTAACACACATTCACCCTCTGACTCAGCTGCTCATTAACATTGATATTACTAACAATAATAATAATGATCAGCTGTTTCCAGGTTAATAAATCAGCTGATCTCTGATTTCAAAGAAGAAAATAAACTTTAAATTTTTCTGTTTAAATCAAAGTTTCACTTCTTTTCTTCTGTTTGGGATCAAATTCTTTTTTATGCTGAAAGTGAGTGATTTAAATTCACATTTCAGTTTGACGTTGATGTGAAAACATTTATCAGTCTCAGTGTCTGCAGCTGATCGAGTTATGGATCAGTTATGGATCAGTTATGGATCAGTTATGGATCAGCCTGTGCTCAGAGAGGCATAATAAAGAGTTTAAAGGTGAGTCTTACCTGTGTGCTGCAGCTCTGTCTGTCTGTCCGTTTCCCGAAAAACACTAAACTCCCAACAAACAGCAGCAAACACACCTGAGACAACTTCCTGTTCGGGCTTTTCAAAATAAAGTTAGCTGGAACAGAAAGCATTTATTTGTATTTTTTTTATTGGTCCTCATGTTTTTCTTCTGTTAGTTCTGTCAGTCACTGTCTTTTTGTCTCATAAAAGTTGCTAAGATTAAAATAATCAGCAGTAAATTAAGTTGTATTAATGTGTAATCTTTTTATGAAAATCTTTATTAAAAATGAAATATTCAGTATTATTGGAAGTTTTAAGTGTCCTGCTGTTGCTGTTGAAATAGGCCTAAAATGAAACAAACAGATAAATAAATAAATAAATAAATAAATAAATAAATAAATAAGAACAATTACATTATTACTCAGTCTTTTCTTTTATTTTGCATCACTTTCATATTTTTTCTCTTGTCTGTGTTTTTGGGTTTAATTGTTTTACTTATATCCCATCTTTCAATCATATAATAAATTAATATGTGGAGTTTATTCAGAGAAACTGCATAAAAACAAATATATTTGAGTCATTTTTAATCTTTGCATTCATGTATTCACGATTTCCAGTTTTATTGTGTTTTATATTGTTATTGTTGTTATTGTTATTTCAATTTTTACTCCTATTTTTGTGCCTCTCACTTTAACTTAAACAACATTTTGGTCTTTCTGAACGTGTTTTATAAATAAACTTGATTTTATTTAAAGTAAATATGATAGAAAATAATAATCATTTTGGTTTGAAATAAACTTTTGGTCCCTTTTAAACTTTTATTTCCAGCTGTCCGCAGAGTTTAGTAAACAGAGGCTTTTAATTTGAAGGTCAGCTCTCTGAACCGGAAGCAGCTCGGCGATGTTGTCACGGTAACCAGCAGCCTGTCAGTCAGAGTGGAAAGCCCCGGAGCTCGCGGGGAATTCCGGCGCAACGTGGCAAATACAGCGCGCTGATTGGTGGAGGCAGGAGGAGAGACCCGCCCACCGCCGAGTACATGCATTTTTATTTATTTATTTATTTATTTATTTATTTATTTATTAGGGTCCGGGCAGGACACTATTGTAATCCTAACTATTCTTCTTTCTTCTTCTTCTTCTTGCGAGGAAATCATACTTCCCATGGATGAAAACTCACCAAACTTTGCACAAAGGTCCAGTCTCATGCCAGATATCCTCAGCTGTAAACTCAAGCCAATAGTCCTGATGGTGGCGCTACAGCAAGCGTCTAAAGTTCAAAACTTTGAAAATTCATAACAAACCAACCATACGTGCTACAACTTCACAACTTTCATCAAACTGTAGCCCCAATACTGAAGAAACTTTTGTACATTTAAACCTATTAAAAATTATGAAGTCCATCACTCTGTTTTTTTCAAAAACTGTAAAACTTCTTAAACCTATCTCCTCCCACAGTTTTTGCTCAGTTGACACCAAACTTGCTACAGAGCATCTTCAGACTGTCCTACACAAACTATGCTTCTCAGATTTTTGATTTATCAAAAATTGAGCCTACAGTGCATCAAAATGTTTGACTGTAAACGGTACTGTAAACATATACATGCAAATTCTTGCTAAATAAATCTTCAATGTTCATGAAAAAAAGACAAAATTCTAGAGTCATGGTAGATGATGTGTGGCAAATTTCAGAATTTTATCTCAAAAACTGAATTTTTGACAGCATTTTGAATTTTGCTCTAATGTGAACAATTGGAGTCAATGTAAAAATGGCAATTTTAAACATCAGTTTTTCACTTATGGAGCAAATCAATCATTGTTACAAACAAATTACCAACATCTCCATGCTGTCTAGATGCAATATGTGTATTTTCAGATTTTTGTCTTAATAACTGAATTTTTTACAGTGGTTTGAAATCTGCTTTTCCATGCATGGATGGCTGCTAAACCTGCACGTCTGGCTTAGTCAGTGTGTGAAGCTACACATGAATTGTCACTGACTAATTAGCTCAGTGAGATAGAAATTAATTGTTAGTCTCAGAGGTTGTGAGTTCAAGCCTCAGCTGATGCAAAAGGCAGATTGTGTTGCTAAATTCCTGAATGTCTTCCAATTCTTCTGCTTGTTGCTCAGAATTGCCTGAAAATGCCCGGACCCGACCCATCGCTGCGCAGCAGCTATAATTACTGTTGTTGTTGTTGTTGATTTTATCAAATAAATTCAGAGTAAAAGAAAATAATCAGATCAAATAATTAAAGAATATGATAAAATAATGTTCAAATATTTTAAATTTACAACATAATAAATTTATATGACTTAATTATAATAAACACCCACAAATAAACACTCAGTGGTGAAACTGTTGATTATTAGTTAAATTTTTTGTCAAACTTTTCATAAGTTAAATTTAATTAAATATTTCTTATTAAAAACAAGGACCTGTATGGAAGCCCAGCTGTGTCAAAAAAAGAGAGAAATGTTCATACGGACAAAAATAAAAATACTCCAGGTTAATAAACATCATGAGAAACTGTCAAATTTAATATCTTATCATTTGTAATAATTCTCAGAAAATGAAACATTTCATATGTTATTGATATTTATTAAGATACAAACAAGCAGACAGAGAAATAATCAGTGTACAGTTAGTTTGATTAAAGATTTGATTTAGAGTGACACAAAACAGACATCCTTATTCACATAAACTTACAAACCTTAAATGTATTACACAAAAACATTCCCTGCATGTTTATAATATTGATGACCAAGTATCTGTCACACAAACCTGTCTATGTGACATCACCAATTAGCTGTGACAAATATAAACAGTCCAAATGTACATTTATTACAACTGTCTTTGCCTTACAAATAAATATATATAAATATTAATATTACATATAAACCTTCATCAACTTGATATATTTAAATAACCCACACCAACATCTTATCAGCTCGTTAACCTCAGAAAATTTTATCTAATGAAGTCTGATTATATTCTGACGTGTTTCTTCTCTCTGCATCAAGTTTTTGTATTTTTATATTTGCATAGTTCTTTTTTAAATTTAATTATTGTTCACTGATTAGTTCGTTTTTCTGCTCGGTGTCACGTCACTTATCTTTTGTTGTATTTTTCTTAATTATCTTTAGTTGTTTTCTTTTTAAACTTCTTCTCCTTGAGGGAAAAAAAACCCGAAAACAAAAAGCAAATATTTTGAGATATTTCATCACATCAATAAGATATTTTAACACCGTATCTCTTTATGTGACTCAGAATAATGTCACACGTCAAAATTCTGACTCGTAACTGTGATGACGATGACGTTAATGAACATTTTGTGTGTTTTAGACTCGACTTATAATTCTAAAAAACATCTTCAAATCTCAAAATATTCCCTCACTAAAGGCTGAATAACGATACAGAAAATTATTACAGTCGTATCTCGGATTATTTTCAATGTCATTTTGAACTTTGATAATAATACATTTTATTTAAAAGGCGCCTTACAGAGCGAAAACTAAAATAACTGTGACATGTGACATGCTGCTGTCATCTGCTGAATAAAGTTACAATTAAAACATGTTTATAATTTAAATGAGGAGTTCCCTCAAACATTAAAACAGCATCAACCTTTAATGAAATAATAATACAAGTAAAAACTCGTGAACAGGTGTCTTTTCAGTTTTTTATTTTCGCTGTAACATTTTAACAAAAAGGCGTAAAAACTCCCTCACACAGGATCCCCAAGTCCTTTCAATCAGAGCCGAGACACAGAAAATAGAGTTTGTTTCATCCATTAACCTCCACATGCAGCACGTGACCCCGCCCCCTGGCGTCCCCCCGTCTCCCGTCCCCTGTCCCCTCCCCCGACCCTGAGAGATGAAGGTTTCCTCTTTAAGGTTCCAGGTGACTCTTTGCTGAACAAGCTGAGAGCTGCAGTTGCGAGCGTGGCAGTGAGGGGGCGCTGTGACAGAAAACAACAGCTGAAGCTTTCATTTGTGCGTCTGATGACCAGTTACAGAGACTAACTGGGACACCAGTGAGCAGTGGGGTTTGCATAGTTACAGTCAGATCAGACTCTCACACAGTTCAGCATCAGGAGAGAAAATCAAACACAAACTCGCTGCGGAGTCAAAATCTGTCGTCATCAAAGACGGAAACATTTCTCGTGTCACGGTTTTGCTTGTGCAGTCTCTACGTGACGCTGTACGAAGTTTTCTGTTTCCCACCCTCACACTGTTTGTGTTTTGTTTCCGTCTGATGCAGAACTCTGACAGAACGATTCAGAGTTTACAGGCTAACGAGGCTAATATTGCTTCCTTTAACTGCATAGATTAGCATTAGCTTTAGCAATAGCACAAGCTGCAACCGTGTCATGACCTGAAATTTAAAAACAAAGTTTTTTGGTTTTTGGACTTTATGTCGCCAGCTAATGGCAGACGAGATGAGCAAAGAGCTAAAAGCTAACAGCTAAAAGTTAAAAGATCATTCTGCTGTTTTTCTTTTTCATGTTTTAACCAACATTTTATTTTACCGCTGAAAGAATTCTGTGGTGTTTTAGATTTATTAATAACTTGTTTGTAACCATGTGACCTCAGATAATGAGGACAGGAAGTGATGAAAGAAGCTGTCAAGCTAGCATTACTAGCTAACATTAGATAACTTTGGCTACTCTTTTCTACCTACTAGGTCTGGTAAAAAACAGGCTAACGTTACATTAACCGTTCCCAGAGGCCTGGTGAAATGCTGTCAGGCTAACATTATTAGCTAACATTACCTAACTTTAGCTACTGTTTTCTACCTACTACGTTAACTGTTCCCAGAGGTCTGTCTGCTGAAACCTGTTACAAGTTTGGGTCATGGTTAAAAACAAGAAGTAGTTACAGCACACTGTGACTGCATCCAACTCCAGGAAGGTTGAAGACAGCGGTGTACCGTTAACTTTTATTTTTATTTTCATTCTTTAAGTCTGACTATTTTCCGAACTTTAAGTTGTTTAAGTCCGACTGAACAGCCGAACACAAGTCAGAGGTGTTTGTTCAGCGTTTCCTGCCCTCCATCTGGACGCTGATATACGTCGTCACATTACATTACACAGTTTTGAGTTCAGACTGAAGGATGACAGTATTTATAACCAAAAACACACTGGGTCAGACTCTGCAGGCTGACTTTGAGGCATGTCACTAAAAACAGCAGAATGAGCCTTTAATAAATTAACTCCAGTAAATATTAAAGCTTAAAGTCCTGAGGCACATGTAAACTGCATTATACAAAAACAACAGACATCTATGGAAGACAAACATGTCAACACACATCGTGGACAAAAGTATGTGGACGCGTTCAAACAGCCTCCACTCATCTGCTTGCAGTGTTTTTAAAAAAGTAAAAATGTTTCCAGATTTTATCAGTTTTGATTAAATCAATATCTGGAAACTTTCAGGTGTTTCCGGCCTATTAAAAATCATTCTAACAAAACAAAAACCTCTGGATTTAACGACTGACAGAGAATTCATCTTTAATGGTTTTGATGACATGAATTCTTTATAATTTTAAAGGCAAAAATGATCCAGTTCCAGCTTCTCAGATGTGAATATTTTCTGTTTTTCTTCATGTTTTATGACAATAAACTGGATCTCTTCAATGAAAACTGCTGATTATAGTTTCCTAAAGACCACAGAGATGTCTTGTCTCAACAAGATTCAGTTTAATGTCACAAAAAGACGACAAAAAACAGGAAATATTCACATCTGAGAACTGAAATCAGATTATTTTTCCTTATTTCTGCATAAAAAAATCTGTTAATAATCAAAACGATTGAAGATTAATTTTGTGTCAGTTGTCTAATCCAGATTATTTTGGCTTTTAGTGTCTTAAACAGATTTTTATTGCTTTGTCTGAATAATTTCTAAAATAAAAAAAGGCCTGAAAGCAATCCTGTAATTCACAAAAGAAAAGGTCAAAATTAACATTTTGTGCAGCTGAAATGTTAAATTTACTTCATAGTTAAAAATGTCTCCAGGTTATAAAACACTAGTTTCATCAATCATTTCAGCTCGAGTCCAAACGTCAGATGAAGTTGGCGAACGATGGCATCCACATATTTTTGGCCACACGCTGTGCTGAAGGCAAACAGTGACACAGTTCCTCTGAGGCGTTAAGACTCTGATAGATGTCGAGAACTTCTCTCTATATTTGGCCTGATATGTGTTTAAAGCAGCACGGCGGCGTTAAAGTTGCAAAACAGGAAGTTCCTGAAGAAGAAGGTAAACAGACGTGTTGAAGGAATGAACACACACTGACACACACACGCACACACATTCATCCACGCTGTAAACGCTGCAGAGGTGATGGAAGACAGACGGGTAACAGACAGACGGACAGATGGACAGACGGATGGAGGAGAGCCTATGTGAAGATGAGGCCAGCCTCGTTGTAAACCTGGAAGACCTTCTCGATGGCGTTGACGTACGCCGCCGTCCGCAAGTCCAAACCCAGGTTGTACTTGTTGGCTGTTCGCATGATTTGCTGCATGAGAGGGAGGAAGGATGTAGAGAAGGAGACAAGGAGAGAGGAGAGAGGAGAGGGATGATGTCAGTGTTGTTGACAGCTGGTCTCTGCTGCCCCCCGCTGGACAAAAACAGGTACAGCTGTTACACATTGAGCTCATGACAGAGGAAGACTTCTGTCGTTGATGATGATGATGATGAGTGTGAAGGATGAAGGTCTCCTTCATCAGTCATCAGAGAGCTCTGCTGTTTGTTGATTATATTTATTAGTGCAGGTTTATAAATCTGTTGAATAGTTTTGTGTTCACAGTTTCTTCCTGCCGCTCGTGTCGTCTGCACAGTTTAATAAAACGGGCTACAGGACTCGAACTCACAAACCTTCCTCGGACAACGAGTCGCTCCTCGTCACGAAACTCTCAGAACTGTGACGTTCTCTCAGAATTTCCCCTTAAAGTTAAGAGTAGGTCTTTGTGAAGGTAATAGTTATTCACAGAGCGTCTCAGACCTTAGAGGAGCTCCTCAGGTGAAACACTGTTCGGAGCAGGACTTTAAAGGCCCTGACACACCAAGCCGACAGTCGGCTGTCGACCAAAGTCGGGCTGTCGGTGAGCGTCTGTCGCCCTAGTTTTTGCGGTGTGTCCCGCACCGTCGGCACTTCGGCGTTGGCGTCTTTTCGGCCAACTGAGCATGTTGAATCAGCGGCGGAGCTTGTCGGTGAGAGAGATCACTCTGATTGGCTGTTCAGGTTTTATTTCCTCGCCCCTGTAGAGAGTGAATCTGCCTGTAGTGAAACCGGGGCTAACCGGTGCTTCCTCCTCAGGCTCCACTTCACTCAGCTGCCCCACAGACCCGCTGCTTCTTCCCACTTTAACCTGAATAACAAACCGGAGCTAGCTGGGAGCGGCTAGCGGAGCGTTAGCCGCAGCATGACCGGAGGGAAGCACAGCCAGTTAGCCTCCGCTAGTCTCTGAGCTAGCCCCGGCTCTCCGTTTGGATCCAACCGGAGCACCGAGCCCTGGTTTGTTATTCAGGTTAAAGTGGGAAGAAGCAGCGGGTTTATCGGGCAGCTGAGTGAAGTGGAGCCTGCGGAGGAAACACCGGGACCGTCTGGATGTAATAGTCCGTGGAGGTGCTGCGGTGCTCGGCTGCACAGATAGGAAACCCCTCGGCTGACAGGATGTACCACTCTCTCACTCCGCTCTCTCTCACGCAGGTGCAGAACGTACGTGCTACTTGGCCGTCGGATGTAGTCCGTGTAGTGTGTTCAAATGCAACTGACACAGGGCGACGTGAGGCGACGTGGCAGTTGGCTTTTGTCTGCGCTAGTTTGGTGTGTCCGTACCTTAAGAGGTTTAAAGGTCGTACACCCTGCGTTTTTTTACATTTACATTAATCAATTTAGTTTAAGTAATTAATTAAACTAAATGAATCACTGCTAAATTATTTTAAACATCAGTATCAGCTCAGAATGTCAGTCACTGCTTTTCTATTTATTTTACTTTACTGTAATTTAATTAAATATCTGTATCTCTGTGTGTGGACAGTACGGAGGAGCTATACTTTATATTTCACAGTGAAACTGTGAAATGACACATAAATTAACCTTGACATTATTTTCTGAGCACGAGACGTGAGGCTCTAATGAAAACTTTAATTTCATCTTAATCTGGAAAACAAGACGTTTAATTTCTGTTTTTGTTTATTTAAAGTCTTAAATTCAGAGAGAAACAGAATGTTTCAGGTCAGACCTCGTACAAACTTAAAGCTGAGACTTTTAATTAAACTGATTGAGACACGAGACGACAGCATATTAATATAAAGTGTGTGTGTGTGTGTGTGTGTGTGTGTGTGTGTGTGTGTGTGTTACCCTGGCAGAGCGCTCCATGGTGAAGGCCAGACCTGAGTGAACGATGTCCTTCTCAGACGCTCCCTGTAACCAGACCACACGTTAACAACACCACAGAAGAAGATGATGATGATGATGTAATATTGGTAGCAGTGTGTGTTATGAGTGTGTGTGTGTACTCACAGAGATCCTGGCTTGGAACTCAGACGTGGGGACGACGGGGATGGCGCCGCCGTGTTTCCCAAACTTCCTCTCTAAACTCTCCTGAACCGACACTGAGGAGACACAGACAGGAAGTTTGGTTTAACGTCTGATCGGTGATCAATAATCGGTGAGATCAGGCTGATATCTGAAGTCACACAGAGGAACGCTGAGGTGACACTGAGCTCCATCAGTGTGTGACGTGTGTGTGTGACGTGTGTGTGTCACTCACTGAGCAGGTGGTAGTTTGAGTCCCGCTCATATTTGAAGGTGAGTCGACCGTAACTGACGTGATTCAGATTCTTCAACCACTCAAAGTACGAGACCGTCACACCGCCGGCGTTCAGGTACATGTCCTGACACAGGACAGAGGACACGAGAGGACGCCAGGAGAGAGGAGACGAGGAGGGAAACGAGAGGAGGAAACAAGGAGGAGGATGAGAAAAGGAAACAGGAAGAGGGAGCAATAAGAGGAGAGGAAACAAGGAGGGGGAACAAGGTCAGGAAACAAGGGGAGGAGACAAAAGGAGGAAGAAACAGAGAGAAGACGAAACAAGGAGAGGAAACAAAGAGAGGATGCAAGGAGGGGAAATAATGAGAGGGAACAAGGAAAGGGATCAAGTACATTGGAGAAGAAGAGGAAACAAGGAGAGGAAAAAAGATGAGGGAACAAGGAAAGGGATCAAGATGAGAGACCAAGGAGAGGAACAAAAAGTACAGAAAACAAGAGGAGGGAACAAGGAGAGGAGAGGAGAGGAGAGGAGAGGAGCGGAGAGGAGAGGAGAGGAGAGGAGCGGTGGAAACAGAATCAAATAAAATTTTATTAGTCAGATTTTCCTGTGACGTTAAAGAGAGATTTAACGTTGACGTCTGATCGTTGTTATCAGCGTCCACTGACCGGGATCACCATGATGTTTCTCTCCAGGAAGATGCGGTCGGCTTCGGGCGTGGTCGGACCGTTGGCTCCCTCAGCGACGATCTGAAAGCAGGACAGACACCAGGTCAGTTTGGACCGTGGACGAGACAGGTGTGATGGTTTGATGACATGTTACGTGTGCTCGCTGTGTATAACGACCCACCGTCACACACAGCAAGCAGCAGTTAGCAGCTAACTCAATGCAGTAGAACAGCAGCTGTAAATGGGCTGAGGGTGTGGGTCAGGTTTAGGGAAACAGTCTTCGGTACAACCCCTGCATGCTGTCTACAATCACACACTGGAGCGGCGTGGCGCTGCCGTCATTTGGTTCTGTGTAAACATGCAAAGGCGGCGCAAAGACGGGACGTTGATTTGGACGCTTTCGTGTGATCTCTGTGTAAAACCGGCTCCTGCAGCAGTGTGGAGTTCATCTTTAAACTTTAGTGTCACACATTTTATTTTATGACATTATCTGGTGACGTTTAGTTTAGTGTAAATACAAACAGAGCCTTATCATCACAGGGTCATCTATCAGCTGTAGCAGTCAGTCTGAGGTCACACACACACACACACACACACACACACACAGACAAACGTCCAAGCTGATTCTTCAAACTTTAATTTCAGCCTGACGAATGTTTAAAACTCAAAAAAATATCATGTTATGATCCATTAAACTGGAGAAATGATCAGATTATTGACTCTGTGTGTGTGTGTGTGTGTGTGTGTGTGTGTGTTACCTTGGCCTTGATCTTGTGTGCGTTGCTCTTGGTCAGCTGCTTCTCGCTGGCAGCAGGGACCAGGATGTCACATTCAGCCTCCAGGATGTTTCCTTCATACGGCGTGGCGTTCGGGAAGCCCACGATGGTCCCGTTGTCCTGGAGACAGAGGATAAATAAAGTTAGTTCAATAGATCCTGAAATGGAGGTGTTACAGAGGCTATTTCACATTAATCCCCCCAAAAACAAGGTGAGATTAAACACAGAAGTCATAAAACAGACGTACATTAAACCTTCTGCTGGTTTCAACATGAGACGACACTGCTGCTCCAGCAGGTGGCGCACTGCTCTGTCGTTTTAATCAATGTCTGTTGATTCTCAATTTAAAGCTGCAATATTTAATCTTTATTCCAGTCTGTTACTTTATCACCAGTACAGACCAGTCTGTAGTCCTATATGTTTATTTGTCACCAGTACTGACCAGTTTGTAGTCCTCCAGCTCCTTGGGGTCGATGCCGTTGGGGTTCCAGATGTTTCCGTCCATTTCTCCGATTCCGACGCACTTTGCCCCAAAACGATGAAGGTAACGCATGGTGTGAAGACCCACGTTACCGAAACCCTGCAGACACAACAGAGGGTAAATTAAAACCCACCCAGCCCAGGTGTCATTGTTAGCATGTTGATCATAGACGTATAGCTGGACCTCGAGATGGCGCCATTTCAGTCCAGTGAAGTTGCTCGTCTGGTGCATACGCCAATTTTTTTTCTAGCTTCCCAGTTTTCTTCGTGGTATGTGGCCAACTGAATAGACACGGTGATGTTTCTTCTCTGGCTCCCCCCATGAGTTCCTGCTCTGCTCTTAGACTTTACATTTTGATGACATCACAGATTTTAAATCTCTGTTCTCAGCTCCAGGATATTTTAATAAATCTAAAACCTCCGTGTTACTTGAATAAGTAGACACTGACCAACGGGACCAGACTGGCCGACCCGTATGCTCTCACTCAGTGGATGGATGATGTCACAGGAAGCCAATCTCACAAAGGAGGACCACACTTGTTTGTTTTGCTATGGAAGCTAATGTTAGCTAACGAGCTAAAAAGTTAGCGTTGCAGAGAAATCCAATATTCAAAGACAAACACATCTTAACGCTCCTATGTAGCCTACAGCCCTGTGGGGGAGAGGCAGCTGCACCTCCAGGTGTCAACATGATGTCACTGTGACATCATCGTGACGTCAGGGTTATAACAGTGGTCTATGGGGGTATTTTTTTGCTGCAGTACTGCGAGTGGCCACTGGGAAAAACTGGAAGCCAGGCTGAGTAGCGTTCCTGGGGGCCTGATGCTGGTGTTAGCATTTAGCTCAAAGCACTGCTGTCTCTAAGCAAAGCTTTACAGAGCTGCTAACATGGCGGCAGACAAACACACCCTGGACGATACAACACTCCTCCTGTGTGTGACGCTGCTCATCAGACGGAGTTACAGTTTAAGCTTCTCTTGCTCAAGAGCACAGTGTTAGCAGACACTAAGTCTGTCTCTCAGTGAGCTGAAACCAGAAACCTCAGCGTACTGTGTCATAATAAAATCCAGAGGTCTGTGTGTTGTGGGTCGCTCTGACTGTAATTTAACTGGGGGAAAACTTGTGGCTTCGACTGAGTCACCGATGACTCATCAGCGAGGATTTTAGGGATCACATGGGGACACGATGATGGAAACAGTGGTGAGGTGAGGAACAGTTTTCATTTTGTGGACGCAAACTAAAGTTAAAAACACAAACGTATATAACCAGCTTCTGTAAATGTGAAGAGGAGGGAGCGTGCCTGGATGACGAAGGTCTTGTCCTGGAAGCCGGGACACATCCCCAGCTGGCTCATGTATGCCGCCTCATTGATGAAGTTCTCGATGCCGTGGAAAACTCCTCGGCCGGTGGCGGAGATGCGACCGTGGATTCCTCCCTGACTGATGGGCTTCCCGGTGACGCAGGCGTGAGCGTTGATGTCCTGAAGAGGAAACACAATCAGACAATGGACGAAAAGTGACACTAATATCAGACGTTTAAAACAGACTATAGACAATCAAAAAACATTGATACTGGACAATAGAAAACAATTTTTAAGATGTTAAAAATGTAAATATTGGAGATTAAAAACTTCAATCTGACAAAAAATGCTGATAATGACGGGTTAAAAACATAAATGACTTACAATATAAACGCAGATGCTGGACATTAAAAAAACGTAGATATTGGACAGTAAAACGACACTGAGTGGTAAAAAAATATATATTGCTGGATAAAATACAGATATTGGACAATAAAAAAATGTTGATGGTAGAAATGAAAATATGGAAGGGCAAGACACACTGATATTTAATAGTAAAATACAATGTGAATAATGCAGGATAAAAAAAGGTAGATGCACTAGACAATAAAAAAGCTGATATCAAATGAAAAAATATTAATATTGGAATATAAAATCATTTATATTGGATGATAAAAATGTAGACATTGGATATCAGGATGTAAAAACGATTATATTTAATAGTAAAAAAGCTTAAATATTGCAAGATAAAAAACGCGGGTATTGGATAATAAAAAACAGATAGATGATATTAAAAACAGAAATTGGATGATATAAAAAATAAAGATATTGGATGACAATAAAAACGTGCACAGTGGACAACAATGAGAAACGTCTGCTAAGCATCTGATCACACCTTTCTGAGGAGGCGGAGCCTGAATCAGAAAACAGGTAAAGACACACCCCCTCCTACGTCCCAGGTACCAGCAGACACCAAGGTAAGCTGTTTGAAAGCCCCGTCTCCACCAAACAGTTCAGTCCAGTTCTGTACCAACAGAAGCGTTCCTTAGCGTCCCCATGTTTGGTCCCCCCTCTGTTGGGGTACCTAGCACACAGATCTGGTACTAAAAGGTGGAGCTAGAAACCCTGCAGTCTGATTGGTCAGTAGAGGACGCTCACTCTGGTTTTATGTAACCTCTGTTCATACATCAGTGAACTACAACTATAAAATGAAAGAGAAAAAAATCACTTCATTCACTGGGCCGACTGCCGGCAACTTTTAAGGTGGAACGTTAACTTGTAATGTTACTCAATGCATGAGTTGATGACGTGAATCCATCAGCACACCTTAAATTTCACTGTGACAACTTTGACCATCACTTTAGTTTTTATATGACACACACTTTTAGTAATGACTTTAAAAATATAGATTCATTTGGAGCGGATTATATGAAGGTCATATATTCTAATCCTCACTTCCTGTGGGCTACAGCAACACTAAACCCCTGAGCTTGCCTGAGAAGGACTAAATGCACAAAGCTGCTATTTTGAAATATCCCATGGAGAGAGACTCTCACTGCAGCCTGTTCTATTTTGTTGTGAAAATGTGGGCGTGCAGCCTCGTTCTGTGGACGATAAACCAGGTGCAGACTTCCATCTGTGTCACCGCTGATGAGGAAATACAGCGAGTGCTGGATGGAGCAGTGAGTGACAACAACCCCGCCCACATTTAAGAGGACTGTCTGAACACACCGAGGGTCTAGGTACCATGTCTGAAGGCTTACTGCTGGCTCCACAGGTGCTGGACTGAAAGGGTTTGGTGGAGAGGGGACTTATGTGGGGTTTCCCGCAGACAAACCCAGGGAGTCAGAACCCAACCCTACAGATCCCAGCAGACTTTAAGAGGAGGAGCTTTACCTTAGACACTGGTCCCCGAGACATTATGATGAGGGGGTCTGACTGCCAACAACCAACAACAACAACAGCTGTGATTTCAAGTGTGAAGCAACAAGACAAAAAGACTTTCTTTACTGTGGCCGTGAGTTCAGTGAACGCACCACAGGCTTATCTGTCTGCTTCAGCCTGGTTTCTGGAGGTACCACAGCTCCCAGTTAAATCACGCACAGCAGCTGAACTCAAACTGATCCAAAATACACAGACTGTCTGGATTTATCAGTCGATCACCTTCTGTGTCTCTGCTGTATTTGTTTTCACGTCACAAACATCTTGTCTGTAAAATCTTTTCTCCTCTCTGTGATGTGACCACTGAGTCATTAACGCAGACATGCAACAAAAACACTCACAACCAAACACAGGAAGTGAAAGGGCAGCGGAGGAAAACAGAAACAACTGCACTTCCTGTGTTACCACGGCAACAATTCTCAGCTCAGTGTAAACGTCTGGAGTTTGTTTAGGCTGCAGAGATTTCAGGAGCTTTATTTGCACTTTGGATTCTGTAGAAAAAAGTCTCTTATTTGTTGTTCTCTGTGTTTGCTTAAAAAAAAAGACACTGAGCATCGTGTGCACTCGGAGAGTTCCCTCGTCTTCACCTGGATGCTCCAGCAGTGTAAAAAATATCAGGCCCCGTTCATGTTTTTCTTTTTGTACATTTTCATGTGAATGAATCATCTTTACTGACAGTAAATGCAGATCGTCAGTGAGAGCTGACACTCACATAGTGTCCCATGGTGGTGGCGAAGGTGTCGGCGATCCAGGACATCTCCCTCTCTCCGGTGCTCATGTCAGGAGCAGGAACGTCGATACCAGGTCCTGCAGAGCCACAGAGACACCAACAACACAACCAGCTGATTATACACACACACCTGTCAGGTGTCTCAGTGTTAAACAGGGTTAAAGCGTTGGGTTTCTGTTGTTCTTTCTCAGCTGTGTTGGTTCCTCAGAAATGCTCTTTACAAACTGCATAAAAATATTTAAACTAATCAACAAATTAAAATAAATACGACTAGAATTACCGCCCCACCGAGTTCCAGTCTCCATCCATGTCAGTGAAAACATGGATGCTTCACACACAGAAGATCTATACAATCAGCACAGTTTCAAGATTAGAGTCACCAATTCAGTATCTGACCAAATGTCTCCCCTTCTGTCCCTGAGATATGACGTTAAAACATGATGATGTCACAGTCAAGCTGACCTTTGACCTTTTGACCTTCATTATTTTATCCTGTTAGACATTTGTGTCAAGTTTGGTCAGAATTAGTGAAATGAATTCTTCAGTTATGGACAAAAACATGTTTTGTGACGTCACAGTGACCTTTGACCACAATATTCTAAACAGCTCATTCTTCAATCCAAGTGGACATTTGTGCCAAATTTAAAGAAATTCCCTAGCAGTGTTTTTGACATACTACATTCATGAAAATGAGACAGAAAAGGTCACAAGCGAACTTGACCTTTGACCTATGACCAACAAAATCGAATCAGTTCATCCTCAAGTTCAAGTGGATGTTTGTGCCAAATTTAAAGCACTTCCCTCACGGTGTTTCACCACAAAATAACAGGGGACTTTTATTGTGGAGAATCTACAGGAAATGAAATGTGTTTATCACTGAATTACCTGCACTTTGTTAGAGACTTTCCTTCAATAAAAACATGAGTTTTGACAATATGATGTTTCACTGCAGCAACAATAACAGGGACTTTAGCCGTGGATCAGCCCGCTGCTTTTGAACGCCATCACTCAAGACACGCCGACATCAGTTAAAGACACGCCTTCAACATTTAGCCCGCCCAGGTGATTTTCATTCAAATGACTCTCAGAGTTTTGGAGGTCGTTCACTCACCGATGAAGCCTTTCTTGGCGAGCTCGATGGTGAACCTCCTGGTGATTTTCTCCAGCTCGTTGTCCTGAAAGCACACAGACAACACTCCATGAGACTGAGTTCACCAGATTATAGAATGTCATATAATAAAGATCATACTGGTCAGAGGATGATGGAAAACCAGTCTGGACAAAAAGGCCAACAGTTATTTATTAAATAAGATGAACTTGAGCTGCTCCTGGTGCAGAGGGCCCTGGGTTCGGCCCTGGGTTCCTCCTGGTGCAGAGGGTCCTGGGTTCCTCCTGGTGCAGAGGGCCCTGGGTTCCTCCTGGTGCAGAGGGTCCTGGGTTCCTCCTGGTGCAGAGGGTCCTGGGTTCCTCCTGGTGCAGAGGGCCCTGGGTTCCTCCTGGTGCAGAGGGCCCTGGGTTCCTCCTGGTGCAGAGGGCCCTGGGTTCCTCCTGGTGCAGTGGGCCCTGGGTTCCTCCTGGTGCAGAGGGCCCTGGGTTCCTCCTGGTGCAGAGGGTCCTGGGTTCCTCCTGGTGCAGAGGGTCCTGGGTTCCTCCTGGTGCAGAGGGCCCTGGGTTCCTCCTGGTGCAGAGGGCCCTGGGTTGCTCCTGGTGCAGAGGGCCCTGGGTTCCTCCTGGTGCAGAGGGCCCTGGGTTCCTCCTGGTGCAGAGGGCCCTGGGTTCCTCCTGGTGCAGAGGGCCCTGGGTTCCTCCTGGTGCAGAGGGCCCTGGGTTCCTCCTGGTGCAGAGGGCCCTGAGTTCCTCCTGGTGCAGAGGGCCCTGGGTTCCTCCTGGTGCAGAGGGCCCTGGGTTCCTCCTGGTGCAGAGGACCC
The DNA here is from genome assembly GCF_011397635.1 of Epinephelus fuscoguttatus. Classification (NCBI taxonomy): domain Eukaryota; kingdom Metazoa; phylum Chordata; class Actinopteri; order Perciformes; family Serranidae; genus Epinephelus; species Epinephelus fuscoguttatus. The sequence continues at coordinate 1,250,378 of NC_064767.1, forward strand.
TGGGTTCCTCCTGGTGCAGAGGGCCCTGGGTTCCTCCTGGTGCAGGACCCGGCCTCATGTGTCCAGAGTGTAGACAGTTCCTGGATGATGAAGGCAGTAATGCCATTGACTGGCCCTCTCGTTCTCCTGACCTAAATCCAGCTGAGCACCTATGGGACGTTATGTATCGGTGCGTCCACCACAGACTGTCCAGGAGCTCACTGATAACCTGTTGCAGGACTGGGAGGAGATCCTCCAGGACACCATCCACTGACTCATCAGGAGCCCAGATGTTGTCAGGAGGTCATACAGGCAGGTGGGGGCCGTACACACCACTGAGTCACATGATGAGTTGGATCAATCAATTTTTACTTTGATTTTCGGTGTGATTTTGAATCCAGCCCTCAGTGGGTCGATGATTCTGGTTTCCACTGACTGTTGTTAGGTCATTTTGTTCTCAACATGTTACACAGTGTATATCAGTACAGATTCTGGAACACACTCTGCATAAAGAGGCTTCTTACTTTTCTACTTTAACTTAAGTAAAGTTTTAAGTTGCAGAATAATTCACGACTGTTCCTCTCTGAACATCATGATAAATCTGAGGCCGTGTCAGAGGCACGGTGTCAAGTGCACCGCCACAGGCCAAACAGTCACACATGCTTTGAACAGCGCTGCACTGGTCTGATCTGATTCCTGGAATACCTTCATGTCAGAGGTCAGAGGTCAGCAGGCCTCAGAGTGAGGACGGACGTGTTGTTGTTGCTGCTGCAGAGAAAATGGAAAAGAGCGAAGGGCGAGCAAACATTTAGGCGGAGACAGAAAGTCATCGACTCATCATGTTAGAGAGGGAGAGTCTCTGCCAGCTGATGGCTCAGCGTTTCCTGTTTGGGGGGGGGGCGTTAAAGGAACACACCGCTGCCCTCCTGATGAGTTCAACCTGAGTGACGAGACACGTGTTTGAACTTACAGAGTACTTCCTCGGGTTGATCTTCACTCCAGCTTTGGCTCCACCAAACGGCACATCTGGAACACATCAGATTAACAATGTAACACCAGAACTAACAGCTGTGTCACCACATGAACAAATACAACACACACACACACACACACATTTTACACTGCACTTGTTCTTATTGTCTAGGACTCTGAGTCAGACCCAAACACACCTGGAATAACGTCCCAGACGATGTCACACAGCTCCGAATCTCAACACTTTTCAGTAAAGCTAAAAACGCTCCTTTCTACACCTCCTCCAAACACTGTTTTAAATGATGTGTTTATCTGTGCACCTCTTGTCTGCACGTTTGCTACTTTTACTGGTGACTGCTTTGAATTATAAATAATTTGGTAATTAATTAATTCTTTACTCTTTTATTGTTCATCTGGACCCTTTATTATGTTTTGTTTCATGGCTCTGCTGTAAACTACAAACAGAACTGCTCAGAACTTACATTATTCTTCTGGGGATCAATAAAGTGCTTCTGATTCACATTTTCCCTGATTTTTAAATATTGATTTTGTTGATTTTGCTTCTTGTTTTTATTTTCTTTTATTGTATTTGTCCCTATTTTGTTTTTAATTACTTGCTGTATGAAATGTTCTGTACAAATAAACCTGTCTTGTATTATTTTCTCTGACTGTGTTTGGTTTCATACACCAAAAAGAAAATTCCTTGTATGCATCTGTGTGTGCGTGTGTGTGTACATGAGGGATTGGATCACTATTAGAGATGCAGCAGCTGCACTCTTCTTGGCCTCTTCTGATGTTTGCAGCGTCCGACCTGCCCATTCTGATTTTCTTTTTTCTAACGTCGGGTTCAGACGACACGACATCAGCCTGATGCAGAGTCATAGGATGTTGGCTTGGATCGTAAACAACAAAGACTGTCGTACACGATTAATCCATCGTTTTATCTCGTGAGGTGTGTCATAGTAGACGACGACCAGCGCCACGTTTGGGACGCCTAACGACATTCTAACAGAAAGTCTAGCATGTTTGAGTTTCTTTTTGTCCTCCACAACTTCTCCCGTCACTTTAGCGTTACTCGTTACTGAGACTGACCGGCTGGTGAACCGTCACGACCAACCAAGCTGACAATCAGCTGATCCTTGACACCAGCCGATCGATGGGTGCATCTGTTGCCATCTTTAGGAGGAGCAGCTGCTTGGTTGGGCTCAAGCTCTGTATTTTATCGTTAACCTTGGACGGGCCAAGTTCAGGCTTTGGAGGTTTGATGGTGGTGGAAGGAGCATGCTAACATGTTTCCTAACCTGGCAGTGATTGAATGTTTTCACCATCCAGTCAAAGAGACGGAGAACCAGCCTCATGTGAGGGACTGGAGCCGGGGGGGGTTTGATCATGGGTGCAGGTCAGGTTGTGGGGCCTCTATTAACAGTTGAAGCTTTAACTGAGACATAATGACGGCTAATGGGTCGGTTTGGTTCAGGTTGAGAACTCTAGTGAGGACATTTCACCAGTCAGCACTTCTTCAAAGGACTGTTTGTAGGAAGACTTGGTTTTAAGGTGTGTGTGTGTGTGTGTGTGTGCGTGTGTGCGCGCGCACTCACCAACGACGGCACACTTGTAGGTCATCAGCGAGGCCAGAGCTTTCACCTCGTCTACAGACACGTCCGTACTGTAACGGATACCTGAAACACACAAACAACAGACATTTTAACATTTGTGAAAACGACGTGAGGACTCTTCAGGACCTGTCACCAGACCTGAACCTGGTCTCAGCTCAGCTCCTGTCGAGCTCAGACCCCCTAACTGTAGCATCTTTTGTCCCAATCGCTATTTATTCTCAACACAGAAAACAAAAAGGAAATAATTGTTTTTGGTCCCAAACCCAGAAACACTTGTTCATGTGTTTATTTACAGCCTTGTTCTTGTTTCCTAATTATTAATTATTGATTTAGAACCTTTTATTAAGTTGATTTTGGTCCTTCTTTTTAATGTTTTGTTTTTAAAAAATGTCAACTTCTTATTTATTTTGTTTTTACTTATTGTTTTTATTTTCTTTTAATGTATTTTTATGCTCCATTAAAAACACGTTTTTGTTTTGTTTAAGTTAAATAAGGGAATATGTTTCTTCATGTTTCACACAGCACTCTAAGTTTTATTCTGCTGTGTGTGTTCTTCTGTTTCAGCCTCTTTTATCCTCTATTTCACTTTACTTTGACTCCTCCATAAGTGTGTCTTATTATTTTATTCTCTTGTGGTTCTTTTACATCTCCTCGAAATACATTTCTGTCCCACTGCATGTTTGTTTAAATAAATCTGCTGCCTGAGAGTTTGATGAATCAACTCGTCTGAACAAACCTCCCACAGAAATGTCAGAGGAGAAGAGAATGTTGCGTGAGGCCCAGCGAGGTTCACGGACAGTAAATCATCATTAGCTGAAGGTTTAAATGCCCCACAGCGTGAACAGATAATCAGGGCTCATTCACATTTCTGACATGTTTGGGGGGTTTCTCTTCAGACCGACCGGCAGACGCTAGTTTGTTCCCTCTGCTGCTGAGATGAGCTGCTGGTGGAAAATCAGAGCACACACAGAGAGTTGAGGGAGTTGAGTGTGAGGCTGCAGATGAGTGTGGAGAGCAGCCAACACATGCAGACCTGTTCACACACATCACTGTAAACACTGCCTGCTGCAGGGAGACTGCACAAAATGGCTGCAGCTCACACAGACCAGTGGAAAGTTTTCTGTCTCAGGAACGTATTAAAATGATGATTGTTTTACTGGGAGCAGCAGGAGGAGCAGGAGGAGGAGGAGACGAGAGGATTGATGACACAAAGAAAGCCGGGCGGCAGACAAAGAGGATGAGGCAGGAAGCAGAAAGCTTCGGTGTGAGAGGACTGAGTCAGTCTGGGTGTGGTCACCACAACATTTAAAGAAACAGTACAAAGAGTTTAATTCACCCTCCGTACAAACAGACACACCCTTCACCTCCTCCCATACGTCCAATACTCACAGATGGATTTCACGACATTTGGCAGCTGATCAGATTCAGCCAGAGCAACTGAGACGCGCTCATCATTTTCATTTTAATGTTCGGAGAAACCTGTGAGCGTCGGCTGATCCAACAAAAAACATTTCACAGAGGCCATAACAAGTCTTTACAGCTTCTACTTCACAGTGCAGAAACACTCTGCGACAAGTGACCACCCCGTGTTTTAAAGTACAAAAGTATTAACATCAAAACATACTTCAAAATAAAAGTGCTCATTATGAATAATAACCTGCATGAATGTCTTGATCAGTTGCGGCCGTTAAAGGTGGAGCTCAATTAATGACTGAATGAATTTAACCCAATAAATTCTCTCTGACAGTTTGTAATGAACTAAAGTTATCACATAAGTGCAGTAAAAATTACAACATGTTCCTGTATGACGTCGTACAGCAGAAATGTAACGTAGCATAAAATTTGTAAAAACTTGACAGTGTTTTATTTTAGGTTTTTAAATTTCCCTTTGAGTCTATAATTTCAATCCAATACGTTTTTTTGTCAAATCCAGCGACTATATTCTGCTGACAGTCCGCTCAGCGTCTCTTCTGTCTGCACGGGAAAACACCTGGCGTTCAAACACGACCCCAGCTCTGTACACAGGACACAAACAAAGTGGCTCGGACCAGGGAGGCACGATAATATCGGCACATCATCTGTATCAGCCAACATGCTTTTTCTTATCCAGCACAATGAATGAATATTACAGACACTGAACAGTGTTTCAGGTCTCCATCTGCTGGTGAGACGTCACAATTAGGGATGTTCCTGGCGACTTAAGGAAAATTTTACGAGTCGAGTCAACTCGTCTAAAAAGGGGAAAACACTCAGAATAACAATTTATTGTTTAGTATTTTCCTTTCCTCACAAATATTGTGTGCATCAAGAGCCCTATGAAACCTTTAATCACAATCTTCAACAACCATGTTGGATATTAAATGTAGCACAACACACTTCGCGTCATGCATGAACGTGAACACGAACATTTATCGTGGCAAATAGAAGCAGACTAACAATAGAATAATAAATGACGTCCTGTCTGTAAGGTGGTGTGTTTGAGATGCAGCTGGTAGCCTCTGCAGCTGTGCTGAGTAAAGGCCCAGACACTACCTGTGAGTTTGATTCCTTTATATCCTCCATTATGAAGAAAGAACATTCTTTGCTAGCTTGATGCTAATGGCAGTACTCAGCGGGTTGATAAAGTGCCTCTGCTGTTTCTTCTTTACTGTGTGCTAACGTCCCTACAGGAAATATCTAAAAGGCTGCGCAGATCGCTCTGTGTTCCTATTGGTCAAAGTGACGGCTGTGACGGGAGAAGAAAATCAAACATGCTAGACTTTCTGTTGGGACGTCATGAGGCGTCTCAGACGTGGCATCAGTTGTCGTCTACTATGACACACTACACCAGATGAAACGATGGATGATCATGTACAACACTTGTTGTCACCAATGGTCAGAGCCGACACTGTACGACACTGCGTCGGGCTGTAAACGGGCCGATATGATGTAGTGTGAACCCAGCATAATGCACGTGTTATTGAGTTTGATTTTTTAAAAAGTGTTAATCTTGTATCCACTGCAATAAGAATATTAATAACATACTGTGTTCAGGCTGTTGATAATAAAACGTGTCAGATTATAACAACCTGCAGGAGTTAGTAAGAGTTATCATGTTGTCACAACCACAGAGACACTGAACTGAATCCTCCGTCGCCTCAGCGTCTCCAAACTCTTCATCAAATGACTCATCAAATAAAAGACACAAGTCAGCGTCACACTGACACTCTGCAGCCTGGTGAATTATTTCATTCACACCCACAGACACTGCTGCTTCAACCTCGTCTGAATCAGTCGCACTACAAATAAACAAAAACAAATGAGCAGGTTGACCCCGCCTCTCTGTAACACACCTGAGAACACACACCTCAGGTAACCTCTGTGTCCAGAATTAAACCGGATCACTGACATGTCAGCTGATGACGATGACGAAGACGTTGGCGGAGGCTGAAAAACAGGTTTATCATCTGCCCTGCGCTGCACTCGACCCGCACGCACAGAGCACCTAATGTGGATTCATCTGCCGCTGGAAATAGTCCCCAGCAAAGACACTGTTTCCTCCTGTTTGTTTGTTTGTTTGTTTGTTTTTAGAGATTTATGTCTTCAGTAGGAACCAATGAGCTCGAAGCTCAGAGCCACAGACAGGAAGTCAGACGCTACTGACAGAAGGATGTGAAGAAAAAGAGAATCAGACCAGAGTTTAAATGTGGACAGAGAAGTGAGAGTGCTGCTACACTACACTAAAATACCACATACACTTCATCATCATCATCATCATCATCATCAGCAGCAGCAGAGTGGAAGAGGATCAGTGACCTGCTGGACACACACCTGAACACACTGACAACTAAACAAATACAGTTAGTTATTACACACACACACACACACACACACACACACACACACACAGACACACACACACCAACTAGCTACATATTGTATGTATGAAAACAGGATGATGGAACACAAAAAATTACTGCTACTGCGACGACTTTTGTTTTTATTTACTTTTTTTTTGACAAATTTAAAAAATATTCATAGTTTTTACTGTCTCTCTTGGATGACACACACTTTTAGTAATGACTTTAAAAATATAGATTCATTTGGAGTGGATTATATGAAGGTCATATATTCTAATCCTCACTTCCTGTGGGCTACAGCAACACTAAACCCCTGAGCTTGCCTGAGAAGGACTAAATGCACAAAGCTGCTATTTTGAAATATCCCATGGAGAGAGACTCTCACTGCAGCCTGTTCTATTTTGTTGTGAAAATGTGGGCGTGCAGCCTCGTTCTGTGGACGATAAACCAGGTGCAGACTTCCATCTGTGTCACCGCTGATGAGGAAATACAGCGAGTGCTGGACGGAGCAGTGAGTGACAACAACCCCGCCCACATTTAAGAGGACTGTCTGAACACACCGAGGGTCTAGGTACCATGTCTGAAGGCTTACTGCTGGTTCCAAAGGGACTGGACTGAAAGGGTTTGGTGGAGACGGGGCATTAATAATACTGCAGCCAGCACTGCTTCTTTAACGACAACTGTTACTGCATTAAGTACAACTTCTGCCATCAATACTGTCACGACATCAAGTACTGGACTGTACCAACTACTAATACTGCAGCCACTGTAACAGCGTCTGTGTAGCTCCAGTCCTAGCTGCTATCTTGCTGGTTCTCCCTCAGATCACAGACCAGTAAAACCAGCAGCAGTCACAGTTTAAACTGGATCCAGATTTCTTTCTAAAACCAGATGTTCTCCTGCAGAGAGGTCTCACTCTAATGGGATTAACTCTGCTCGTACTTCACACTGACTGATAACTGAATTTTGGAGCTGTGAAGAAACCCACGCTGACACGGGGAGAACATGTCAGAGCACCTGGAGGAAACCCACGCTGACACGGGGAGAACATGTCAGAGCACCTGGAGGAAACCCACGCTGACACAGGGAGAACATGTCGGAGCACCTGGAGGAAACCCACGCTGACACAGGGAGAACATGCAAACTTCACACTGAAGGGCTCCTCCACCCCAGGGTTCAAACCAGGAACCCTCCTACTGTGAGGTAACAATGCTAACCACTGCACCACCATGCCGTCCACCAATACGTCCACCAATACAGCTACTATAACAAGTATCAATACAGCAGCAGTAAAACAAGAGAAAACAGGTCAGTCAGGTATCTGCACCAGAGTTTAAACGACATCCTTCCATGACCACGACCAAACTCCGCCGTGTGTGTGTCTGTCTGCATGTTTTCACCACCTGAGTCTGAATGTCAGGGTGAACAAACCCAACAAACCCGAGGTCAGACTGAGAAACAGGAAGCAGAGAGAGGAGAGGTGAACACACTGCACCAGCAGGACAAACACACCTACAGGTCAGGATGAACACACACACACACACACACACACACACACACAGTCTGCAGCAACAAGCAGCTGACCGGACTGTCAGCATTCCTGCCTGGGGAGGAAACCTCACCACCTTCAAACACATTAAACCTGCCGACGCTCCGTTCAACATGTATAGATCCATCAGCATGAGTCAATTCTGCACACAATACACAATCACCCGGGCACACACACACACACACACACACACACAAACCACACGAGACAGTAACAACCAATCATGTTAGATCTCTTTGCAGCTTGTCTGTGTCTTCACATCTTTAATACGTTCATTTAAAAATGACTTTATCTTTATTTTAAAGTCCTGACTGCAGTTAAAACTCTGCACACAGATGTATGAGCGGCAAAATGTACTCTGAGTATCAAAGTTAAAGTCCTGGTTCTGCAGTAAAACGTCCCCTGTGACTGATTCAGGCTATTTCATGTTCATTTTAGAGAGTTACTGGTTTCCAACCTTTGGTGGGGGCCCCTCCAAATGGTCACCAGGTTAATCTGAAGGGTCGAGAGATGGTTAATGAGCGAGGGAAGAACACTCATTTTAGTGTTGTTTCTCCAATATGAGCTTTTATGTAAAATATTATCTTCTGTTTCCTCTTTGAGCCTCAGTTACTTCAATAAAATCACCTGAGGAGTTCAGAGTGGAAATCACTGAACATGTGCTGCAGCAGAAGTATAAAGTTATATGAAATTAAAATACTCATGTAAAGTACCTGTAACTGAAAACTCTACTGAAGTACTTGAGTAAACATATTTTCCACCACTGACATGTGGTAAATATCAAGTTATGACTCAGTGTCTTATATTATTATGAATTATTCATCTTTTTATTATTTTCCTTGGTGTACAAGATACGTCATGTATATTTTAGAAATAATTTGGGGATATTATCCACAAATTTTTCATATATTTTACTGATATTTTATGAATGTTTTCAAAAGATTTTCCCACTGTTTCCTGTACACTTTACTGATATTTTTCAGATATTTTATAAATGTTTTCCTGACATTTTCTCAGATTTTATTTTGTGCATTTACTATTTTTTTTCATATATTATATATGATATATTTTACTGGAATTTTAGGAATGTTTTCCACAGATTTTCCCTCATTTTTGTATACTTTTATGAATGTTTTGCTGAGATTCCCTGATTGTTTAAAAATATTTTGCTGACATTTTCTCTGTTTTTTTTTTTTTTAACATTTTTGCTTATATCCTACTAAAATGTTACAAATGTTTTCCTGAGATTGTCCCTGTTTTTTCTGCATGATTTATTGATATTTATCAAATATTTTACTGGTATTTTATGAATATTTTCCTGAGTTTCTGTACATGTAACAGATATTTTTCTTTTTCTTATTTTATTTTATGGTTTCCAGAGATTTTCCCTCATTTTCTTTTGTAAACTTTACAGATGTTTTACAGATATTTCATAAATGTTTTGCTCAGATTTTTCCCTGATTTTTTAAATATATTTTATCTATGTTTTTCATATATATTCTAAATGTTTTCCTGACATTTTCTCTGATTTTTTTTGTACATTTTACTGAAATTTTTCATATATTTTACTGATATTTTACAAATGGTTTCCAAAGATTTTCTATTAATATTTTATAAACATTTCCTTACATTTTCTATGTTTTTTTTTGTACATTTTACTGGTATCTGTCAGATATATTTAATGATAACATATGAGGAAATCTGGATATGATTTTCTGATATTCTAATGTAAATAAATAAGTACCGCAGTACTGCTGTGATCTTCCTGTAACTTCTCGGAGCTGGTTTAACTTCCCTGACAGTCTTTAAAACATCCCATAATATGGTTGTGACATCCTATCTAAGAGCGCGTGCCCCGGTGCGGGTCTCACCTCCCTTGCAGGGTGTCCGGTGCTGGCTGTGCTGAGCCCGGTAGCCGTCTATCACCTCCCACTCTCCGTTGTCTCTCTTGATGGGGAAGCTGACGCTCAGGACGTGGTTACACGGCTTGATGATCCTCAGGATCCCGCGGACCCGCTTCCTCTTCATCTCGGGACTCTCCCGGGTCTTCAGGCTCTCCACCAGCTGGTCCTCCACGATCGCGGCGCCCCGGTCGAAGAAGCCCTCCACCATGGTGAAGAAGTTCGGGTCGTCGTGCCCGTCCACGGCCTGGCTGTAGCCGCGGTACCGCAGCAGAGACGCAGTCGCCGGGAGCGCCGAGTCAGCAGCGGCGGCGGCGGCGGCGGAGCCACCCGAGGCCAGGACGCTACCAGCTCCCCGGGTGAGAAGCTCTCCGAGGTACCGGTACATTTTGGTGTTTTCAGCGGGTTTACCGACGGCTGAGTTCAGTCAGAGCTGGAGACTGTGCGGGGGAAGGCGAGGAAGTGGAGCGGGGAATACGAAAAGTTGTCCCGCAGCCGCGGCTCCTCCTTCCCGCCGCCCCTTCCTGCTGCGTGACAGCGTGTGCACGTGCGGGTGTGTGTGCACGTGCGGCTGTTTTTCAACTAAACGACACGAGACCTTTTTAACCGGCAGTAACGTCCCGGAACAGTCGCGTCTCTGAGCTAAACTTTAGCGCTTTAAACCCCGTTTTAAACGTGTTTGTACCGAACATAGGTGACGGCACGTCACCGGAAATGAAGCGAAAAGGACGCAGAGATAAAGAAAGTGAAGAGCACGTGGCAGACATGTTCATTTTTAATTGATTTTACACTTTTTCCGTTATATTTTGGTTGTTTAAGCTAGCGTCGAGCTAGCTAGAATAGGTACACACGGAACTTCCGGTTGTGACATTCAAAATAAAAGCATATATTGATGAAGTTTTTTATTTTATTTAAGATTTTATATTTCCCAACACAAACTGAACATTTCTTCAGTTAGGAATACAATTCTAATTATTATTTCCTTTGTTTTATTTTATTTATTTATTTTCTCTTTATCGTTATACAAACACAAACATTTGGAGTGTCCATTCAGTAGTTTGTTTGTTATCATCTGTAAAACATTCAACCTTAGTCTTCCTCTACATGTGCTTAGAATTAAATTAAATGTGTATAAAAAGAAAATCACAAAAATGAAACTGACACAAAAATAGTGCAGAATATAAAATGTAGAGATAAAAATGATGTATATTACATATATATATCATTTCAACGTGAATAAACTGCACATACTGCGGGATAAATATTAAGAATGGACTGCACTTGTATGACGCTCTCCTGGTTCTATGATCACTCACTTTTCCACCATGTCACATTCACCCATTCACACACACATTCACACACAGGTGGCAGAGACTACCACACAAGGTGTCACCTGCTACTCAGTGACACACTCACACACTGATGGAGCAGCCATCAGGAGAACTCTGGGGCTCAGTATCTTGCCCAAGGATACTCTGACATGCGGACTGGAGGAGCCGGGGATCGAACTGCCACACCAATGATCCCTCAGCAGATACATACATATACAGAGATTTCAACAGGACAAGAAGAAATATGTACTCATAGTGTGTCATCACTCAGCTGATTCTACTAATTTGATAATATATTTAAATTTTGGCCACTCCGCTCTAATGACCTGTGACCTCAGTCTGTCAAACTGCAGAGAAATAGAAGTGACACAGACATGACAGCAGGGGTTGAAGAGCCTCAGGCTTTTTGTAGCTTGCACAAAAACTGATACAAACTACAGTCACATCATTTCAACAGGTTTTATCACTTTATAAAAATGATAATTATCATGTCAATAATTTGAGTGATTTGAGTTTATTTGGCTTTGTCATTGTGGACAAACCAGTCCAGATATTTTCAACAAACAGAGGAAAAATAAACCAACATATATTCAAACAATAATAATAAAATAATCCAAAAAACAAAACAAAACAAAATGGAATAAAACAAATTATAAAACAAATTTGAATGCATAAAAATTGAAGAATGACACAGGATAATAACACTTAATAAAACTTATTTCTGAAGTGGACTTTAATCATTTGAAATAACTTAATAACACTGAAACTGATCTGGAACATTTATATGTGCATATTTAAAAAAAGAGTAAGAAAGACATTTATTTTGAAATCAAATACTGTTTCCAGGTTGAATTTAACTTCCTGTGGAGGTTCCCACCTCAAACCTCCTCTCCTGACTCCTGACAATCTGTATTTATATATTTTTATCTCTAAATTAGAGTCAGTTTAGTTTTAGAGTTTCTAAACTTATGTTAGAAAGGAAACTTAATTTATTTAATCTAAGTATAAAGTTACATTTTGAAGCAAAGCACCGTGTGTGTGTGTGTGTGTGTGTGTGTGTGTGTGTGTGTGTGTGGGACGAGGAGGTTTTAAATATCTTCTTGTCTAAACTTAGAGTCCTGAGACAGTTGGTCTGTCCGTCTCTCAGTGTCTCACACTAATAAACTCACTGCATGTGTCAGGAGAGTAAAATCGTGTTCAGATATGAATGAAGTCTGTTTCTCCAAAATGATATCAGTCAAATATCTGAACAAATATCTGGATAATGTCAGAAAGATATTCCAAACCATATCAGAATTACCTAAAGTAGAATATCAGTCAAACATACTACCTGGAAAATATGAGTAAATTATTTCTAACAAGTTTGGAAAATATTTAAAAAAGAAGAAGAAGATAAAAAGCAGAATTATAGTAAAATATATTAAATGGATATCAGGGAATATACCCGGAAAATATGAGTAAAATATATTTAAGTCAGAATAAGATCACTAATAATATAAGAACAATACTAGTAAGATATATTTAAAAAATATCAGGAAAAAATGTCAGGAAGATATCCAGAACGAAATAAGTAGAACACACCAAAACACATCGGGGACAGAACCTGGGAGAATTAATAAAATACTAAAAAAAAAAAAGTCAAGAAAACACAAATAATAAAGGGAAAATATTCATAAAATATACCAAAAATATCAGAGAGATTACCTGGAAAATATGAATTAAATATTTTTTTTAAAAGTTAGGGAAGTATTTAAAATATATATATAAGTACAATAATAGTAAAATATATCAAATGGATATCATACCTGGAAAATATCACAAATAATGAAGGCACAATATTAGTAAATTATATATAAAAGATATCAGAGAAAGTACCTGGGAAATATCAAGAAAACGTTGACGGGAAAAATCCCAAACATGTGTAAATATCCACATAAATATGAATTTAGTATCCAAAAATTAAAAATAAATCATTCAAGAAATATTGTGTGAACAATATAAGATGAACCGTGTTTTAATGTCTCCACTGTGGTGCTGACAGACATGATTCATGTGTTCATGTTGTAATGAAGTGTGCAGCCTCTCGGGGGCGTCAGAGCAGGACGTCACAGTTTATATTGTTCAGTTTAAAAAGATAAAGTAAGTTAGAGGATAAATCAGTGAGGATCTGCAGCAGGTTGAATTAAACGTGCTCAGACGTCAGATAGTAAAGTGGACGTGATCCAGATGGGAACTCTGATCCAGTCACGTCTCAGATGGTTCTGCTGACTGACAGCAGCAACTGCAGGAGGAAACTGTAACTGAGCGCACACACACACACACACACACACACACACACAGAGGAGGGATCACAGGTGACTCTCACACAGGTTGAACAGTTCACAGTGTCCTTTAACTGTTTCATGAGTCTCACTTTAGACCTGCTGCTTCTTTAATGACCAACAAACACAGGTCGGCAATAACTAACTATATTTACTCAAATATTTCACTTAAATATAATTTGAAATGCAACAAGGATCCAAACAATGGGAAAATTATGTATTTAGAAAATCTGTAAAACATAAAAAAAAGAAATGACTGAAAGTACTCAGAGAATCAGCAAAACATACAAAAATGTCAGGGAAAAAATTCAAAATAATACTAGTAAGGTATCTGAAATATATCAGTAAAAGCTATAAAAAATAACAGCAAAAATATCCCAAATAATACTATTAAAATATTTGAAATATTATCAGTAATTTATACAAACATGAAGTACGTGGAAAATATCAGTCAAATATCTTAAAACAATCCAGGAAAATATCAAAATAATATCAGTAGAATATATAAATAATATCAGGGACGTGTAAAGTCAAATATCTGAAAAATTGTGAGTCAATCAAAATATTTAATTATTATATAATAGATTTTGTGAGGTCGTTCTCTTCAGCAGCAGCAGCAGCAGCAGTGGTTTTATATATAGTGTTATTACTCTTTCACAGATGGGACAGAGCCTTCCTCTGATTGGACGACAGGAGCAGGAGCAGTTCAAGTGTCAGGGTTAGTTTGGATCAGCCCCCCCCCCCATATGAGCCGACCCTCCCTCAGCACCCTGCCGTCTGATTGGTGGAGCGGCGGCGACTCAGCGGCTCCGCCTTGTCTGATTGTTTCCAGCTGTGAAACACATCTGTCTGAGTTTTTCTGCTGAGTCATGGTTGTGTAAGAATCTGAGTGTTTTCTTCACAACATGAAACTATGAAGGAAACAACCCAGAAATTAATTTCTTCTTATGGAGTCTGATCAGTGTCTGAGCTGCACATTTCTGCGAATTAATTAACGCTGAGCTTTGTATTATATTAACCACAGAAAGTCTGTCATGATTGGTCACGCTGATTTGAAGAGAACTAGAAATGAATGTTTATTTAACCACAAAGACGAAGAGGACGAATCGAAAACCACAGAAAACATCAACTGTATGAAGAAAAAAATCTAAATAAACAAAATGAAATAAAAATGAATAAAATAATAGATGAAATTAAAATCCAAAATGGGGGAAAAACGGATTCAAAAACAAATCAAATTAAAAGTAAACATGAAAGAACAGATTCTAAAAATTAAATACAAGATGAAGTCAGGACTGATCTCCTGTATGACATCATCTGAGTCATTTATGAAACAAGTTGATGATGATGACGTCTGAATGAAGCTTTACAGCGTCATTTATTGTTGTTATTGTTTATTTGTTTATTTCACGGTGACAGAGCGTCGGTCCAGACGACATGTGTGACCGGCCAAAGATCCACGTCTTCCTGGGGGCTCCTCCTCCCTCCTCCACCCCAGCCTCGGTGTCTGAGGCTGGGGCGGAGAGTGACCAGCATCCACCTGCCGACTGGAGACACCTGGAGCTCACCTGGCGGGAAGGACGTCTGAGGCCTGCTACAGGTGAGGCGTTCAGGGACAGAGACAGTCAGTTTGTCAGATCGTTAGATTCTTTTTTTTAGCATATTTTAAGTATTTTAAGTGTTGACTGTCGTCTTTTGTTGTAACTCAATATAAATATAAAACATAAAAGCGCCCAAGAACAGTCAAGACATTAAAGTACATTGCTTCTTTTTTAATTGTGCAGAATTCGTCAGAACCAGCAGCGTATCGTAGAAATCCTGAGTTCAGGGCTGATCTTCTTCCAGCTGTTTTTTAAGTGTGTATCAGCAGACCTCGAAAAAGCGTCGAAAAGCATGGCTTTGTCAGTGATCGCAGCGACAGACACCAATGCCAAAAGCCACCTTTCACAGCGGTATGACACGCCTCTGGGTGATGTCAGTTTGTAACACAGCCAAACGTAACCTTTCGCAGTGTTATGATACACTGCTGGATGACGTCAGGTTGAAATGCCACCGATAACGGCGAAACGTAAGGAGTTGGAATTCCTCTCTACGGTGGACAGTAGGGACAGTGGACGGGTCCAACACACCCCAGTCTCTCACCCAGGAGCCCTCTCTTTGCTTCCCGGATGAACATAGAGCCAAACCATGATGTTTATTTCTGTTCCGGCATTGGTTGCGGCGTCTTGGAATGTCAACAGCAGACGCAGGAGGATACTTAATACATAAATGTGAAAGGCAACTGACAAAGCGATTGGTGATTGGTTGTTCCTCGTCACATGACCTGCAGTGGGCGTTGCTGCGTTCTGTAAGTTGAATGTTCTTTGATCTCGGGGTGCAGCCTACATGTCCTGAAAAACAGGTGCTTGGGAACACTTGCGTGCAGCTAAAGTGTCTCTTTTGCTTTTGAACACACCTTCCGCACGTTGACATTTACAACATTAGTTCTGTGGGTGCAAAAAACGCAGCATGTGAATCGACCCTGACTCTTAGCGAGAAGGTAAGGTTCCAAAATGAAGGTGAAAAATACAAATTATTTTCTTATCTTTCAGACGAGGCTGGAAATCGTCTGGTGGAGGAAAGAGTCGGCCATGAGGACGTAGAAGCTGATCAAGAAGATCTCCGCTCTGATGATCACAGACCTGCAGAGATTGGAGATGAAGAGACGAATCCCGAACAGGAAGTTCAGTGTTCGTCTTCAGTCCACGAGTATTTGGACAGCTGTTTCCCTGCAGCTCAGTCAGAACCACAGAAACCAGAACCTGAACCTCCACATCAGTCGTCACCAGCCGACCCTCCTCTGTCCGCCCAGACTCACTACCTCGCCACCTGGACTCTGAGTCAGGCATTAATCCTGAGAGGCAGGTGTGGCATCCACTCAGCAACCAGCCCTGAGAAATCCCCGCCTCCCCGAACCCCACCCAAACATGCCAAAAATCCTCCATCTGTCTCCTCCAGCACCCCAGAGCTCTTCAGCCCAGTAACCCCATCACCCGAAGCCTCCGCCGAACTCTTCAGCCAACCCTGCCCGACCCCGAGGGTGCAGGAAGGAGGTGTCGTTATCGAGGCCACCACAGATGGAGTGCTCTGCTCCCAGGAGGCTGAGCAGCAGACCACTCAAGACTCCCCGTCTAAATCTCCCGATCTCAAGAAAGCTCGAATCTCAGAAAACCTTGAAGCATCTGCGGTGTTGACCGACAGCACAGCCACTACTGGCGCCACCACCACCACCGCCGCCGCCGGGCTCCAAGGTCCCACCACACTTCTGATCCGCTGTGACAAACGAGGTGTTCGGTACTCAGTTCTGGTGGCGGTCGTCCATCCCTGCCACCTGAAGGAGGTCAAGGTGAGTGGAGACGTTAAGACGTATCGTCTATCGTGATCTAATAAAACCAGAATTATGTGAAGAAGACGATTTCATACGTCAAACTTTTTTTTAACAATATCGTTTTAAGAAAGATTATCATGTCTTATTATGAGAATATAAACACAATGATGATGCTAACATGCTGATGTTACGCAGGTATAATGTTGACATCTTATTGTTGTATATTAGCATGCTAGCTTTAGCATATTATCAGTAAACACAGAGTCCAGCTAAGGCTGATGTGATGTCATCAGTTTTGCAGGTATTGGACACATTAAAATGTCAACCTGATGATGACGCGAGATGAAAAGTCAGAGGATCATTAAAGTTCTTACAGTTCATCCTAAGGGGAGCATGAACGATGAATCACATTTCATCACAATCCATCCGTCAGTTGTTGGGATGTTTCACTCAACCACAAACGTCACCCTGCTGGTGGCACTAAAGGAAAAGTTGGGGGATCACAAAAGTCAGTAGGATTCGTCCTCTGTGGAATATGAATGTCTGTACAAATCATTTGCGCCAATCTGTCTCGTAGATGTTGAGATATTCAGTCTGGACAAAAGCGGTAAATCGGCAAAGAAAATGTGCGCAGGAAGTGCTCAGAAATCCTGTAATAAATTATTTAATGTTAAAGTTAACACTTTGATTTGTTGGATTTAAGGTTAGGTCCGGGCCGGTGGCAGGGACCTCCGTTCCTCTGGCATCCATCGTGGTGATGGACCAATCAGGCGTTGAGATGAAGGTGGTGCTGTGGCGGCGGGCGGCGTTCTGGGCATTGACCGTCAGTCCTGGAGACATTCTGCTCATCACAGGTACAGAAATACACTCAAGTCGTTTTGGGACTGATGATGGCGACGATTTCTGACAATTATGTAACGATGCACAACCCAACGGCCACGCCCACTTAACGCTGTGACTGGTCAGCTGTGAAGTTTAAACATAGGAAACTAATTCTGTCACTTTTCATGCAACAACCAAATGCAGCACTGTGAATGACTTCCCGTCAGTCTGTGAATGTCTGTATTGTGATTTAAGTGTGTTTTAAGTCTTATAAACCTGTGAGGTGATTTTGTGTCTGATAAACCTTCAAACTGTTTTACAAACCTTCCTTTCTACGTCAGATTTCATCATTTCACAAGAAATTCACCAGCTCCAACCCACCAGTCGACAATTATAGTGTTGCTGAACCTTAAACACATTTAATGAGAACGCACTGATGTTCCAAATCTAGGTTAGGAGAGAAAACTGCTGCTCGTTCACTGAGCGACCTACGGATAGTCACCATGTCACCAAGCTTCCAGATCCACCCGTTTCATGATGCAAATTATTGTTTCCCTGTCGTCTCTGATCAGGACTGCAGGTGAATGAAGACAGGTGGAGAGGGGAGACGGTGCTGCAGTCGACCTTCAGCAGCAAACTGCTCAACCTGGGACAGATCACTGCCTCCGCCTCACCACCAGGTATGACTGAAACCCACCTGTGACCAATCAGTGGCCTTTCTCCTGACCTCTGCTTCAACCAGCTCTCTGTCTCTCTCTGCAGCTCCTCAGCATGTTAACGCTCGCACTCTCAGCTCTCTATGTGGCTTTCTTCGGGAGCGGCGCCCCCTGCTGTTGTCTTCAAACCTCCGCCCCCCTCAGGACCTGAACCGCCTCCCTTACGCCACCCTGAGGTCACTAAGGGTCAACACTCTGGTCCATGCCCTGCTGCGCGTCACTCATACACACATCAGCACAGGTGAGTTTGGTCACAGGTACAGAGCATCAGTGGACATCAGACTCACCTGAGTCATCAGGACAAACAAGGAGATGCTGAACTCAGCTAGTTAACAGCAGTAAACCCCTTTAGTTTGAAGATAACACAGCAGCATTATGGGTAAGAAAATGTTGTTGTTTATCTGTTGTGTCTGGTTTGTTGTCCCTGGCTTGGATGTCTGATTAAAATGCTGCTGACAGTGTTTCAACTTTGAGACAAAAGCACACCTCTTTACTGTATATATACAGTAAATTTCAGGAGAATACAAACCACAAGATGTTAGATATGGGGCAGAAATAAAATTATGTCAGCAGGAAAAAATCCTAAATATTTTTCAGAAGAAACTTAGAATTTGTCGTGGTTCCATCAGCCGTCAAGACAAGCTTAAATCACTATTTTTGGGCGGGGGTAAAAACTGAGAGGGAGCCTGAATTTGTGGGGAAAGAGTGCGATCAATAACATTATCATCAGCAAAGAAACAGATATTTGTAAACAGAAAATTGGGATCAATATTATTTATATGAAATTCAAACAACAGTGGTCCCAGGATTGATCCCTGTGGCACACCGTTTGTCCTGTAAAATTTATTTGTTGATTTGGTTGTTTTACATTTGAAGATGAGATTAATTTAATGGATGTTTGTTAGCGTGGCGGAGTGAGGCTGAGTCTCGCTGCAGGTCGGCTGTTCAGCTGCAGGCCGTTCTGACTGTGGAGCAGCCGGATGGTCAGCAGGGGGCACTACTGCTGTGGGGAGCAGCTGTGAAGTGGCTGCCTCGCTTCAACAGAGACAAAGGTACACAAACAAAAACAAGTTTACCATAGACCCTTTCACTATTAGTAAACAGTATGATGTTTTTTGGTGGGCGGGGCTTAGCTGGAGGCAAAACAATTCTCCACAGACATTAGCTAGCGCTAGCTAGCAAGTTCTGTTGGTTTGTTTAGACAGCGGAGGAAGATGATGTGAGTAGTGTGTTCAGAAATACTCAGTCTGAGTGTGGGAGTGCTAATCTAATGTGCTAAAAAGTTAGCGTTGCAGAGAAATCCAATCTTCCTCTTAATCCCTCCCCAGTTTCTGATGAGGTGGACATGATAACCCTTAATACACATAACCTTATTCATCCCTACAACAGGAAATACTTTTTCCCTAACCTGATATGAAGTGTGCGCTGCACATGTGAGCATTTTTGATGATGGCCTCCGTCCAGTCCTTTGGTCTTATCACATTTAACTATAGTTGTCTTTGTTTTTGTTACTACAGCCCTGTGGGGGAGGGGCAGCTGCACCTCCAGCTGATAACATGATGTCATTATGACACTGGCCCTAAAAGGGTCTACACATATATTTGTGTGAGGACACTTACCTTTACGGCTCACCCAAATCAGACAAAAAAAAAAAAACAAACTAATAAATTGTCCGTCTCCTTCAGCGACTGTCTGGGACTTCCACATCCTCCTGGTGAGGGAGAGTTTGAACTCTGACCTCCCTGAGCTGCACTCCACTCCCTGGAGCTCTGTCAGGCCTCTGGACCCCACCACGCGGCGGGTGCAGGACTTTCTCCAACCACAAACCGTTCGAGTAGGAAGGAGCAGTCTGGAGCTGGACCTCGACACCCTGCTGTCTCAGAAATACAGCGGTGAGTGCAGGCAAACTTGAAATAAACATTGCAAAGGTCAGAAAAATTGTCTGGGGCACTTTTCCAGAGCTGTAATGAACTCCAGTAGTCCAGTTATTTCAAAGTGGTGGTGTCCACAAACCCACAAATGTCAACGTGGTGGGGGTGAACAGGATCGATCAAGTTATAAGATTAATTCTTTGGGCACCAAAGTGGACTGACCGGCAGACTGACACTGCCATTCCTAGAACCACGCCGCAAGCTTATTATAAACTATATAGGCCCTAAAACTGTGCCTTGAGGAACACCACACTCAAAACAAAATTTCACAGTGTGATGAAATGTCTAGGCCCTAAAATTAAATTCTGAGGCATTGAGTATATCAGAGCTGCTTACATGTGTTAAACAGTAGAGGACCTAAACTTGGACCCTGAGGTACACCACGGGTAAATTTTAGGCTTGTGGTAAAAATGTTAACATGACAGTAAATTCAAACAGCGTCTGAGAGAAAGGTTTTGCTGTCTTCTTCACCAGGTGACGTGGAGCTAAGAGTAAAGATCACCGCCTTCCACTTTAAGGATTCTCCACCTTCCCAAAATGCACCTCAGCCAGTCCTGGACGGCGCCACACCGCTGGATGATATCCTGGCAGCACTGAACGGTGACATCACCTACACTGGCTGCGGTCGCTGCTCTGCTGAGCTCGATACAGACGCCAACGGCATCTACAGCCCCTGTTACCCCTGCCTGCCCCACACCGCCGTACGCCGCTACTACAGGTACATCGCTGAGACTTTTTAGACCATATTATTGAAAGCTTTTATTTTTACATTTAATTTTTTAATCAGTTGTACTGTAGTACAGTAACTGATCTTTTTTTAATGTTTCTTATTTTCATCTTGTGTGTTGTGTTAATTAATTTAATTATTTTGTGTCTTCGTTTCAGGCCAGGTGTGCTGAGAGTGAGTGGGCAGGCCAACAGGCAGGTGTGTGTTCAGGTTCCTCCTGTTCCACTGCAGAAGATCCTCGAAGCTCCGCCTGATAAACTCCACAAGAGCTCAGGTGGGACAGAAACTGACTTCCTGTCAGTCATGATTCAACTCAGTGAAACTTTGTTGGCTTCACATGATGTTTAGATTTACAAACATATTGCGGCGCCGACCGTGAACCCCTAAGGGGTTGGGATGATTCTGAACGAGTCCCGAGTTCATAGGGTCTTTCTAATTTGTGTCCCTCAGCTCCGGGCTCAGAGGTGAAGCACATCCAGGTGGCAGCAGAGAGGATCCAGACCCTCCTCTCCCTCCCAAGAAAAACCTTCATCATCACTGTCCAGAGCAACTTCCTGTGTGACGAAAACAGCGTCCCCATCAGTCAAGACTTCACATTGCTGGACCTTCAGTTCCCCAGCTGATGGACTGCGTATGACAAACACCCAGACCAGATCCCAGCTGCCTCAGTGTGGACTGGTTAGATCTGATACAGGATGTTGGGAATGAGCTCATCAGTGGGATCGGGATCAGGACCTGGTCCAGGTTTTTTATGTATCAGGTTCATAAAGCCAGGAAGGCAGGAAATCCAAAGTGTGGGATCATTTTGAGAAGGTGAAGGACGAACCCAAGGTGATATGTAAACTCATCTTCATTGGTCGACTACAAACATGACGTATCATCTGAAACATGGAAGTAGCTACATGCCCATTAGCCCACAGCTTTACATTGCTTTCAGGTGGACTATACCACATGACGGCTACATCCACAGTTTGATTTCCAGCTGTAGACCTGTGTTGCATTTCCCCTCTCTCTACCCTCCTCTTCTGTCTGTGTCTGTATGAATTGTCAAATAAAGTCAAAGTGCCAAAAAAAAAAAAAATCAAAGTTTATGTTCAGCTAATCTAAAATCAAGGCTACAGATGATCAAATCTGCCAACAAGAGTTGTTATTTCACAAAACTCACCAGCTAGAGTTGAGACACTGAGGATTTAAATGGTAAATCTGCCACTGTTTTCAATGTAAACTGCATTATGTCCCAATATGAGAGAGGTAAGGTTGGCTGGCTTAGAAGATGGTCAGCTGTCAATAAACCAAATCTGAACTGAGAGTTGTCTGTGTTTACACACTGACTTGCCTCCTATTGAAGCTCATTTTGCAGCTCAGGTATCAATAATCTTGTCAACCATCAAGTATTTGTAGAAATAATTTGCACCATCTCCTACAGGCTGATTGGAGATCATTGGATTTCAGAATATCATAAAAACATTTTGACAATTCTAAACATGCGTCCGTGTGTCATATTAATAAAAGAGGTAATCATCTGTAAACACATTTATATTCTTGATCTTTTGATTTCTTTTGTACTGAAAATGAAAGTGTAAAAATATGGTAATTTTGTTCACCAGTAAATGTGGATTTGAAAACTGGTATTTATGTTTGGTTCAGAAAAATCTGTGATCAGTCTTAAAGAATATTTTCTCTTAAATAACAGAATCAATACAAAATCACAGCTTTAAATGCGTTTTGACATAAACTATTCATTATTTATTACCACAATTAAAATATACATCAAATTTACTTGTTGATCTGATTAAATCACTTCATTTAATGTAATTTACTAGAAACAAAAGTGTCCCTGAAAAAATTTTAACCCATTACTTCAAAATTTTACATTAGTATCTCGAAATTTGGCAAAGTAAACCTCATGTGTGCTTAAAAAGCATGTGAACTTTAAACATCTAATATCAACATGGAAAACCTGTAGAAATCAAGTTACTGGCAGTTTTCAGTTTTAGGTTTTTGCCCATGATACAAATCAGTTAAGTTAATCAATCAAGAAATATTGAGGGTGATGTAGCATGCTGAGCTGTCAGTGTACGCTCACTACGATCAACTCACACAACTTTAGATATAAGTTGAGGGATAGTTCAACATTTTGTGAAGTTAGGAAAGTAAATATAAAGGACAGAACTGGAGTCATGACGAGGTTAGCTTAGCTTTAGGAGATGAAGTACGTGTCCTGATAAACAAAGATGTTCATCAGTGAGCTTCGGGGGTGTTGGTAGCTGTATTCATTCACTTTGGACTGACTGTTCCTACACTTTATGCAAAGCTAAGGTGACCCCGTCATAAATCCAGTGAACCCTGCCTCTCACCCAGTGTCAGCTGGGATAGGATCCACCCCCCCGACCCTCAACAGGATAAGAGCTTAGGGAAAATGAATGAATGAATGTTGAACTATCCCTTTAAGGCATTGACAAGCAAATGCAGTGTATTTTAACAGAAGATATTTTGCGCTGCGTACAGAGTGAATGGAACTTCAGGGTAAACTAACAGGCAGAAGACGTCACTGCAGCCTCTGACTTTGTGAAGCCAGCATGTTGAAGCTGAGTAACGAGCATTAAATGTAATGAAACAGATTTTTAGAGTCTTTGGTGAAATCTTCATTTGTCTTGGAGGTCAGGATGTGGTTTAGTCCCCGTTACACGTTTCTTCAGCCACGTTCATCAGGTCATTGAACAAATCTAAAACAGAACAAAAGTCAGTGATTACTGTCTCATTTATTTTGACCTGCACAGTCGCATGTGCCTCATAGACCTTTTACAAAGATGACATACAAACATATATACATAAATGACAAAGAAATGTGAAATTTCCATCATTTTAACTTTAACTGGAGCTCTTTAGATCAGCTCTTCTTCTGTAGTGAATTCATGGCACCAATCAGCTGTGCAGATATGTTAGTTACAGTAACACAGATTTCACATTTCACAGTTTTTGGAATTGTCTGATTTCAAACCAGCTTTTCTATAAAATCGTGATGCATATTGCGATGTTTAAAAATATTTTTTATGCCTCCACACTGGCAGTAGCCGTAGCTGAAGGCATTATGTTGTAGAGTTGTCTGTGCTGGAATGTTTAAAAGATGTCAAATCCTGGATGGACACTAACTTTTCAAATGTCAGTGACAATAAAACAGAGATCATTATGTTTGGATGTGACCCCTCTGATTACTCCGCTGATTTTCTGGGCCCCTTCACTCCTAACATCCGTTCCTCTGTTAAAAATCTTGGTGTGACCTTTGACAGTGCTTTTAAATTCGATAAACAAGTTAGATCAGTAATACAAACCAGCTTTTATCAACTCAGGCTTTTAGCTAAAGTAAAGGGCTATCTCTCCCCCCAAAATCTAGAGAGGGTAATCCATGCTTTTATAACCTCACGTCTGGACTACTGTAACTTGCTTTATTGACCAGTCACTGCTACACCTTCTACAGCTTGTCCAGAACGCAGCAGCCCGCCTCCTCACTGGAAAGCGTAAACGCAAACACATCACACCAGTCTTGGCCTCGCTCCACTGGCTTCCAGTGCATTTTAGAATTGATTTTAAGATTTTATTGATTGTTTTTAAAGCCCTAAATGGGCTGGCACCCCCTTATTTAACCAAACTCCTGCACTTTCATGCTCCCTCCAGAGCCTTTAGAGCAGCCAGTCAGCTATTACTGGCTGCTCCTAGGACTAGGCTGAAGACCAGAGGTAACAGAGCCTTTGGGGCGGCTGCCTCTAGGCTCTGGAATAGCCTGCCCCTGCACATTAGGTCTGCCCAGACCCTAGAGGTTTTTAAGTCTTTTCTTAAAACCCACTTCTTCTCGCAGGCTTTTAACTCAGGTTGAGCTGGACACCCAAACATTTTATCTTATTTTTATCTTATTTTATAACACTTGCATTTTATGTTATTGTACTGTATTTTATGTATCTTATGGTTATTATTGTGGTGTACTATTAGGTACCTCATTGTATTTGCTTGTTTATTTTTATTGACCTGTTCAGCACTTTGGTCAACCTTGGTTGTTTTAATGTGCTTTATAAATAAAGTTTGAGTTGAGTTGAGTGAATTACTTTCTCTCCACATCATCATCATCCTCACTGTGACCTCGTCACATGTCCACGTTTGGTCATGGACTTTCCACGTCCACATATGACGTCCAAGGTACCCTGGGTGTGTTGGTTGTTGACGTTCTGGGACGCCGTGTCAACTTCAGCCTGTTACATGCATTGTCTGTTTTCAAAATACACTTCTGTTTTCACAGGAAATGTACAGTTTGCATACAGTCTCTTTCAAAATAAAAGCACTACGTCGGTACAACAAAGGGAATTTACGTATTTTTCCTTCAACAACACACACACATGGTTGGGTTTAGGAAAAAAAGAACCGGGTTTGACTTTACAATCTTACAGGAGGTGGACACTGGCCTCCCAGGTGAAAGTCAGTGTTTGTTGGACCCATCCATCACTGCTCTCACCCGCCCTACTCGCACTTCCACCCCCTGAACTTTCACTGTTATCCCACCGCGTTTCCCTCTGACGCCAATGGCGCCAATTTCATCACTGTCACTGACTAATTGTCAGTATTTGACAACTTGGAGTGAGACCAAGTTGTTCATACGCACCTCCATCATTTACTGCCACACTTTGTCCTTTGACTCCTCCACCGTCTTCACCTCCTCCAACATTTTCTCCCGGGACCCCTCCGGCAGCACCTGGTCCCCCCTGTTCTCTGAAGAGACCCGCAAACCCGCTTTTCTTCTCTTTCCACTTGTCATCGTCATCATCATCGTCATGGTCTCTGTCAAAGACCTTTGAGAAGAACCCTTTGTCTTCGTCGTCTTTGTCCTTCTGCATCTGTCTCCACTTGTCGTCATCATTGTCTCTGTCAAAGATCCTCGAGAAGAACCCTTCCTCTTTGTCGTCTTTGTCCCTCTTCCCTTTCTTGTCGTCTTCATCGTCGTCTCTGCCGAAGACCTTTGAGAATAACCCTTTCTCCTTGTCCTCGTCCTTTTCTTCCATACCCAGAGCGCCCCTCACCTTGTCCTCCACCATGTCTCCTGCAGAACAAACAGCATCACACCATCAGCTCACATGTTTGATTTAGCCTACATGGAGCACCAGAGGGGTGGAGTTTTTCTCAGGGGGCAAAGACGAGAGAATGTTTGAAAGTCATTTAGGAAGTTTGCCTGAAGCTCAGATGAGCTGACTGACTGACATTTAAATGATGTGGAGTATTTGCTGATAACTACCTTTAATGTCAGCTCAGGGCCTTTTCTCAGACTCCTCGTTCGGTCCAACCTTTTCGGTTTGATCAAAACCAACATTACAGTTATGAAACCTCCCTCGCACCAAACGATGAAGAGAGGCTACCCTGGTCCAGATCAATCTGAACCGTGGGTCGCTTCATTTCTAATGTCGAAACATGTTTTTGGACAGTTCAGACTCTCGGACTGATACAGGAAGTTCTACAGCTTGGTAAGGTGGTAAGGACAGGTCGTAGGTTCATCGTGCAGAGTTCTGTAGTGTCGAATATTTACCTTGTCACTAAAACTGGAGCCTTGGGTTAAACATTCAGGCATAAAAAGGCCCTCAGAACTTCTCTCATTAGTAATCATCATTATTCTCAACAAATCGGTCCCTGAAACGTCTTTTTAATTTCCTGTTTTATGCATCAATTAGTTTCCTGTGACGGATGCTGTGTTTTTGTGTTCTATCTCATGCCCAACTCCTCATAAGGACCAGCTCCAGTCCCTGATTGGCTGACCGACCAGTTTCACAATACATGACGCGTTTCCTGCCGTAAAGCAGGTTTTTTCGTGAAATTTCGGCACCAGTGGCAGAAGCTTATTGCAAAGACTGCAAAGCCACTAAGTAACCTATGTAAACACTGATAGTCTGATTTTACTGTGGACACTACCCTGTGCAACCCACATTATTTTCATCATGATATATTTAGGAAAAGATGCTGTCTGTTGCCTCTTTAAGATACATCTTCACCATGTTTCTTTTTCAAAAACTAACCTCTATAACTTCTCAGTTAACTCAATCTAACTCAATTGTGTAACTGTACGTTGAGGATATAACGTCATACGTTGGGCGCTAATTTGTAGGAACCATTCAATGAGGATACGTTGAAAAATAAGTGTTCTGACACGGAGGATCTTCTAACCGACACACAAACGCCAATGCCCCTGTGTGGAACCAGTGTTTGGTTTGTCCGCTCTGGGCTACTGTAGCAACACGGCGGTGCAACAACTGTGTCCAATGCAAGGAGGTGCATTTCTTTACAGAGAGAAACCTGACAGAAACTACCTGTAGCTACCTGCGCTTGGAACATTACCGGGACAAAACCAGGATCAATACTGCATGGCCACAAATAAGAGAAGATGCTGGTCTGCCAGGTATGTAGCATGTTCTGTGAAATATTTAAATAAAAAGATGTATGAACGGCTGAACGAGTCATAATGACGATCTAACTGTATATAGTGTATAACTGTATTTTAGCAGAATAACATTACTCAGATTCACAATGTGTTCAAACTAAATAAACAGGTTATTTTTAATCAGATCAACAGGAAACCGAACTGAAGCTATTTAGCAGCCTGTTAGCTAAGCTAGCACACTGTCATACGGTCTCCCCGAAATCCACCATAAAAGTTACATTTTTTTCAACATACTTGCGGAAAATTCTGGACCAAAATATCACGGAGGGGAGGAGTTTCGCAGGTACATCGAGTATTGCAGAGATTCCCATAGGAATGAATGGACTTCCGGTTGCATTGTCTCCGTACACATATGTAAGAGGAAATCAGGTGTTTACCTTAATTATGTAACTGTTAAGTGTTAAGTTATTAAGGTTTGGTGTTGGTACAGAAACACAAAAACACCTTAAAATGACTCAAAGTTCACACGAATCTAAACACACCATTCCAGGGAAGGTCCTGGTGAAGGTCCAGTTTTTGTGACCAATCCACCACAACAACCTGCGTCCACAGGCACTTGGGACTGCTTCCTTGTTTACCTCTGTCAGCTCATTGATCATGTGATCACATTCTTTCAAAATACGTGGGGTATGTACGAGTTTGGGTGCATTGTTTATCATACAAAAACCTACAACGAATCTGTAAGAACAGTCTGACAGGGGAAGTTTCATGGTGATGACTCAGTATTTGGACCTGTTCACGTGTTGTGGGACATTTAAACATTAAACTTTTCCTCCACCCTGAAACTCATCACCTCAAACCCTCGTTAAACTTTCCCCTTAGGCTCAGCGTCAACACTTTGAAGAACAAGTTTTGTTGCAAAGTTACTTAAACTCTGACATTCCTTTTATCCAGATATGAATGTGTCTTAGTGTGGACAGTTTACAGAGTTTCTGCCCGACAGCAGCCATGCAAATCAGGACCATGCAAACACAAATCTCCCAGACTTCTTTTGCCTCCACACTTTCACTACTCACCTATTTTTCTTGCCAACCAGTCACCCATCTCTGTCGATCTGTCAATCTGTCTCTCGATCTGTCTGTCAATCTGTCTGTCGATCTGTCTGTCAGTCTGTCTGTCGATCAGTGTTTCTGTCTGTGACGAGTGTCCTCAGTGTGTTTTCTGGCAGGTGCAGGTGAGACTGAAGCCCCGTCTCTTTCTGTCGACGCCCATCTCAGGTGTCTCTCTCCTCGTTGGCCATCGAGGCTTCAGGTGTGCCCACACAGGACCAACCGGTTCCACCTGATTAACGCTTCTCACACACACACACACACACACACACACACACACACACACACACACACACACACACACACACACACAGAGCATCTCATTAACAGACTGAATCTATGACTTTATGTCCTGTTGGAATAGCTTCAGTCACTTTACAGATTCAGATTATTAATACGACATATAATCAGTAATATGAGCTCCACTTTCACCAGCTGCAACATCTTAATGCATCAGTAATTATAATACAATGATACAGATTACTCTGCATAATGAGTACTTCGGATACTTTTGTTTTTCAATGCAGTGCTTTTACTTGTATCAGAGTATTTCTGTTGTTTCTGCAGTGAAAGATGTGAGTGCTTGTTCCACATCCGTGCTGTGGCGACGGGAGCTGAAGCTGCAGAGCTGGTTGGTCATGTTGCACTGAGACAATGTGAACAATGCCATGCACGTGTGGTGAGCCCCTGTCCTCCCTTTATCGTGACAAAAAGAAGTGACTCACCAGTGGTGGAGTACATTTACTCATGTACTTTAGTATTTTCTTTTCATGCCACTCCTACCTCACTACACTTATCTGACAGCTTCAGTTACTTTACAAATCAAAACATATGAAGAGCTTATCCAGATGAAACCATTTATTTATCACTCAGTGGACTGAAGTCACTTTTCAGGTAAAATGTTTCAGTGTTCCAGCTTCAGAAACTTTTCCTTTGAATAATGTTAATTATTGTAACGTGGTAGTCATAATGTCGAAGTCTGGACGAGGCAAACATTGAGAAGGTGTCTCTGTAGCAGGTGGAGCTACAGCAGAGACAAACAGGAGGAGATTTAAAACACAGCCATTTCCCAACTTTATGTCCACACTCACCCTCCCTCTCTGAGGCATCACTCAGTGAAATGTGAACACACGTTTAGATTCAGTGTGTGTCACGCTTTCCGAGGATATGTGACTTCCATCTGCAATTAACGTCCAAACATCCACTTAAAGACATGATAATTCTCAGACGAGTGATCCAGTGATACTCATCTGTACATCCATGAGTTCACTGCAAACTGCTCACAGATCATTCAGCTCACTCTTACCCAAGTTATTCTCTCAGAGACGAGAGTGCTAGTGTGCGTTCACACCTCACCTGTTTGCTTCGGTTGAAACGAACTATTAGTACAGTTCATTTGGGCTGGTGTCAAAGCTGTCAGTCAAACTTTGGTGGGGACTGAACAACTGAACCAAGACCACTCCAAAAAGTTCTCTTGTGGTGAGAAAGCAAACGAAGCAATGACAGGATTTTATTACAGCAGATCTGTGATTTTTACAACAGCTAAGCCAAAAATAAATCCATCCATTGATCCTGAAATCTGTCACAGTGAGGATGATGATGGTGTGGAGGGTTCCCCCTCATACTGAGCTGGTGATGTTGTGGGTCACATGCCATGGTGACCTGTGGTGAATAAAGAATGGCCGTCCTTCATCTGAAAGGAGGTCTCAGCGGCCATGTTGAGTGGGGAAATGCTTTTACATGATTAAAGCTGCCCAAATGAACAGCTCATCTGTGGAGTTCAATCCATCACTACTTTTACTCTTTGGGCACATGGTTATACAGTTTGTTATCATCGTAGAAAATATCCCAGAATAAGTCATAAAAACATAGAGTGATAATTTTCAGTACACACATGAGGGGCTCATATCTATATATTTATATTCAAACAAAAGTTTTACAGAACTTCTATTGGTCAAACAGCAGGTGAAAATTGACTGGAGGAGCCGGTCTCCATTAGTTTCAATAGGTTTCAATGCATTTCGAGTTAGTGTGTCTGTTTGCTTCCATTAAACCTCAGATCAAACACACACTCACATGTATGCATGTACACACCATCGTTTTATATTAATATTCTGTCAATGCAATAATTGATTAAGGAATTCATCAATCAATCAATCAATCAATCAATCAATCAATTTTATTTATAAAGCCCAATATCACAAATCACAATTTGCCTCACAGGGCTTTACAGCATACGACATCCCCCTGTCCTTATGACCCTCACAGCTGATCAGGAAAAACTCCCCAAAAAAAACCCTTTAACGGGGAAAAAAAAACGGTAGAAACCTCAGGAAGAGCAACTGAGGAGGGATCCCTCTTCCAGGACGGACAGACATGCAATAGATGTCGTACAGAACAGATCAACATGATAAATTAACAGTAATCCACATGACACAATGAGACAGAGAGAGAGAGAGAGAGAGACAGAGAGAGAGAGAGATGCAGGTAATGACAGTAGCTTACAACAACATTAATGAAAGTAATAATATTATAGTTATAGTTCTGGCTACTGTGGTACAATATGTTGAAAGTATGTATTAATACCTGGCAGTATACATGTGTGACAATAGTCATATGTGTATAATAACAGTAGAAGTATGACTAATGACTAATGATGGCAGCAGCAGCAGGAGGCATCTGGCAGGACCACGGCAGCAGCACAACCACACACGTCACGCTGTCCAGGCACCGCTGTGATATGAGTTAATCTGAG
The DNA here is from genome assembly GCF_011397635.1 of Epinephelus fuscoguttatus. Lineage (NCBI taxonomy): Eukaryota > Metazoa > Chordata > Actinopteri > Perciformes > Serranidae > Epinephelus > Epinephelus fuscoguttatus. Next base: position 1,281,725 of record NC_064767.1, read on the forward strand.
AGACAGTGGAGCACAAAGGCTCCGGAGAAGAAGCCGAGTTAGTGACATCCAGAATGGCCGAGTTAGCAAGATGCAGTAATAGGATACGAGAGAGAGAGAGAGAGAGAGAGAGAGAGAGAAGGTGCCCGGTGTATTATAGAGGGGTCCTCCAGCAGACTAGGCCTAAGTCAGACTAACTAGGGGCTGGTACAGGGCAAGCCTGAGCCAGCCCTAACTATAAGCTTTATCAAAGAGGAAAGTCTTAAGTCTAGTCTTAAATGTGGAGACGGTGTCTGCCTCCCGGACCGTAACAGGAAGATGATTCCACAGGAGAGGAGCCTGATAGCTGAAGGCTCTGGCTCCTGATCTACTTTTGAGACTTTAGGGACCACGAGTAACCCCATGCGTTCTCAGAGCACAGTGTTCTGGTGGGATAATATGGCACTATGAGCTCTCTAAGATATGACAGAGCTTGACCATTTAGAGCTTTATAAGTTAACAGTAGGATTTTAAATTCAATTCTGGATTTCCAGTGCAGAGAAGCTAAAACAGGAGAAATATGATTAGTTAAATCCTGTTAGTACACGTGCTGCTGCATTCTGAATTAGCTGGAGAGTTTTTAAGGACTTACTAGAGCTACCTGATAATAGAGAGTTACAGTAATCCAGCCTTGAGGTAACAAAAGCGTGGACCAATTTTTCTGCATCTTTTCGGGTCAGGATAGGCCTAATTTTCGCAATATTACGCAGATGAAAAAATGCAGTCCGTGAGGTTTGTTTTAAATGAGAATTAAAAGACAAATCTTGATCAAATATTACTCCGAGGTTTCTTACGGTAGTGCTAGAGGCCAGAGCAATGCCATCTAGAGAAACTATGTCATCAGATAAAGAGTCTCTGAGTTGTTTGGGGCCAAGAACAATAACTTCAGTTTTGTCTGAATTTAACATCAGGAAATTGGTGCTCATCCAGGTTTTTATGTCTTTAAGGCAGTTATGGAGTTTAGTTAATTGATTACTTTCTTCTGGCTTCATTGATAAATACAACTGAGTATCATCCGCATAACAATGGAAATTTATAGAGTGATTTCTAATGATGTTACCTAAAGGAAGCATATATAGAGTAAATAGGATTGGTCCGAGCACAGAACTCGGAACTCCAAAACAAACTTTAGTACGTAAGGATGGTTCATTAACGCCAACAAATTGAAAACGATCAGATAAATAAGATTTAAACCAGCTTAGTGCTGAACCTTTTAAGCCAATTAAGTGATCCAGTCTCTGCAGTAGAATTTGATGGTCAATTGTGTCAAACGCCGCACTAAGATCTAATAAAACAAGTACAGAGACGAGTCCTTTGTCTGAAGCAATCAGAAGGTCATTTGTAATTTTAACTAGAGCTGTCTAAATCCTGACTGAAATTCCTCAAATAAATTATTATCATGGAGAAAATCACACAGCTGGTCTGTGACTACTTTCTCAAGGATCTTTGACATAAAGGGAAGATTAGATATTGGTCTATAGTTGGCTAACACCTCTGGATCCAGGGTGGGCTTTTTTAGTAGAGGTTTAATTACAGCTACCTTAAAAGACTGTGGTACATAGCCTGTTAATAAGGATATATTGATCATATCTAATATATGAGTGTTAACTAAAGGAAAGACCTCCTTAAGTAGCCTAGTTGGGATGGGGTCTAAGAGACACGTTGATGATTTAGCATGGCTTCAGCTGGACTTTAAAAAACTGTTTTTAACTAAACATAAGATTTTACAAACCTTTCTATCGAGCAGAAGTATAATGTGTCATGAAAAGAAAATACTCAAGTACGGATTTGAGGTACTTTACTTTTAGTTACAGAATTTGAGTAAATGTACTCAGGTACATTCCAGCACCGATCAAATCTGAGCCTGAAGTTTGTACTGAATATTTAGTGAAGATCAAAACCAACAAAATCAGGACAAACTGCTGTCGATACTATTTAATTAGCATTTGATTAGCATTAGCATTAGCATTAGCAACCTTCAACAGAATACAGAAGATAAATTGCACTGGTGTTTTAACATTTAGTTCATATCTTCTCTACCAAAGTTCACAGATTTTGTCAGTATAGAGAATAAAATTTATTTTTTATTTAGAGAAAACAAACATTCCCAACATGTCAAACTCTTTGTCACCTAGCAGGAGCCAGCCATTAACATTTAATTCAACATTTAACTAAGACATGTACATGTTTCTTACAGGTATATCACTTTCTATTGATTTGATGTTCAAAAGTTTGGAGGATATTTCTGGTAGCGTCATGTTTTCTGTGTAAAACTCAAAAACAAATAATTTGAAAGCAACAATGTTCCAGCAGTTTGGGTGGAGTTGCTTCTCTCTGAGAACGCTGCAGGCAGAGCCCCGATGGACGTGGTCTGCAGGATTACTGGTCAAAGAGATCTCCAAGAGCTGCGGCTGCAGCGTCTATCCCTGAGGAAAGTAACAGAAAGACAAGGATAGAGAATATTAAAATTATACCACCAAAGACCAGAACGGACCAAAGAGGAGGATCAGATCGTCCGAACGTCCTAGAATGTCGACAGCAGACACAGGAGGATAACTGGTGTATAATATGTAGACATCGAAGTCCTCTGATTAAGTGGCAACATGTGAAGACCTGGGATGAAAATGTGTTGCAACATGGAAACATGTTGACGTAAGCATGTAGCTCAAAGTATGCTGTGTCTAAGCACAGACACATCATACTTTGTTCAATAACAAACAAAAGTTAGTGGAGAGGGATGGTAACTAGCTTGCTAATGGTCAATGTGCAGACCTTGTTGTTGAGCTTGTTAGCTTAGCTTGGTCCTTAACAGGACAGTAAGTTCTCAGTTTTATTAAAAAGTCATATTTGTACCTTTGACATTTGTCTGCAGAGCAGAGTTCCTCTGATACTGAGCAGTTTATACCCTGACAGAGGAGGTTAAATAAACGGTGCAACAACAACTAATAAGCTACAATAGCTTCGTCCATTTTCAACTGTCTGGCTCTTAAAGGTCAGCAACGTCAGGACGAATTACTATTAAAATCCGCAGGTTCACCAAAGCTGAGCTCAAATCCACGCCAATTTAACTGGACTGAATAGAAGTTGCATTTCACTGATTTGAATTTTGCTGTGACCTTGAGTCAGTCTGAAGGACTCACCTGGTTCTCCAGCTCCCGTGTTGTCATCATTTTTCTGTCCACCACCTTTGGCATCTCCTGAACCAAGTCCTCCGTTGTCAGGATCGTTTTGCCCACCACCGCAGGGGTTGAGGGCGTTTGCTAAACCAAATCCACTGTTGTCTTCATCTGTCTGTCCACCACTGGGTGATCCTTCATTTACATCTTTCTGTCCATCATCACCGGATGAGAGAAACTTTCCGAAACTGAATCCCTCTTTGTCTTCTTTGCCTCCATCGTCTTTCTGCTCTTCACCACCCAAAAAGTTCTTCACCCCGCTCTCGACCGCATTTCCTGTAAAACAAAAAGCTGTTAAGTTCTTCAGCACCTGGTGAGGTCACACTGTGATATACAGGTAGGACATAACGTTAATGGGGTAAGGGAGGCCTATTTGGACACCAACAGGAACAGCCTCACCGCTTTTATTGTGAAATAAGAATGAAAGAAGTGAAGCTAACGTGCTGCTGCTGCTGATGTCAGAATCTATAAAGAGTTTACCGTCATGGTTAAACAACCGAGCCGCTGTGTTGTTATTTAATTACCTTCTAAAGGATGGGTGCAGCGCTAGCTAGCCGCAGACCCACGTTTATGGGATCAGCTGATGGCCTGGACAGTAAACAGTGACGCAAAACTAGTAGCGCTCGAAACAGTTTTCATGCAGCCTGTTTGACACAGACGGTTTGGGAACAGTTTAGGAACAGCGGAGCAGTGCGTACCTAAATGGCACCAGAACATAGCAGAGACTCTCAACATTGTTTTTTATTACATGACTTTTTTCATACAAATGAGATTTACTCGCTAAACAGAAAATCTGCTCGTGTTTGGCGGGTGATCATTTTGGACCCTGGTAGGTTCTGTTTTTTTTTTTTTTTCCAGGTCCTCTGTCATGTCCAATGTACACAGCAGCTCTCTCTCTCTCTCTCTCTCTCTCTCTCTCTCTCTCTCTTTCACACCTGGCTGTCCTGTCCATTAAAGGCAAAATGGTCCCAAAAAATATCTAAATAAAAAAAAAGATTAATCTGCCTGCAGCATCAGACGGGCGGGGCTTAATAACCAACTGAGAGTACACTAATAAAGTAAATTTCCCCCAGGCTCCCATCACCTGCCTGACACTGAAACAACCATCTGATCCTCCCTGGAAGTTAAAACCTTTTATTTTCAAATACTGAAGGTGGCAGCGAGAAGCCGGATCCCTCCATGTGTCTTTGTTCATATTGTCAATCACAGATTTTTGGCTTTTGAATTGGAACAAAGACAGAAACTGAATTTAAATGATAAACCACAGAGAGGTACTCCACCACAGCCATCAGTCAGTAATCTTCTAACTGTAAAACAGAAAGAAATATAGTTGCTTGTTCCCTCACTTCAGTTATGTGATTCTTAAACTGAGTGACATCCAGCACAATAGTTCAGATATAAATTCGACCTTTATAAAGACATGTATTAATCAGACTATTTGTGTTTTACTGAGGTCGTGGTGTGCAGCGGTGTTGAACTGGACTACATTACATTGAGAGTTGTTTCTATGGTTTACATGCCTTATTAAAAACACTAAGGTAAGAATATTAGAGACACATTTTAGTAAAGTTCAACACCACAAACTACAACCTCAGCAATAAACACATTGGACAGTTTTAACAAAAAAATCCCCCCGAAAAAACAAAAACAGCCATTAAGCTTCGTAAAGATCGAAGATGTGGCAGAGCTGTTGTACTGGATTACATTAGACTGCATAAAATGACCGGGGTGTAAAATAATAATAATAATAATAATAATAATAATAATAATAATAATAATAATTTTTGAGACCTCTCCCCCAGTTCAGCATTGTTCAAAACTTTCTACTCGAGTGTTTCAAACAAACTCCTGCCTGTTTGATAAAAGCTATAAACACTTCCTCTGAGTGCTCTCTGCTTTAACAAAGTCACAAATAAACGTCTGTATCTTTAAATCTCAAACACGATCTGATCTCTGACTGATTTGATCAGTCATACTCACCCACTGCTTTCCCCACCATTTTCGCAATGTCATTGCTTTCCCCAAATCCTTTTAAGAAATTCATGTTTACTGCTGTGTCAAGTGTGTGCTGAGTGTGTTGAGAGTGTGTGTTGAGAGTGTGTTTCTGGGTGGAGGAGGTTTGGTCTTATAGCAGCAGGTGTCCCTGCAGGTGACGCCTCTCTGGTCTCGCTCTGTTGAGGAATCAGGTGTCGCTGCAGGGTCGACCTGTCTCACAGCTCGGTGACGTCACTGCAGCAGTACAGTGAGTGTCTCAGGAACTTTAATTCAGTCAGGAGAGACAAGTGAGTGATGGGAAGATAAACAGGTGTACAGGTGAACAGAGGATGTGATGATGTCACATAAAGTCTTTGGTGGATCAACTCCTGAGGGAGATTGAATAGCTGACACAACCGCTGGTGTCTCATTTGACGGCCGCAGACAATGACTGCAGGAAATTATGAGTGAGCATACGTGAGAGGAGTGAATGGCAGATGGTGTGACAAACATTACAGACCCAGAAGCATGCAAAGGCACAGTCGACTGACTCGGCTTTCACCAGAGCTTCATTTGTTTACATGTAAACACACGAGTCAGAAAGACATAAAAACTGGATGAGCACCAATTTCCTGATGTTAAATTCAGACAAAACTGAAGTTATTGTTCTTGGCCCCAAACAACTCAGAGACTCTTTATCTGATGACATAGTTTCTCTAGATGGCATTGCTCTGGCCTCTAGCACTACCGTAAGAAACCTCGGAGTAACATTTGATCAAGATTTGTCTTTTAATTCTCATTTAAAGCAAACCTCACGGACTGCATTTTTTCATCTGCGTAATATTGTGAAAATTAGGCCTATCCTGACCCGAAAAGATGCAGAAAAATTGGTCCACACTTTTGTTACCTCAAGGCTGGATTACTGTAACTCTCTGTTATCAGGTAGCTCTAGTAAGTCCTTAAAAACTCTCCAGCTAATTCAGAATGCAGCAGCACGTGTACTAACAGGAACTAAGAAACGAGATCATATTTCTCCTGTTTTAGCTTCTCTGCACTGGCTCCCTGTAAAATCCAGAATTGAATTTAAAATCCTACTGTTAACTTATAAAGCTCTAAATGGTCAAGCTCCGTCATATCTTAGAGAGCTCATAGTGCCATATTATCCCACCAGAACACTGCGCTCTGAGAACGCAGGGTTACTCGTGGTCCCTAAAGTCTCCAAAAGTAGATCAGGAGCCAGAGCCTTCAGCTATCAGGCTCCTCTCCTGTGGAATCATCTTCCTGTTACGGTCCGGGAGGCAGACACCGTCTCCACATTTAAGACTAGACTTAAGACTTTCCTCTTTGATAAAGCTTATAGTTAGGGCTGGCTCAGGCTTGCCCTGTACCAGCCCCTAGTTAGGCTGACTTAGGCCTAGTCTGCCGGAGGACCCCCCTATAATACACCGGGCACCTTCTCTCCTTCTCTCTCTCTCTCTCTCTCTCTCTCTCTCTCTCTCTCTCTCTCTCTCTCTCGTATCCTATTACTGCATCTTGCTAACTCGGCCATTCTGGATGTCACTAACTCGGCTTCTTCTCCGGAGCCTTTGTGCTCCACTGTCTCTCAGATTAACTCATATCACAGCGGTGCCTGGACAGCGTGACGTGTGTGGTTGTGCTGCTGCCGTGGTCCCGCCAGATGCCTCCTGCTGCTGCTGCCATCATTAGTCATTAGTCATACTTCTTCTGTTATTATACACATATGATTATTGTCACACGTATACTGTCAGATAACAATGTTGTTGTAAGCTACTGTCATTACCTGCATCTCTCTCTCTCTCTCTCTCTGTCTCATTGTGTCATGTGGATTACTGTTAATTTATCATGTTGATCTGTTCTGTACGACATCTATTGCACGTCTGTCCGTCCTGGAAGAGGGATCCCTCCTCAGTTGCTCTTCCTGAGGTTTCTACCGTTTTTTTTCCCTGTTAAAGGGTTTTTTGGGGAGTTTTTCCTGATCAGCTGTGAGGGTCCTAAGGACAGAGGGATGTCGTATGCTGTAAAGCCCTGTGAGGCAAATTGTGATTTGTGATATTGGGCTTTATAAATAAAATTGATTGATTGATTGAGTCAGTCTGCAGGTTCGTGGGCAGGTTACCAGGTGTGTGCGTGTGTGTGTGGTTCCTCATTCAGCATCCTCCCTCCAAAAGAATTAAAAAAAAAGGCTGCAGGACTCATGACTAACCTGGCCTTAGAAGGTCTTTTAGTTCAACCAAACGCTGAACGAGACTTTTGGTCAGGTGACCAAAATGTTACAGTTAACTTTAATGAATTGAAAACACGCTGAAATAGCGACAGCTCCGGCTACACCTCCCACACCACAATGTTACCACTGTGGATTTTGTTTTTATACTTGATCCTGATTTGCTGAAGTCTGTTTTACACTGCTGGCAGAACACAGGTTAGAAAATTAATTAGTCTATTGGAATTTATAACAGATAATATTCAATCAATAAAACTAAAGTGATTCCACATCTGCTGAATGCAGTTCTTCAGTTTAACTTTTAATCTGCTGCATCGAGTTCAAAGAGGTGGCATGTGGTTAGCACTGTCACCTCACAGCAAGAAACATCCTGGTTCGAGCCCAGGATTGAGAAGCCCTTCTGTGTGGAGTCTGCATGTTCTCCTCGTGTCAGCGTGGGTTTCCTCCAGGTGCTCTGACATGTTCTCCCCGTGTCAGCGTGGGTTTCCTCCAGGTGCTCCGACATGTTCTCCCCATGTCAGCGTGGGTTTCCTCCAGGTGCTCTGACATGTTCTCCCTGTGTCAGTGTGGGTTTCCTCCAGGTGCTCCAGTTTCCTCCCACAGTCCAAAGACATGCAGGTTAATTGGTGACGGTTGTCCGTCTCTATGTGTCAGCCCTGTGATAGTCTGGTGACCTGTCCAGGGTGAACCCTGCCTCTCACACAATGGCCCCTTTTACACAACCAGATTTTTGGCGAATGTTGGGCCGTTTTGCCGCCAAGCTGCGAGCGTTTAGATACACGGAGCCGGATTGGTGAGTTGATCCAAGGTGCCCAATTTTCCGCCTCGTAGGGTAGACATATTGGTGGAACCTTTTTAGTTTAAACAGACCTAGGTGGCCTTCTGCAATGGGAGGGGCTGTTGATGACTTGTGGGAGGAGCTGTTGATGACGCCGCACGTGCGAGCCACTGGCGGTGGATAAACAGGAAACAGCTGATAGCAGGAATTAGCGAGCAGCTAGTAGCAAGAGGGAAACACAAACCTGACAGACACTGTAAAGATGAGCAACTGGGGAGACAAGGAATTGCGCGCCCTCCTTGTCCTCGCAAACGAAGAGGCCATTAACCGTCAGATGACGGGGACGGTGAAGGACGGGCCGACTTATGAGAGAATCGCCGAAGGACTGACCAGCCGTGGCTTCCCTCCCACGTCACTGTTTACACGCTACACATTTTGTTACTTGCTCACGCCCCCCATTGCCCCGAAAAAGGCACATTCTGTATAAACAAAAGTAGGTAGGCGGCATTTTGCTGCACTCCCCAATTTTGTATTTATACTGCCAATGCTGAAAAAAGACTGACTGGGCTTTCCTGCAAATTTGCACAATTCCTGTTAAAAAGGGCTGATGTCAGCTGGGATAGGCTCCACCCCCAAAGACAGCTGATAACCACCTTCATGGTGTGCAGGGATCAGAGGAGGGTGAATGAGGAAATCTGGTGGAGTCTGAGGACATCTGGTGATCAGGTTGGGAACTGCACTACAGCTACATTAACATTTCAGGGCATAATGCTCAGTTTTGATTGTTCCCCCAAATCTGATCGAGACTGTTGACATTCATGTTTGAAATGACCCCTACCTGACGTCAGGATCTCTGCCCTCAAATGCTTCACAATAATGTCACACATGCACATTGGAACAACAACACAGGTATGCATCAGATTCAGGACCACATGTGACAGACCACGTTCTCATTACAAACAAATGTGGCCCAAATCCAATATTTCTGCTCTTATCTGACACAGAAATCTGTTTTTTTTTTGTCCCCATCAGATCTGGGCTTCCTTCATATGTGGTTCTAAATCTGACACAATTCTGATCACTGACCCTGAGACTGCAGAGAGAACAATCATATCTGAACCTGAAGTTTGTAAATATTTAGTGACAGAAGATCAAACAGAACAAAATCAGAACAAACTGCTGCTGAAACAGTTTAATTAGTATTTTATTGGCAAACTTCACCAAAACAAGAGACAATTTGCACTGGTGTTTAATACATTTAATTTATGACAACGACTGTTTAACTGAATTAATGACACAAAGTACTGCTCATCTCCATGTGACATTACAGATATTTTAGTGAAACAAATATAAAGAATGCACATCCTCCAAATAAACTTTTTCCAATCGGTGCTGACGTCAAAGGAAAAACTTCAAGATTTGTCGCACACGAAGTATTGCTGCTCCCGTGCTTTATTCCCACACCAAACAAATAAACAGCGTTTCCCCTCATGTAGGAGGCTTCATCAGGCTTCAGGATTACAGATATTTTAACCATAGACTTACTTACTGTTTTGACTTTACAGATACATTTTAATTTCCATCATGTTTTCAGTTCACTCTCATGGTGTAAAACCAGCAAAGGAAACATGAACATACCCAACATGTCAAAGTGTTTGTCACCAGCAGGAGCCAGCCACTAACATTCAATTTAACTTTAAGTTATGTCATCGTGCATGTTTCTTACAGTTATATTATTTTCAATGATTTAATGTTAGAGGCTTTGAGGATGTCTCTGGTGGCGTCACGTTTTCTGTGTAAAACTCAAAAACAAATCATTCGTAAATATTGAAAGCAACAACGTTCCAGCAGTTTGGGTGGAGTTGCTCCGCTCTGAGGACGCTGCAGGTGGAGCCTCGATGGACGTGCTCTGCAGGGTGTTTGTTAAAAGAGTTTTGAAAGTCCTCCGATGACGTCCTTCACATCAAGCCCTGAGAGAAAGTGACAGAAAGACAAAGACAAGAGAATATAAAAGATAAACCACAAAACACCAGAAGAGATCAAGAACAATCAGATCAGTTACAACAATACTTGAAAACTCCTCAGCTTTTAGAAACAACAACCATTTATAATGTGTGACTTTTTGTAGGGTTGTAGGGTAGTGTTTGAAGTTTTGCTGGTTAAGACCCCGATCACACAGAAAGTGTTTTGGCAGCTGGAGGCAGCTTTTTGTAATAGTTTTTATTGAGAATGATGCTTTGTATAATCGTTTATAATGAGAATGAAACTTTTTGTAATCGTTTATAATGAGAATGAAACTTTTTGTAATAGCTTTTATTGAGAATGATGCTTTGTGTAATAGTTTTTAAGGAGAATGAAACTTTTTGTAATAGTTTATAATGAGAATGAAGCTTATTGTAATAGTTTTTATTGAAAATGATGCTTTGTGTAATAGTGAGATAGTGAATTGTGAGAATGAAGTTTTTGGGTGCCGTGTGCTCGTGCAGTGTGGCAGGCGCTGTGTGTGTACCTCACATACCAACCCCAGCCATCAAACGAACACTAACTCCATCCTACAGTTGGATCTCCAGTCTGGTTTTTACGATCTGCCTGCTTTCTTTATTGACAAGACAACGGTTAACCGTCAAAACAAGCAGGGACGGTGTTTACTGTCCGACAACTGGGAGCCAGAACCTCCAGTACTCAACACTCCTAAATCATGGACGAGTCAGAGTGCCCTCTGCCTTACGTGAGCAAACAAACTCAATTAATATAACTCAAAGGCTACTTTACTTGACAATCATAGCACTCTTGGCTGGTGACGTGGAAGTTAACCCGGGCATGACTCACCAATCCACACAGCTAATATGCTCTCCTCAAAACACCGGGCATCCACCTTTGCAACAGCGGCTGCCGTGGTCGGGGCCAATGGGGCTGTGCCGGGGGCTGGTTCCAGAGCTGGGGGCTGATGGCGATCTACTACACTCGGACACCATCACCTCCGCAGCGGCCCCTACAGCGGGACCGTGTCCGGGGCTAACAGCCCGGCAGCTAGCAGCTAACGGTGGCATCCTCCATTCTGACACCGACAACGCAGCAGCGGCTTCTCCAGCAGGGCCGTGCCCAGGGCTAACAACCCAGCAGCTGGCAGCTAACCACGGCATCCACCGTCCCGACGGCGTGGTGGCGGCTCTCTCAGCGAGACCGTGCATTGGATGAACAGCCCAGCGGCTAACAACTGGTGGCTGCGTCCACCATCCCGGCACCATTGCCCCGGTGGCGGCCCGTCTGTATTGCCCGGGCACCATCGGCACAGTGGCGGTTCACCCAGCGGGCCTGCGCCAAGGGCTAGTAACCCAGCAGCTGGAGGCCCATGACACCGTCAGTGAAAAATCAGCCCACCCAGAGGAGTTGAGTTCAGGGCCAGGGACAGGTGAGTCTGGTCCGAGGAAGATCAACGCTAGAAACCCTGTGTTTAAAAAAATAAGATCCATCAAGCTAATAAATCACACGTTGAATCAAGCCAAAGTGATCTGGGATCCACAAAGTAAACCTAGAGGTTTACTTGGCGGGCATCTAAACATCCGGAGTATTCTTCCCAAGTGCGAGCAAGTTCACCATTTACTAAGTGACTCAAATCTGGACATTCTTTGTCTATCGGAAACTTGGTTTAATACCAATTCTCCCACGGCTGCACTATATGTACCAGGTTACAACATCTTTAGGAGAGAGCGAGTGGGGAGTAGGGGTGGGGGCATAATGTTTTATGTAAGGGAACACCTACAGTGCACTCAGATTGAATGGACTTGTGCAAACAACCTTGAATGTATTGGTCTTAAAATAATCCTCTCCCCACAAATGTCAATACTGTTGACTGTTGACTTCCTGCCTTGACACAGACACTGAATAACATCAACTGGGCTGACCATCTCACCCACAATCATGTTAATGACAACTGTAATGTGTTCACAGCTGTTACTCAAGAAACAGTGTCTGTTTTTATGAAAAAAACTAAGTTAAAACCACAGAAAAAGAATCACCTCCCCTGGTTAAATGATAACGTACGGACACTGATGAAACAAAGAGACCAGGCTCTTAAAAAATCGTTGAAAACAAAAATGGTGCACGACAGACAGATATTCACTTCACTAAGAAATCAAGTTGTGAAGGAGATTAGACGTGCAAAAGCAAACTTTTTTATTAAAATTATAAGCAACGCAGGAAGAAATGCCAAGGAAATCTGGTCAAATATTAAAAAACTGACAGGAAACCATACAGGAAGTAAAGAAATTAGGGAATTACAACTAAGGGAAAATGCAATCTATGATCCGAAACAAATTGCAACAGCACTTAACGATTATTTTGTTGACTCTGTTAATGACCTGGCACAAAGTTTTGATCCTGAAATGTGCCATCTCTTGCCGATGCCTTTAAACACAGTTGAGCCAGTCTTTGATCTTCTCACAGTATCCCAGCCACAGGTTGACGAGATTATCACTGGTCTCAAAAGCTCTAAAGCCAAAGACACATATGGTATGGATGCTGTGTTTTTAAAAAATCATAAGGAATCCTTAATAGCACCACTAACAGTCATTATAAATAACTCCATAAACGAAGGAGTTTTCCCAGACTCCTGGAAATGCTCTGTCATTACGCCGATACATAAATCAGGTAATTCAGTACTAGTTAGTAACTACAGACCGATAAGTATACTCCCCACAGCCTCCAAGACCATGGAAAAGCTGACTGCAGAGCAAATCATTAAACACCTGAATAATAGCCCATACATCCTTCACCAAATGCAGTTTGGCTTTAGAAAATATCACTCAACTGAAACAGCTGTCTGCTTTCTTCTAGAAAGCATAAAATCGAAGCTTGATAAATGCGGTGGTGTTGTTGGTGCTGTTTTCATTGACCTTAGAAAAGCCTTTGAAACTGTTAATCATGAAATACTGTTGACCAAACTGTCTCATTTCAGCTTTTCTCTGAATGCATTGAACTGGTTAAGATCTTATGTTTCATCAAGGATGCAATGTGTCAGGGTACAGGACATGAAATCAGCGTTATGTAACAACATTCTTGGGGTACCACAAGGGTCAGTGCTGGGGCCGTTGCTCTTCAGTTTATTTATAAATGATCTACCAAACTGTTGTCCATCCACTGTAACTTGTCAAATGTATGCTGACGATGCAGTCTTGTATGTGCATGCGAAGGACAAAACACAAGCTGCACAAGACCTGACAGCTGCCATGAATAATGTGTACAAATGGCTTGAGACTTCACACTTACACCTTAATGTATCCAAGACTGTGTGTATGTACTTCTCAAAGAAGATAATTAATGATATTAACCCCGATGTTATTGTTCATAATCAAAGAATTGAAGCAGTACAACAATTTAAATATCTAGGAGTCATTCTTGAACCACAACTTAATTTTAAACAACAGGTTAAAAAAATTGTGAACAGAATGAAATTTAATTTGTCTAATTTTAGATTTATTTGAAATAACCTGACTACTGAAACAGCTAAGTTGTACCTTGACTCAATGATTGTATCACATATGCTATATTGCATAACAAGCTGGGCAACTTTGTGTAAAACAACGCTAAAACCTATTGAAACAGTTTATCATCAAGCCTTAAAAGTACTCGATAAAAAAACTCAACAGTACCATCATTGTCGCATTCTGAACAAATATGAGCGAATGAACTGGGAAAATACTGTGAAATACACTGATTCTGTGCTTATTTATAAAATTCTTCATGATCAAGCTCCACCACCACTACAAGTCTTTGTCAAAAGAAACTCAAACAGATCCACCAAAGCAGGCTCAAGGGGTGATTATACGGTACCACTCAGGAAAAGTACATTTGGACAAGCGACATTCTCCTATTGTGCATCGAAAACTTGGAACAATATATCGAGCACGATACACGAACTACCAACCATTGCATCATTTTCCAATCATCTTAAAGCATGGTTACTAGAAAACCAGATCTGTGAACACGGTCATACTTAAATTTGTATACTTTTTGTCTATTTGCTGTATGCTGTTGTATCTTAAAATGTTGTTTGTTGTATGCATGATGTTGTCTGTTGTATGCATGATGCACTTTACTATGGGAATTCGGCAATAGATTATCACACTTATTAGCACTTTATTACGGGCATTTCTGCAATATGAATCAGCACTTTATTATGGCCAGGCACCCTGCAATAGAATATAGAATATTTTGTTGTTATTGTGGTTGTTGTGGAAAGTTCTTATTGTCCTTCCTCCCTCCTCTTCTCTTCTTGCACCTACCTGCTTATGGGACAGGAGATGGAAATTAGCTGTACGGCTACAATCTCTTCTCATATTTATATATATATATATATATATATATATATATATATTTATATATATATAGATATATATATATATATTTTTTTTTTTTTCTTTTAAAATGTTCATTAATAAGCATTGTCCCATTTCTAAATAAATAAACTTGAAACTTGAAACTTTTGTAATAATTTTTAATGAGAATGAAGCTTTTTGTAATAGTTTTTAATGAGAATCAAACTTTTTTTTTAAACAGTTTTTAATGAGAATGAAACTTTTTTGTAGTAGTTTTTGATGAGAATGAAACTTTTTAAATAATAGTTTTTAATGAGAATGAAACTTTTTGTAATAGTTTTTAATGAGAATGAAGGTTATTGTAATAGTTTTTAATGAGTACCAAACCTTTTTTAATAGTTTTTAATGAGAATGAAGCTTATTGTAATAGTTTTTAATGAGAATGAAATTTTTTGTAATAGTTTATAATGAGAATGAGTTTTTAATTAGAATGAAGCTTATTGTAATAGTTTTTAATGAGAATCAAAGTTTTGTAATAGTTTATAATGAGAATGAAACTTTTTGTAATAGTTTTTGAGTGAGAATCAAACCTTTTTTAATAGTTTTTAATGAGAATGAAGCTTATTGTAATAGTTTTTAATGAGAATGAAATTTTTTGTAATAGTTTATAATGAGAATGAGTTTTTAATTAGAATGAAGCTTATTGTAATAGTTTTTAATGAGTACCAAACCTTTTTTAATAGTTTTTAATGAGAATGAAGCTTTTCGTAATAGTTTTTAATGAGAATGAAACTTTTTGTAATAGTTTATAATGAGAATGAAACTTTTTGGAATAGTTTTTGAGTGAGAATCAAACCTTTTGTAATAGTTTTTAATGAGAATGAAATTTTTTGTAATAGTTTATAATGAGAATGAGTTTTTAATTAGAATGAAGCTTATTGTAATAGTTTTTAATGAGAATCAAATTTTTGTAATAGTTTATAATGAGAATGAAACTTTTTGTAATAGTTTTTGAGTGAGAATCAAACCTTTTTTAATAGTTTTTAATGAGAATGAAACTTTTTTTTAATAATAGTTTATAATGAGAATGAAACTTTTTGTAACAGTTTTTGAGCGAGAATCAAACCTTTTGCAATATTTTGTAATGAGAATGAAGCTTATTGTAATAGTTTTTAATGAGAATGAAACTTTTTGTAATAGTTTTTAATGAGAATGAAACTTTTTTTATACAATTTTTGTTGAGAATGAAACTTTTTTATACAGTTTTTAATGAGAATTAAACTTTATCATAAGTTTATAATGAGAATGATACTTTTCTTTATACAGTTTTTAATTAGAATGAAGCTTATTGTAATAGTTTTTAATGAGAATCAAATTTTTGTAATAGTTTATAATGAGAATGAAACTTTTTGTAATAGTTTTTGAGTGAGAATCAAACCTTTTTTAATAGTTTTTAATGAGAATGAAACTTTTTTTTTATAATAGTTTATAATGAGAATGAAACTTTTTGTAATAGTTTTTGATTAGAATTAAGGTTTATGTACTAGTTTTTGACTAGAATTAAGATTTTTGTAATAGTTTTTGATGATAATCATGGTTTTGTAATAGTTTTTGTAATTGTTTTTGATGAGAATGAAACTTTATATAATACTCTTTAGTGACAATTAAATTTTTGGTAATAGTTTTTAATGAGAATCAAACTTTTTTTTAACAGTTTTAATGAGAATAAAGCTTTTGTTAAGTCTTTTTAATGAGTCAAACTTTTTTTGACAGTGAAAATCAAACTTTTTGTCATAGTTTTTAATGAGAATGAAACGTTTTGTAACAGTTCTTAATGAGAATGAAGCTTTTTTTAAATAGTTTTTAATGAGAATGAAACTTTTTGTAACAGTTCTTACTGAGAATGAAACTTTTTGTGTTAGTTTTTGATGAGAATTAAGATTTTTGTAACAGTTTTTAATGAGAATGAAATGTTTTGCAACCTTCCTTAATGAGAATGAAGCTTTTTGTAACAGTTTTTCATGAGAATGAAACTTTTTGTTTGTGTTTTTGCATTGTAGGGACCTGGCATTTTTGCTGGAGCGCTCTGAACTCCTCGAGTTGAGAAAACAATAGCTTCCTATATTTTGGACCCTCTCACTATGTGTATTTGCGAAGGTCAATAATGTCAGGACGACTCACGATTAAAATTCATGTCTTAACCAGAGTTGAACTTAAGTCCACTATTTGCACTCATTCCTCTGGACTAAACAGACATTACTGAGAAATTGTGCCGTTTTAAACGTTGCTATGACGTCGGTTTGGACTCACCTGCTCCTTCCTCTTCCTTCTTGTCATCATGTTTCTCTCCACCACCAACAATTGAGATGATGTTTCCTATGTTGAATCCTGCTTTCTCTTCTTTCTTCCCGCCACATGCGCCTGAGATGATGTTCCCTATGTCTAATCCTCCTTTCTCCTCTTTCTTCCCACCACAGACACCTGAGATGACATCTCCTATGTCGAATCCTGCTTTCTCCTCTTTCTTGCCACCACAGACACCTGAGATGACATCTCCTATGTCGAATCCTCCTTTCTCCTCTTTCTTGCCGCCACAGACACCTGAGATGATGTTCCCTACGTCTAATCCTCCTTTCTCCTCTTTCTTGCCACCACAGACACCTGAGATGACATCTCCTATGTCGAATCCTCCTTTCTCCTCTTTCTTGCCGCCACAGACACCTGAGATGATGTTCCCTACGTCTAATCCTCCTTTCTCCTCTTTCTTGCCACCACAGACACCTGAGATGACATCTCCTATGTCTAATCCTCCTTTCTCCTCTTTCTTCCCGCCACAGACACCTGAGATGACATCTCCTATGTCGAATCCTCCTTTCTCCTCTTTCTTGCCACCACACGCACCTGAGATGATGTTTCCTATGTCGAATCCTCCTTTGCTGTCACCTCCATCTCTTTTGTCATTTCCACCACCCAGACATTTCCTCAGTCCATCCTCAACTGCATCACCTGCAGAACAAACAGCTGTTTAGTTGGCCAGCACCTGGTGAGGTTACATTGATACACAGGTAGGAGCCCCCGGGGATGTACACACATATACATATATATATATATATATATATATATATATATATATATATATATATATATATATATATATATATAGCGGCCTTTGTGGGAACCAGTATAATGACAGAAACAGTTAAGAACTCCGATATATTATTTCCATGGCCGACCAAAGTTTAGTCAACATTTGTGAATATGAGTGATTCTCTCATAAAGACATAAAACCACAGAAGTAAGTCTCAAACTTGTGATGTCATAGGGCCTTGGTCTTTGACGGGGGGGTCTGTGACCCAAGGAGGTCCTCAGAGTTACTGCAGAGGGACCATCAAATTATTGTTTGATAGTTTAATTTAAAGGAATAGTGAGTCAGATGTAGGGGGATTTAGTGTCTAGTGGTGAGGATTGTAAATTACAACCAGCTGAAACTTCTCCTGGTTAGGATTCCTTCAGTGTTCATCATGCAGGAGGTTTTTTTTTTTACCAGGAGCTGAATTACTCACAGTGGTCTCCTCAGATGTGTGGGGATGACAAAATATTTGAAAGTAAATTAATGAACTGAATTCCCCTGAGGCTTCTATAATCTGAGTGACTGTAAAAACAATCCGTCTCTTCCTCCTCTCCAAAACAAACGTACCCGGTGGTTTAAACTGGTAAAAACACTGAATAAAGAATTTTACGTGACAAAATCAGTGATTTTCAGTTGCTGCTCATTGCACAGGGACTGCTGGCTATAGCGGCCAATGCAACAACACGAAAATCTCCCTATCTGGAGCAGTGTTTGGTTTGTCTGTTCTTGGCTACACTAGTCTGCCAACGGTGTTCTATATGAGGCGCACATAACAGGACGTCAATGGCAAAAATGTCATGAAACACATGAAGTGTCTGATCGTTGACTCTAACATGAGCCTCTGATCTCAACTTTTCTCAAAAATAATTGCTCAGTCAAAGTGTAGACAGTCCCTTGGCTATTTCCTCAGAGAATGAGCACACAAACATGGTGGTTTAACTTTCAAAAACAGAGGAGTACACTGTAAACTGCAGTCTGTCCAAAACAAAACTCTGATGATAAAACATGATTATGAATACAGTGCATCTGATGCTGTTTTGTTTGTTTCAGTATGCTTATTCAGATTTTAAGAAGCTACAAATTATATTCAGCCTCAAAATACGTCTGAAAAGCTGCAAATCAGATCGGAAGCACAGAGAGTTGTTGACTAGAGATGATACGCCGTCTCATGGTGGTCACTTCCTGTCAACGTTACAGATCAGAAGCACAGAGAGTCGTTGACTAGAGATGATACGCCGTCTCATGGTGGTCACTTCCTGTCAACGTTACAGATCAGAAGCACAGAGAGTCGTTGACTAGAGATGATACGCCGTCTCATGGTGGTCACTTCCTGTCAACGTTACAGATCAGAAGCACAGAGAGTTGTTGACTAGAGATGATACGCCGTCTCATGGTGGTCACTTCCTGTCAACGTTACAGATCAGAAGCACAGAGAGTCGTTGACTAGAGATGATACGCCGTCTCATGGTGGTCACTTCCTGTCAACGTTACAGATCAGAAGCACAGAGAGTCGTTGACTAGAGATGATACGCCGTCTCATGGTGGTCACTTCCTGTCAACGTTACAGATCAGAAGCACAGAGAGTCGTTGACTAGAGATGATACGCCGTCTCATGGTGGTCACTTCCTGTCAACGTTACAGATCAGAAGCACAGAGAGTCGTTGACTAGAGATGATACGCCGTCTCATGGTGGTCACTTCCTGTCAACATTACAGATCAGAAGCACAGAGAGTTGTTGACTAGAGATGATACGCCGTCTCATGGTGGTCACTTCCTGTGGACTGGCAGCTTTTTACTACGTTACAGAACAGAGCGTTGACAGTAGTTGCCTGTTTCAACTCATCTTATCGCGACTCTTTGGTCTGTCATCTATAACATCTTTCACTATTCACTGTCTATGGAGCAGCTCCATTGTTTACACCTGAGGACATCACAAATTTGAGTTCCAACACTCTGGTTTCTGGATTTGAGAGAGAGTTGTTCATATTTACTTACTTTTTTTTTTTACTTGTTTGCATGATTTTTGTTAATAAATCCCATTTAAAAGTGTCTCATGTTTATTTTGGGGCCGCCCAAGGGTGGGGTATAACAATTTCAAAATAATTTAAATGTAAAATTAAATGTTGAAATTTTAAAAGAATGAACACATTTAAATTCAAGAAATCCTCGAACTTTAAATGTGAAAAATGGTAATAGGTCCACAAAATAATGCATTTATCCTGTACGCTGTGTATGAACTTAATAACTTATTAAAAATATAACTGTTCCACATTGTCTGAAAATAATCTATACATCCTGAAAATCGTTTATTAGCTTGTTCCCACTTTAAGTCCAGACATGTCTTACTGTCACTGAGGGAAACCCAACAAATCAAATATGTAATTAACATTTTACACCCCAAATTCAGCCTCACTCTTATTATTTAGTGTCTTTGGAAAGTTTCAAACAAACTCCTGCCTGTTTGATAAAAGCTATAAACACTTCCTCTGAGTGCCCTCTGCTTTAACAAAGTCACAAATAAACTTCTGTATCTTTAAATCTCAAACAGGATCTGATCTCTGACTGATTTTAGAAACGACACTCACCTGCTTTTTTAATGGCGATTTCCCTCATGCAATCGGTGACCACATCATCCCCGGCGATTTCCCCCAAAGCTTTAAACATGGTGTTGAGTGTGTGTTGCGTGTGTTTCTGGGTGGAGGAGGTTTGGCCTTATAGCAGCGTGTGTCCCTGCAGATGACACCTCTCTGATCTCGCCCTGTTGAGCAATCAGGTCGGTCTGTATCACAGCTCTGTGACGTCACTGCAACAGCACAGTGAGTGTCAGAAGCTGGATGTTGATCTTCCAAGACTTCTGGGGGGCCGCGGCCAAGAAGCCCTCAGGGGCTCTATTCCTTTGTGGTTGCACGTAATGTGTGTATGACAGTTACAGGCAGGTGTCTGACAGTCCAAACTAAGGGGCTATTTATACTCCCTTTACGTACAAGAAATAGATATGTCTGTTTCTAAAGTTGTCACTGCCCTCATGCTCCATGTGTCCTTCATGTTGGCATAGATACAGCCAATAGATGGCACTAGAGGGTGGAGTCAAAAGTTTTACACAACAACAAACAAAGTGGCGGTGGAGGAGGTGTAGTAATGTGTTGTATAAAAATAATGTGAGTGACCATCAGAGGCCTCTTTTCCTGACAGTCACCCCGTCTGCATGTAAACAGACAGTAAACAGTCTGCTGCTACTGAGCACAGACTGCAGATATTATCAGCTCTGCGTTCCAAATCGCATACTTCTACTATATACTTTTAGTATGTACTGCAGCTGCCCTTAGAAAGTATGCAGTATACATGCTGTATGCATACTATTGGGACACACTACATCCGCCATCACATCGCTCCCTGAACTCTGACCCTCTTGCTCACTTCCGACGCCATCGTAGTGCCACATTTGAATATTTTGTGTTGTTGTACTTCGGAGATGCAGCAAATCTGCTCTTGTCGAGCTCGCCAGAGTCGTGCATACTGTCGGAGGTGCCGGAGAGCTGTGTTGCTGTTATGTCGTCATGTATGTTGTTGTTTCTAATAAACAGTCCCAAGCCTATTATTAGTGACCTGTCTATTGAACTAGTCACCAGTAGGCACATTAACCCTCTTCACACACAGCTCTCTGTTGCTGGCAGATGTTTGTTGTTAAATATATTTACAGCTATGCAGCAGCTGGCACTATATTCTGTCTGCACGTGAAGCAGCCTTACATTCACATTACTTTTATTTGTAGTGTAACATACCTGCACATTCTTACTATATTACTTAATATGTTTTTGACTTTTACTCTGTATATATTTACTAGTCTCATACCTGGCCCATAGTGTATTCATATTCAGTCATATTCATTCATTATTTATACCACACTTACCCCACTGCCTGTACTGGTAGAATCTTCTATACTGTAGTCATAGTTGAACCCTAACATTGATTATACTGTAATCACAATAAAGTTGAATGTTGTAACTGTGTTCTTGCAAAACTGTATGATATGTGACAGTACAATACAATCAGATCATTGCAGTCCTAATATGTAGTGTCTTAGTATCTCAGATCAAATAAACCATGTATGAAAGGAAGTGTGGGCGTTGGTTGTACATGCAGCTCAGTCAGTGCGACATAACTTCCGCTGCGCAAAGGATTGTGGGTCAGAATGGCCAAAGAAGCATGCTGACATGCATACTGCGAAATATGACCGGATGTAGTAGAACATCCTGGTACTTTTGGCATACTGCATTTGACATACTATGTATTGGGACACACTAATTCTTTTTCTGGCATACTAAATAGTATGGTAGTATGGGTACTGGAACGCAGGGCAGGTGTCTGTGTGTGTGTGTGTGTGTGTAGGTGTTGGTCCCGTGTTCCTCCCTTCGAAGGAATCTAAAAAAGGCTGCATGACTCATCACCACTCTCCCTTTTATTTATGTTCACATGAAGGCCCTTTGTTCTACAGGTTTAATATGAACATATGTGGATCGTCTCTCTCAGGAGTTCATATCTGTCAGTTATGTTTGTGCTGGTTTTCTGGGGGTCAGCGAGGTATGTTGAGCCTGAAGTCCAGTTCAGACCAGAGATTCACAACAAGAGGAGTTGAAACAAACAATGACCGTCAACGCTCTATTGTGCAGCTAGTTTCACAGGAAGTGACCACCGTGAGACGGCGCATCATCTCTAGTCAATGACTCTCTGCGCTTCTGATCTGTAACGTTGACAGGAAGTGACCGCCATGAGACGGCGCATCATCTCTAGTCAACGACTCTCTGCGCTTCTGATCTGTAACGTCGACAGGAAGTGACCGCCATGAGACGGCGCATCATCTCTAGTCAACGACTCTCTGCGCTTCTGATCTGTAACGTCGACAGGAAGTGACCGCCATGAGACGGCGTATCATCTCTAGTCAACGACTCGTGAGGACAGAAACAGAGGGCTCTGTGGGGACGGAGCACCTGCTGCAGCAAGCCAACACGCCGTCTGTGGTCATTTTGACTTGACCAGCTGACTTCACTACAAGCTGATTGGCTGTTGAAACAGGTGACGTGCTTTAAAACCAGCCACCGGCCATTTGACCAGCTGAGTGTCAGGTGACACCATCAGGCGGCTTGAGTCCAGCTCAGACCGGCCAGTTCACACCGCTGACACTTTTCTCAGACATGATTTGTCTCGTCGTGAATCTTTGGTCTGAACTTCAGAGTTTCCCAAAGTCATGAAGTTGGGGCTTTTTTAGCCTGGACAGATCACCATGGTAACTTACACTGCACGGCTGACGCGGTCCTGACCAGTCAATGTTCCAAGTTTCAGTTTGAAGCAAAGATCATCTTTCACAGCTTTTCTGAGTTGCTCATCGTCAGTATTCCAGCGACAGACTTTCTCTGCTGAGGGAATATGCTATAAATTCAAACTAGTTGAGCAGTGATGTCACAGGTAACCACATGAAAGAAACTGAAATGCTTTAAATAGTGAGTGGCTGATGAAGGAGGTGGGAACAGAGGACATCTGGTGGTCAGAGCAGGATCTGCACTTAAATCACAGTCACAGAGCTTCATCCTGAATTCAGGCCATTTCCCCAGACCTGACTGAGACTGTTCACATTCATGTTTTTTTTTTTTTTAAACAATGTTTTTATTGAGGTTTTCAATTATTATTGAATAAAAAAGTCAGTCTGCAAATATGGTAAACCATCAAACAAACATGCAAACAAGAAGAAACCAAACTCCATGAAAACAGAGGTGAGTCAGCAGTAATCATGAAGTACACATGGGCTGCTACACTTTATAATCTCAGTCCAGTTTGGTTTTATTAACATTAAACAGTGAAAGTGTTCCTTCAGCACGATTACATCTGGAGCATGTGTGTAGTTTTGTGTTGATATATTTGTTCTTGAAATCCAGTTGTGTTGTAGCAACTGAAGCCACGTGTTAACTGTTCGTGTTTGAGCCTTCAGACACGTCTCAGACCATTCCTCTTCTGAGAGTTCCTCCTGTAAGTGAAGCTTCCAGCTGTGAAGTTTATCCTCTGAAACCTCGGGTGACTTGTCTGATAACATTTTACAGAGCAGCGATATCTGTGCAAATGAGTGGTTTTTAGAAACAGAGATAAAACTTCAGGAAGTGTATTGGGATTTGGGAATTTGGGACAGGGGCATCAAAAGACTGAGAACGTTGGGGATTACTAAAAAAACTCCTTTTTGGAACATTCAACATGTAAAAAATATACGTCAGAACAGCTGTTAGTATCATTATTGGATATGAAAGGGGCATCCTTGAAAGGTTCAGGTGTTCACAAGCAAAGACGGCCACTTTACTGTCAGGCCATCAGTTTAAGAACATTTCTCAAAGCACACTTGTGAAGAATTTAATGATTTCACCATCTACAATCCATCGTATCATTAAAAGATCAAGGAAGCATCAACCAAGAACACCATGTAGTGCGCCCAGAAAATAAAGAAAATGCTTCGTGAGGCTTCATTTGGCCATCACTAGGTTGAAGTTCAATAAATGATGTTAGTTCCATGTTTGTTGAATCCATTATCCTGCTAAATCCCCTTTCCCCCCTTGTCTTAAAACCAGCATCTTCTCTTCCAGGTACAAATTTACAATTCCCCCATATTAGCGCCAGAGCTGACAGCAGAGGTTTCCCTGATATATTTTTGGGCCTCATGCTAGATGCTAATTGTAATTTTTAGAAAGCGTTTTTGTGTGTTTCCCCAGCTTCTTTGGTTCAGACGAGTAAAGGCAGCTGCTTATTGGTAAACTCTGAGCTCAGCATGTCTCAGTTTTCACCCAGGACGGAGAAGAAGAGTGGTTCTGTGGAGCGAGAGGTGTGGCTATGGGAGGAGTCACACCTTTTAATGTGTCAGAAACATGTAGTGCAGCAGAAGTAGAAATACTCTGATGAAGTACAAGTACTGTGAGTTTATACTTGAGTAAATGTACTTAGTTACATTCCAGCACTGTGAATATTTAGTGACAGAAGATCAAACAGAACAAAATCAGAACAAACTGCTGCTGAAACTGTTTAATTAGCATTTGATCACAAGAGACAATTTGCACTGGTGTTTAATACATTTCATTTATGACAATGACTGTTGAACTGAATTAATGACACAAAGTACTGCTGTGTCCACGTGACATCACAGGTTTTTTAACCATATATTAACACAGTTCAGTCAGACAACTCATGTTTAAATGTTTATTTCAACAGCAGAACATAGTTAGAGTTTGGCGTCTAGACTCTGGCCTCATCACTTCCCGCAGATATGTTTACATGAGATATTGGGAAATGATGATCAAACCTTTCCCCCCCCAGCCGGAGCCTGCAGGTGGATGCTGGGGTGGAGGTGGGGCTGAAAGAGCGAGTGGCAGCACTGTTACGGGGCAACAGCAGCATAAGGGAGACTTGGGAAGATTTTGCAGCTTAAATGTGGAGGGTGTGTTTGTAGATGACATATGGGGAGTGACGTATGACGTGCGTGTATGAATCAGTGCAGCTCGTGTTGACTGCCTGAACTAGCTCGCAGGCATCGCTCCATTATATAATATTTTCAAATCTTACCTACCAAACTTCACAGATTTGGACTTTACAGATAATACATTTTAATTTGAGTTCACTCTCATGGTGTGAAACCAGTAAAGAAACATGTCAAAGTGTTTGTCACCAGCAGGAGCCAGCCACTAACATTCAATTTAACTTTAAGTTATGTCATTGTGCATGTTTCTTACAGTTATGTTATTGTTAATGATTTAATGTTAGAGGCTTTGAGGATGTCTCTGGTGGCGTCACGTTTTCTGTGTAAAACTCAAAAACAAATCATTTGTAAATATTGAAAGCAACAATGTTCCAGCAGTTTGGGTGGAGTTGCTCCACTCTGAGGACGCTGCAGGCGGAGCCTCCATGGACGTGCTCTGCAGGGTGTTTGTTAAAAGAAGCTTTTGACCATACCCATCACTGAAACAAAAGACAGAAAACAAAGAGAATATTAAAACTTTACCACAAAACATCAAAACAAACTGCTGATGATCAGATCAGTTATAAGAGCCTGGTCTCACTCTGAAGTCATCGAAATCTGGCGCTTGATCAGTGACTGACAGCGTCAGAAACCAACGAAAAAGGCATCCTTTAATGTCAGCATGATATGCGGCCCGCTGCCGTTATAGTTTAACCACGCCCAGCGACATCAGGGGGAAACGCGACGGGACAAGGATGAAAGTTAAGGCGGCGAAAGTCCAAGTGGGGCGGGGCGGTGGATGGGTCCAACAGACACTGACTTTCACCTGAGTCTCACATCTTCAGGTCTCAGTCCGGTTGCTTTGTGCACCAAAACAACCGGACTGAGACCTTCTTGAAGAGGTGGTCTCAGTCCGGTTCCAAAGGAACTCTGGTGCGGTTGGTTTGTGGTGAGAAGGTGTTGCGACCTGGATGTGAAGCAACTGCAGTCACATGACACATTGTTTGGGTTAAACATGAGCATGTTACAGTCCTGGAGGATTATTAATGTGCACCTCCTCCTGTACTGCCTTAATATGCACATTCAGCACATCCAATGCATCAAAACATTGTTTTCTAGTTGGAGCCGCGTTTGCCTCGTTTTCAAACTGTATGCTTTGACTAAAATGAACAATGACAGCAATATAGTCCACGATGAGCAGCGCTAAAATCAACCTGCGTAGTTGTCCCTCCATTGTGACATTAGAAAGTGTCACATTTATCTTGCAAGTGTACTCTTCTTCAACGTTTGCTTTACTTCCTGGATTTTTCCCACATGGAAATTCTGACCAATCAAGAGCAGCTTTCTCACACAAGGCATTTGATCTGGTCCTCTTGTAAATGCTGCCGTGAGAACACCAACCAACTCTAGGCAATTATACAACTTTGGAACAACATGAGTCCCTGATTCAGACCAGAGGAGACCACTCTAGGGCTGACAGCAGCCTGAGACTTCAGGCTCCAGCTGCAGCTGACACTGTTAGGAACGTTTACACTGTTGATTTAGAAGACTACACTGCAGTTCAAGTTTGTTGCTGCAGCAGCTGATCACAGCACAGTTAGATTGGTTTTGATGATTTACATGTTACACATATACATGTACATATGTACACAGTGATGTAATATAATTATCCATGTTAGCAGCGTCACTCTCTGGAGGGAAACATCAGCCTTTTAGCATTTTGCTCAAAGCAACACGTTCTCATCCCAGCACCTAAAACTATGACACTCCAGGCACCCTACTGCATCTGTTTTGGACATTCATGGACGGCATATCAATTTATCGAGAGACAACGTCCAAGGTACCCTGGGTGTGTTGGTTGTTGACGTTCTGGGACGCCGTGTCAACTTCAGCCTGTTTCATGCATTGTCTGTTTTCAAAATACACTTCTGTTTTCACAGGAAATGTACAGTTTGATACAGTCCATTAAATTCTGCTGTGAGCCGACCTGAAGTCAGTTTTAAGTCACCTGATTCTTCTTTTTTATTTCCGCCCAAAGCGCCTGAGATGATGTTTCCTGCAATGGATCCTTTGTCATCATCTCCATCCAAAATGTCTGAGGCGATGTCTTTTACCATGGATATTACCTTGTTGTCACCTCCATCGCCTTTATCTTCTTCATCATCCCCAGGTTTCTTAAAGAAGTCCTTGATCTCATTCTCTGCAGAACAAAGAGCAGTGAGTTGGTCAGCACCTGGAGAGGTCACACTGTGATATACAGGTAGAAGCCTCCAGTGATATTTGAATGGCACCGTGGGGCCCCACACAGAGGCCTCTGTGGGAACCAGTATGATGACACAAACTATTTCAGGTTGTAAAATCAGTGACAGGAAGTTGCTCTTTCAGGTTCTCTTTCAGTACTTCCTGTGAAAACAGCAGCAGTTGTAGATTCGACCTGCCTGACACTGAAAACATCTGATCCTCCCAGGAGCGTCACGCTGATACTTTTCATTTCATATAACGGAGGCAACGTCAGCGAAGAGCCTGAGAATAAAAGTGACCTCTGCTCAGATCCTTCATCACCTCTGAACTCACACTTTAAATGCTCCGTTCATTTCTGTCCTTTTTTATTTCATTATTATTATTATTATTATTATTATTATTATTATTATTATTATTATTTCATATCTTTGGAAACTTTCTACTCGAGTGTTTCAAACAAACTCCTGCCTGTTTGATAAAAGCTATAAACACTTCCTCTGAGTGCTCTCTGCTTTAACAAAGTCACAAATAAACGTCTGTATCTTTAAACCTCAAACAGGATCTGATCTCTGACTGATTTTAGAAATGACACTCACCTGCTTTTTCATCATGATTTTTTTGCCAGCATCAGCAGCAGCGTCCTCCAAGGAATCACCTATATTCTTAAAAAATGCCATTGTGTCAAGTGTGTGCTGAGTGTGTTGAGAGTGTGTTTCTAGGTGGAGGAGGTTTGGTCTTATAGCAGCAGGTGTCCCTGCAGGTGACGCCTCTCTGGTCTCGCTCTGTTGAGGAATCAGGTGTCGCTGCAGGGTCGACCTGTCTCACAGCTCGGTGACGTCACTGCAGCAGCACAGTGCGTGTGTCAGGAACTTAAAAGGGGCAAAAAGTGAAATCGTTCCACCCCCACTCGCCTCGCAGCACCTCCACGGACTATTACATCCAGACGGTCCCGGTGTTTCCTCCTCAGGCTCCACTTCACTCAGCTGCCCGATAAACCCGCTGCTTCTTCCCACTTTAACCTGAATAACAAATCAGGGCTCGGTGCTCCGGTTGGATCCAAACGGAGAGCCGGGGCTAACGTTAGCTGGGAAGCTAGCGGAGGCTAACTGGCTGTGCTGGCAGCTGAGTGAAGTGGAGCCTGAGGAGGAAGCACCGGTTAGCCCCGGTTTCACTACAGGCAGATTCACTCGCTACAGGGGCGAGGAAATAAAACCTGAACACCCAACTTAGTTTGGCTTAGTTTGGCAGTTAGCGATGTCTTTCACTCACTCTCAGTCTCACTGTGTTTCGCTATTCCCTGCTTTCCTGTTAGCATTAGCACTACTCCGCTGCCACACTAACGTCCCTACTCTTCTCCGTGAGCCGGAGCCACGAGCCCATGAGCCCGTCAGGCTCACGGAGAAGAGTACAATCTAGAAATGATGAATTTCGCTTATTGCCCCTTTAATTTATTTTGCATGAAAACACACACGAGTCAGTCTGCAGGTTAGTGAGCACTGACTGCAGAGACTGTGTGTGTGTGTGTGTGTTGGTTCTTTGTTCAGCGTCCTCCCTTCAAAGGAATTTAAAAAACGCTGCCTGGCTCATCACAACACTTTTATTTATCTTCACATGAACACCCTTCGACAAAGAGTGTGAATAAAAACGATTATTAATTGGCGAGTGAAGATGTGTTTTTATAGAAAAACACATCTTCACTTTTTGTAGAGATACTGAATGTTCAGACCCACTGATAATAACTCTGGGGAGATCTGAAGATGTAGAGAAACTAAAACAGTACAACCTGGCGTATAATATGATGTCATCACTGCAAAAAGGTTAGCAGTATTTTATATACACCCTTTAACTGTTAGTAAACAGTGTGACGTGTTTTGGTGGGCGGGGCTTAACTGGAGGCAAAACAATTCTCCACAGACATTAGCTAGCGCTAGCTAACAAGTTCTGTTGTCTTCTTTTAGACAATGATACAAGTCTCTGAATCGTGTGTGCACTCTGGTACTTGGGAGCGTTGATAAACTGGGAGCGCTGTCTGAATGTAGCGCTGGGTTATCCAGAGCAGCGCACTCTCAGAGTGGCAGAGCGCACTCTGGACACTCTGTCTGTGGAGACGGAGCAGCAGAGCGCCGAGCGGAGTGAATGTGTGATTAACTTAACCGTTGGTTCATTCATGTAGAAATATAACGCTGCGTTTCTTCCACCAACAGGGCTCTCATTTTAGTGTAGAGCGTCAGACTGAATTTACCAACGCACCATGTCAGGTCACTCACTCTCCGGGACCGCCAGTGTTACTTGAATAAGTAAACACTGACCAACGGGACCAGACTGGCCGACCCGTATGCTCTCACTCAGTGGATGGATGATGTCACAGGAAGCCAATCTTACAAAGGAGGACCACACTTGTTTGTTTTGCTATGGAAGCTAACGTTAGCTAATGTGCTAAAAAGTTAGCGTTGCAGAGAAATCCAATCTTCCTCTTAATCCCTCCCCAGTTTCTGATGAGGTGGACATGATAACCCTTAATACACATAACCTTATTCATCCCTACAACAGGAAATACTTTTTCCCTAACCTGGGCTGCTGCAGCTAAAGCCTTGTCCATAACAGGGCCTGCTTTATCCACTAACCCACCACCCTATTGGCTAGTATTTTGTTGGCTAAAGTTGACATGCAGTCTTGTCAAACTGTTCGGTAACAGCTGATATTCCCCGAGATAAGCTCTCATTGTTTTCCTTTTGTGCAACAAGTGATGTCATTCAGGAGGCTACAACATCAAGTGATGACATGACTTACTGTACACATGTGATAAGGCACCCTGTCTTGTGTGTGCACCCTCTTCTTGCTGCAGTCAGATCACCTGTATCTCACCCAGATACAGCAATGCTATTTTCTGATTGGCTGATGAGTAGCTGTGTCTTATTTGTATTGGCTGGGGCGTGGCACGCTCTTGTTGAGCTCTACGGTACCCACAGCGTCTTGTAACACCTTCCACTGCATATACAGCAGTGTAACTTGGTGGGCGTTATCATAATAATTTTTTCATGCATGAGAAATACCCGGTGTGGCGAGGGAGAGTGTGAAAATGTTAAAATGCATGTCACACTCTCAAAGTGTGAGACTTGAGAGCCCTGCAACACCGACTTCCAGGGTCAAAGTCAGGTCAAACCATCCACCCCCCCCCCTTAACCTGCCTTACTGTCCTGCTGCGTTTCTCCCTGACACCACTGCGTATCTTACCAACATTACAGGACGTGTTTCATGTGCATGCTGACTGCAGGTTTCCACCAGAGATGAACTGAATGTTCATTTTACTACAGTGAGACGTCTCCAGTGTTGTTTCTGTGAATTTGGCAGTACATCCAACCAGCCACACCAGCTCAGGACGTCTACACTCTCAGGATCGTCTGAGAGCAGCCACCTCAAACAGCTGGTTTGCACAACCAAAAAACTTCAGCACAAACCGTCAGAACCGTCTCAGGGAAGCTCATCTGCTCGTCGTCCTCACCAGGGGCTCGACCTGACAGCAGTTGAGTGGGCAGCTGCTCACTGTCGATGGCGTCGATGGCGTGTATAAACAGCATGGTATTGTGATATTTTTGTGGGGCAATTTGTTATTGTTGTCACAGTGACAAGTTTAGATTGTTTTATTATACAAATTATTAATATAACAAATACAAATTCAACAGACTAATCACAGCATATTTAACTCTCCTTAAACCTGTGAAAAATGGAAACAAAAAAAGTGTGTTTACATTTCTGTTCAGTGTTAATATGTCTCTGCTTCAGTTAAAATCAGTCACTGTCACTTTAAGGCTGAAACTATGTGGATGTGTCAGAGCTTTCACCTGACAGACGAGTGTGATCAGAAGTTTTGTCTGATGAAACACTCAAAATAAAAACAGCCTCACAACAAAAGACAAACCTGTTTGTCAGAGTGCGGCTGAAATATTTTAATGTGCTGCTTTATCTTCTTTGTTGAGCAGCAGAGGGGCGTGTCCACGTCATAAACTGAGTGACAGCTGGATAATGACTTCATTTATACAAATGTAACGCCCAAATACTGGGCGAGGTTGGACACCAGTCAGGAGTCGTGGTTGTAGCTGTTTATAGAGTTTCAAAGTAAAGTGAAATCAGTGAGAGATGGAGAATCATCTATTTTCTGACGCTCGTCCAAGTCCAAGTCCTGGTGGCAGCACGGGGCCCAAACACCCGTCTCCTGAGGTCAGACAGGATGTATAATCCCTCCAGGGTGTTCTGGGTCTTCTGCCTCCAGAGCTCCTTACCGCCTTTAATGCAGAATTCAGATTACACAACATCAGCCCCACACACATACGAAGTCAAGAAAATGATGGGCGTCAGACACAATACTTGATCATTTTATCCCATTCAACGTCCCAGGGCCGTCTCCCTTCCAGCTCACTGTAGTTATAATGACGGGAGCAAAAGAGGTGACGAAGTATAAAGAGCAAGATGGATGGGTCAAACACAGAACTTTGATCCAGGAGACTGCAGTTCATGTCTCGTAGCAACTTATTTCATTGACAAAAACTGCAACATTCTCTCCATGACAAAAACGTGACAAGCTAAAAATAGATCTTGACGATAAAAACTAAGACAGAATCTATGTTTCAACGAAAATGTTGGTGGTGGACTGTCAGACACTGAAAGCAGTGCTTGTAATTATCTTCAAATGCAGCATGAGGGACAGGCTGGGAAACTCCAGTAAATAGTCTGCACCGCGATGTTTCAGTAGCCAGCAGAAACAGTCAGAGCGGAGCAGCGTCACACGTTGGTGCCAGTTGTGAGCTGTAATTCAGCAGTAAATAATCAGCCATGTTCTCATCCCAACTCCTCAAATATTGATGCTTGGCAGCGGATTTACACGTCAAACTATGATACTCCAGGCACCCTGCTGCGTCAGCTTTGGATGTTCAGAGATGGCGTGTTGATTCACGCTTGTTATAGCATCATCATCCTCACTGTGACCTCGTCACATGTCCACGTTTGGTCATGGACTTTCCACGTCCACATATGACGTCCAAGGTACCCTGGGTGTGTTGGTTGTTGATGTTCTGGGACGCCGTGTCAACTTCAGCCTGTTACATGCATTGTCTGTTTTCAAAATACACTTCTGTTTTCACAGGAAATGTACAGTTTGATACAGTCTCTTTCAAAATAAAAGCACCACATCGGTACAGCACCGCAAATTGACTTTTTTTTTTTCCTTCAACAACAAACGCACGTGGTTGGGTTTAGTAAAAAAGAGCAGGGTTTGGCTTTACAATCTTACAGGAAGTGAACACTGCTCCCCTGGGTGAAAGCCAGTGGTTGTTGGACTCATCAACCACCCCTAACCCTACTCAGAATTTCACCGCCACAACTTTCCTTCTTGTCCGGCCACATTTCCCTGACACTGACAGGCGCCGTTAAACCAAAAGTTGACATGAAAGGACATCTTTTTTCATTGGTGTCTGACGCCAGAAGTCACTGACCAAGCGTCGGTATCTGAAGATTTCAGAGTGAGACCAGGTTGTCACATCTTACACTGAACATGTACTGAACAACAACAACAATGGACATGAAATACGTTCATATTCTGTAGGTTATATTTTAATGTTTCACCACTTTGGATACACAGAGTTGTGAAATGTCCCTGGTGTCACTGTACAGCACTGAATCTCAATAGTTAACGACTCATTGTGTTTTCTAATTAAAAATCTTAAGTAAAGAGACTTTCTCATGGAGGTGGTAACCGTGGCAACCTTCCATCACCTCTCAGGTATTTGCATCTCAGAGCATCAAACACATTTTCTTTTTTCACATGTCATGCCAGGTCACGTCACGTTGGCAACAAGATACACGTGTCATTATTGTTGGGTGTGACCGTCCCAACACATAATAAACACACACACACACACACACACACACACACACACACACACACACACACACATGCGGTTGATTGTCCCGGGGCAACACCTGTACTCAGCCACCAGACACCTGATCCTCCTCCAACATCCAGCTTCTGACACTCACTGTGCTGTTGCAGTGACGTCACAGAGCTGTGATACAGACCGACCTGATTGCTCAACAGGGCGAGACCAGAGAGGCGTCACCTGCAGGGACACACGCTGCTATAAGGCCAAACCTCCTCCACCCAGAAACACACTCTCAACACACTTATCACACACTCAACACCATGTTTAAAGCTTTGGGGAAAATCGCCGGGGATGATGTGGTCAACGACTGCATGACGGAAATCGCCATTAAAAAAGCAGGTGAGTGTCGTTTCTAAAATCAGTCAGAGATCAGATCCTGTTTGAGATTTAAAGATACAGAAGTTTATTTGTGACTTTGTTAAAGCAGAGGGCACTCAGAGGAAGTGTTTATAGCTTTTATCAAACAGGCAGGAGTTTGTTTGAAACTTTCCAAAGACACTAAATAATAAGAGTGAGGCTGAATTTGGGGTGTAAAATGTTAATTACATATTTGATTTGTTGGGTTTCCCTTAGTGACAGTAAGACATGTCTGGACTTAAAGTGGGAACAAGCCAATAAACGATTTTCAGGATGTATAGATTATTTTCAGACAATGTGGAACAGTTATATTTTTAATAAGATATATTTTAATAAGACCTATTATCATTTTTCACATTTAAAGTTCGAGGATTTCTTGAATCTAAATGTGTTCATTCTTTTAAAATTTCAACATTTAATTTTACATTTAAATTATTTTGAAATTGTTACACCCCACCCTTGGGCGGCCCCAAAATAAACATAAGACACTTTTAAATGGGATTTATTAACAAAAATCATGCAAACAAGTAAAAAAAAAAAAAAATCAGTAAATATGAACAACTCTCTCTCAAATCCAGAAACCAGAGTGTTGGAACTCAAATTTGTGATGTCCTCAGGTATAAACAATGGAGCTGCTCCATAGACAGTGAATAGTGAAAGATGTTATAGATGACAGACCAAAGAGTCGCGATGAGTTGAAACAAGCAACTACTGTCAACGCTCTGTTCTGTAACGTAGTAAAGAGCTGCCAGTCCACAGGAAGTGACCACCATGAGACGGCGTATCATCTCTAGTCAACGACTCTCTGCGCTTCTGATCTGTAACGTTGACAGGAAGTGACCGCCATGAGACGGCGTATCATCTCTAGTCAACAACTCTCTGTGCTTCTGATCTGTAACGTTGACAGGAAGTGACCACCATGAGACGGCGTATCATCTCTAGTCGACTCTCTGTGCTTCTGATCTGTAACGCCGACAGGAAGTGACCACCATGAGACGGCGATCATCTCTAGTCAACGACTTCGCGCTTCTGATCTGTAACGTTGACAGGAAGTGACCGCCATGAGACGGCGTATC
Source organism: Epinephelus fuscoguttatus (assembly GCF_011397635.1). NCBI lineage: Eukaryota > Metazoa > Chordata > Actinopteri > Perciformes > Serranidae > Epinephelus > Epinephelus fuscoguttatus. The sequence goes on from NC_064767.1 coordinate 1,316,456, forward strand.
ATCTCTAGTCAACAACTCTCTGTGCTTCTGATCTGTAACGTTGACAGGAAGTGACCGCCATGAGACGGCGTATCATCTCTAGTCAACGACTCTCTGTGCTTCTGATCTGTAACGTTGACAGGAAGTGACCGCCATGAGACGGTGTATCATCTCTAGTCAACAACTCTCTGTGCTTCTGATCTGTAACGTTGACAGGAAGTGACCGCCATGAGACGGTCATGAAACACATGAAATATCTGATCGTTGACAAAGACCAAGGCCCTATGACATCACAAGTTTGAGACTTACTTTTGTGGTTTTATGTCTTTATGAGAGAATCACTCATATTCACAAATGTTGACTAAACTTTGGTCGGCCATGGAAATAATGTATCGGAGTTCTTAACTGTTTCTGTCATTATACTGGTTCCCACAAAGGCCGCTATATAAATATAAATATATATATATATATATATATATATGTATGTGTGTGTGTGTGTGTGTGTGTGTGTGTGTGTGTGTGTGTGTACATCCCCGGGGGCTCCTACCTGTGTATCAATGTAACCTCACCAGGTGCTGGCCAACTAAACAGCTGTTTGTTCTGCAGGTGATGCAGTTGAGGATGGACTGAGGAAATGTCTGGATGGTGGAAATGACAAAAGAGATGGAGGTGACAGCAAAGGAGTATTCGACATAGGAGATGTCATCTCAGGTGTCTGTGGCGGGAAGAAAGAAGAGAAAGCAGGATTCAACATAGGAAACATCGTCTCAGTTGTTGATGGTGGAGAGAAACATGATGACAAGAAGGAAGAGGAAGGAGCAGGTGAGTCCAAACCGACGTCATAGCAACGTTTAAAACGGCACAATTTCTCAGTAATGTCTGTTTAGTCCAGAGGAATGAGTGCAAATAGTGGACTTAAGTTCAACTCTGGTGAAGACATGAATTTTAATCGTGAGTCGTCCTGACATTATTGACCTTCGCAAATACACATAGTGAGAGGGTCCAAAATATAGGAAGCTATTGTTTTCTCAACTCGAGGAGTTCAGAGCGCTCCAGCAAAAATGCCAGGTCCCTACAATGCAAAAACACAAACAAAAAGTTTCATTCTCATGAAAAACTGTTACAAAAAGTTTCATTCTCACTAAAAACTATTACAAAAAGTTTCATTCTCACTAAAAATTATTTCAAAAAGATTCATTCTCACTAAAAACTGTTACAAAAAGTTTCATTCTCACTAAAAAACTGTTACAAAAAGTTTCATTCTCACTAAAAACTATTACAAAAAGTTTCATTCTCACTAAGAACTGTTACAAAAAGTTTCATTCTCACTAAAAATTATTTCAAAAAGATTCATTCTCACTAAAAACTGTTACAAAAAGTTTCATTCTCACTAAAAAGTGTTACAAAAAGTTTCATTCTCACTAAAAAACTGTTACAAAAAGTTTCATTCTCATTAAAAACTATTTCAAAAAGTTTCATTCTCACTAAAAAGTGTTACAAAAAGTTTCATTCTCACTTAAAAACTATTAAAAAAAAAGTTTCATTCTCATTAAAAACTATTTCAAAAAGTTTCATTCTCACTAAAAAGTGTTACAAAAAGTTTCATTCTCACTAAAAAACTGTTACAAAAAGTTTCATTCTCATTAAAAACTATTTCAAAAAGTTTCATTCTCACTAAAAAGTGTTACAAAAAGTTTCATTCTCACTAAAAAACTGTTACAAAAAGTTTCATTCTCATTAAAAACTATTTCAAAAAGTTTCATTCTCACTAAAAACTATTACAAAAAGCTTCATTCTCACTAAAAACTGTTACAAAAAGTTTCATTCTCACTAAAAACTATTTCAAAAAGTTTCATTCTCACTAAAAACTGTTACAAAAAGTTTCATTCTCACTAAAAACTATTTCAAAAAGTTTCATTCTCACTAAAAACTATTTCAAAAAGTTTCATTCTCACTAAAAACTGTTACAAAAAGCTTCATTCTCACTAAAAACTGTATTTATTACTTTGGTGTTTTGTGGTTTATCTTTTATATTCTCTTGTCTTTGTCTTTCTGTCACTTTCTCTCAGGGCTGGATGTGAAGGACGTCATCGGAGGACTGATCTGATCATCAGCAGTTTGTTTTGATGTTTTGTGGTAAAGTTTTAATATTCTCTTTGTTTTCTGTTTTTTGTTTCAGTGATGGGTATGGTCAAAAGCTTCTTTTAACAAACACCCTGCAGACCACGTCCATCGAGGCTCCACCTGCAGCATCCTCAGAGCGGAGCAACTCCACCCAAACTGCTGGAACATTGTTGCTTTCAATATTTACAAGTTATTTGCCACCAGAGACATCCTCAGACCTTCTAATATGAAATCATTGAAAATAATATAACTGTAAGAAACATGCACGATGACATAACTTAAAGTTAAATTGAATGTTAGTGGCTGGCTCCTGCTGGTGACAAACACTTTGACATGTTGGGTATGTTCATGTTTCCTTTGCTGGTTTTACACCATGAGAGTGAACTGAAAACATGATGGAAATTAAAATGTATCTGTAAAGTCAAAACAGTAAGTAAGTATATGGTTAAAATATCTGTAATCCTGAAGCCTGATGAAGCCTCCTACATAAGGGGAAACGCTGTTTATTTGTTTGGTGTGGGAATAAAGCACGGGAGCAGCAATACTTCGTGTGCGACAAATCTTGAAGTTTTTCCTTTGACGTCAGCACCGATTGGAAAAAGTTTATTTGGAGGATGTGCATTCTTTATATTTGTTTCACTAAAATATCTGTAATGTCACATGGAGATGAGCAGTACTTTGTGTCATTAATTCAGTTAAACAGTCATTGTCATAAATTAAATGTATTAAACACCAGTGCAAATTGTCTGTCTTACACTTCAGTTTTCACATGAAATGTACAGTTTGCATACAGTCTCTTTCAAAATAAAAGCACCACATCTGTACAACACCACCAACTGATGTTTTTTTCCTTCAACAGCACACGTGTTGTTACGTTTATGAAAAAAGAACAGGGTTTGTCTTTACAGTCTCAACACCAGGGTTCTCAAGTTTTGATCTCAGTTCAGAGTGAGGTTTTTGCTGGATGGCGACGGGCCTTGGGTATGATAGTTTATAAAGGATTCAAATTTCAAATAAGTCATCAACCATCTATATGTGTTTAAAATAGCTGCTGAAATTAGCAAGGATTCTTTTTTTAATATTTTTTGGGGGCAGTTAGCCTCTAATTGACAGGACAGTTAAGCGTGAAGGGGGGAGAGAGAGGGAGTGACATGCAGCAGGGGCCACAGGCCGGAGTCGAACCTGGGCTGCTGCAGCTAAAGCCTTGTCCATAACAGGGCCTGCTTTATCCACTAACCCACCACCCTATTGGCTAGTATTTTGTTGGCTAAAGTTGACATGCAGTCTTGTCAAACTGTTCGGTAACAGCTGATATTCCCCGAGATAAGCTCTCATTGTTTTCCTTTTGTGCAACAAGTGATGTCATTCAGGAGGCTACAACATCAAGTGATGACATGACTTACTGTACACATGTGATAAGGCACCCTGTCTTGTGTGTGCACCCTCTTCTTGCTGCAGTCAGATCACCTGTATCTCACCCAGATACAGCAATGCTATTTTCTGATTGGCTGATGAGTAGCTGTGTCTTATTTGTATTGGCTGGGGCGTGGCACGCTCTTGTTGAGCTCTACGGTACCCACAGCGTCTTGTAACACCTTCCACTGCATATACAGCAGTGTAACTTGGTGGGCGTTATCATAATAATTTTTTCATGCATGAGAAATACCCGGTGTGGCGAGGGAGAGTGTGAAAATGTTAAAATGCGTGTCACACTCTCAAAGCGTGAGACTTGAGAGCCCTGCAACACCGACTTCCAGGGTCAAAGTCAGGTCAAACCATCCACTCCCCCAAAAAACTTCAGCACAAACCGTCAGAACCGTCTCAGGGAAGCTCATCTGCTCGTCGTCCTCACCAGGGGCTCGACCTGACAGCAGTTGAGTGGGCAGCTGCTCACTGTCGATGGCGTCGATGGCGTCGATGGCGTGTATAAACAGCATCGTATTGTGATATTTATGTGGGGCGATTTGTTATTGTTGTCGTCACAGTGACAAGTTTAGATTGTTTTATTATACAAATTATTAATATAACAAATACAAATTCAACAGACTAATCACAGCATATTTAACTCTCCTTAAACCTGTGAAAAATGGAAACAAAAAAAGTGTGTTTACATTTCTGTTCAGTGTTAATATGTCTCTGCTTCAGTTAAAATCAGTCACTGTCACTTTAAGGCTGAAACTATGTGGATGTGTCAGAGCTTTCACCTGACAGACGAGTGTGATCAGAAGTTTTGTCTGATGAAACACTCAAAATAAAAACAGCCTCACAACAAAAGACAAACCTGTTTGTCAGAGTGCTGAAATATTTTAATGTGCTGCTTTATCTTCTTTGTTGAGCAGCAGAGGGGCGTGTCCACGTCATAAACTGAGTGACAGCTGGATAATGACTTCATTTATACAAATGTAACGCCCAAATACTGGGCGAGGTTGGACACCAGTCAGGAGTCGTGGTTGTAGCTGTTTATAGAGTTTCAAAGTAAAGTGAAATCAGTGAGAGATGGAGAATCATCTATTTTCTGACGCTCGTCCAAGTCCAAGTCCTGGTGGCAGCACGGGGCCCAAACACCCGTCTCCTGAGGTCAGACAGGATGTATAATCCCTCCAGGGTGTTCTGGGTCTTCTGCCTCCAGAGCTCCTTACCGTCTTTAATGCAGAGTTCAGATTACACAACATCAGCCCCACACACATACGAAGTCAAGAAAATGATGGGCGTCAGACACAATACTTGATCATTTTATCCCATTCAACGTCCCAGGGCCGTCTCCCTTCCAGCTCACTGTAGTTATAATGACGGGAGCAAAAGAGGTGACGAAGTATAAAGAGCAAGATGGATGGGTCAAACACAGAACTTTGATCCAGGAGACTGCAGTTCATGTCTCGTAGCAACTTATTTCATTGACAAAAACTGCAACATTCTCTCCATGACAAAAACGTGACAAGCTAAAAATAGATCTTGACGATAAAAACTAAGACAGAATCTATGTTTCAACGAAAATGTTGGTGGTGGACTGTCAGACACTGAAAGCAGTGCTTGTAATTATCTTCAAATGCAGCATGAGGGACAGGCTGGGAAACTCCAGTAAATAGTCTGCACCGTGATGTTTCAGTAGCCAGCAGAAACAGTCAGAGCGGAGCAGCGTCACCCCCTTAACCTGCCTTACTGTCCTGCTACGTTTCCCCCTGACACCACTGCGTATCTTACCAACATTACAGGACGTGTTTCATGTGCATGCTGACTGCAGGTTTCCACCAGAGATGAACTGAATGTTCATTTCACTACCGTGAGACGTCTCCAGTGTTGTTTCTGTGAATTTGGCAGTACATCCAACCAGCCACACCAGCTCAGGACGTCTACATCCAACGTCTTCACTTTCAAGTTCATCTTAGAGCAGCCACTCAAACAGCTGATGGAACAGCTGGTTTGCACAATTGAAAAATTTCAGCACAAACCGTCAGAACCGTCTCAGGGAAGCTCATCGTCGCAAACTGATGTGTTTTTTCCTTCAACAAACGCACGTGGTTGGGTTTAGTAAAAAAGAGCAGGGTTTGGCTTTACAATCTTACAGGAAGTGAACACTGCTCCCCTGGGTGAAAGCCAGTGGTTGTTGGACCCATCAACCACCCCTAACCCTACTCAGAATTTCACCGCCACAACTTTCCTTCTTGTCCAGCCACATTTCCCTGACACTGACAGGCGCCGTTAAACCAAAAGGGCAACCAGCGGTGTATCATGTTGACATGAAAGGACATCTTTTTTCATTGGTGTCTGACGCCAGAAGTCACTGACCAAGCGTCGGTATCTGAAGATTTCAGAGTGAGACCAGGTTGTCACATCTTACACTGAACATGTACTGAACAACAACAACAATGGACATGAAATACGTTCATATTCTGTAGGTTATATTTTAATGTTTCACCACTTTGGATACACAGAGTTGTGAAATGTCCCTGGTGTCACTGTACAGCACTGAATCTCTGATACTGCGACTGATTAATAGTCATTAACGTTGTTAATTTTGACAAGAACTTTTAATTTCATTTTAGTCTTAGTCACTCACCAAAGACTGCATTTAGTTAAAGACACATTTTAGTCTTTTAGTTTTGTTTTGTTTTAGTTAAAATGTAGTCAGTGGAAATCAGTTTTAGTTTTAGTCTCATTTTAGTCTTTTGACGTAATTTGACAGTTTTGTTATACTGTAATAGATTTTGCAAAAGGGTGTTTGTCATGGTAGTAAAAACTCCATTGTAAGCATACCTTTAACTGTGTGTTTAGTCATTTAAATAAGAATGTACCATATTACTCTTGTATAATAAAAATGAATGTCTAAGGCTTGTTAGAAAAAGTGCAATACATAATCATGTCCTTCACAGGCTCTTGTTTATTTTCTGTATATTTGTACAACAAATGACTCACAACCTGCAAGAATAAAGCTCCAGTCCTCTTCAAAAGAAGATCATAACAGCTTAACTGTTATGCCCATTTTAATTTACTATTTTCTTACAAGGGCATCAAAACACATTTAATCATATGCCAATTTTAATTCAGTGTTTGTTAAAGGACCGCCAGGATTACAGCGCCCCTCCAAGGGCTGCAACGGTCATGTGTATCTTCATTGTTTATGCTGCCCGTGTGTTCAGAAGCACACAAGAAATGCATTTTTGAGTAATTTCCGAAAAGTTATGATAAAATAAAAAAAATTACAGACTGACAACCACTGTCCAATGTCTCATGCTAATTAACACTATTTGTCAGCTTTTAATAATGCCTTTTTTTTGTTGCAGCAGTGTTGTCTCCAGTTGAAAGTTGTGATTTGCTGAATACATTCTACAATAATAAATTAGATTAACGTTTGGTCTATAATATTGTTACGCATTTTAATAAAAAACAACTTAAGAATAAAAGAAATAAACACCGAAATAATTAGTGGAAACTTTTTTTTTATTGATACTCCTCCTCTCTGACATACTAACACACACACACACACACACACACACACACACACACACACTGAACACACAACTGAATGAATGAATGAACATTGGAAGCGGTTCAGCCACAGTCCCGCCGGCTGGCGCGGTCACTGTAGAGATTACATTCGTTTTTTATTATTAACAAAATGTTTTTTTATTGATCGTATGAATGGTTTCGTTTTCAAATAAATATTTGGAAACAAAAATGTATGCTTTGGTGTACTTTTACAGAGTGTTACAGGCATTGTTCCCGGCTTCCCGCTGTGGAGCCAAGGCTTGTGTGGCAAAACTGGACGTGCACCGCCACCGCACGGAGGGCAGGGGGAGGTCATCCAATCAGAAAGATAGACTGAGAGTTTGAGTTAAGATAATTAATTGGTTAAAAAGGAAAACAATCAAGGCATTGAGGTTGGTTGTAATCCAGATTGTCTGGCCGGCCAGCGTCAGCTTTTTCGTCACGTTTTTACTTGTCACTTCATAATGAACAGAGATTTTGTTTTAGTTTTTGTTGTCAGTAATTAGTCACGGAATAAAGGGTCGTCAACGAAAAGTTTTTGTTTAAGTTTTAGTTGACAAAATTAAGTTTTCTAATTAAAAATCTTCCACCATCCACCGACTCTGTATGAGAGACTTTCTCATGGAGGTGGTAACCGTGGCAACCTTCCATCACCTCTCAGGTATTTGCATCTCAGAGCATCAAACACATTTTCTTTTTTCACGTGTCATGCCAGGTCACATCACGTTGGCAACAAGATACACGTGCCATTATTGTTGGGTGTGACTGTCCCATCACATAACACACACACACACACACACACACACACACACACACACACATGGTTGATTGTCCCGGGGCAACACCTGTACTCAGCCACCAGGCACCTGATCCTCCTCGCTGCCATTAGAGATCATAAAACTCTTTTGTGATGAAGCAGGCTGGCCGGTCTGACCACAGAGATGACACGACAGCAGTGTCATCAACACAATCAGAACAACTCCAGTACAAGAAATAAAATACCAACAAAGTCACTGCAATCTGGACGAATTAACGAGTTCACATACAAGTTGGAAACTCATGAGTTTACAGATTAAAACTGATTTAATTCAGTCTAAATGTCTCTTAATCAAACATTTGAAGTTCTGACTCGACTGAAAATAATCAGATTTAAAACCTATTAATTAGATTAGATTTATATTTCCGGTCTGTTTCATAACCAGCTGAAACTAAGAATCATGTTTGTTCCCTCAGAATGAGCTGTTTATATCTCCACAGGGAGCAGGTGCTCGTCTACAGAGATCACCATGTTGCTCCACCATGTTTCTACAGTAGCCCAGAGCGGACAAACCAAACACTGAGTCTAGACCGAGACTTTTATGTTTTCACATCAGCTGCTGCAGTTAGCAGTCCCTCCACAATGAGTCAGAACTACAGAATGATGAGGTCTGCGTCTTTAGATGACATCCCCACTTTAACCTGTCGTCCTGGCTCCCCTTGCCTCGGCATGCTTGTTCAACCAGGTCTCACTCCAAAGTCTTTGAAATCCTGCATTTGGGCAGTGACTCGCAGCGTCAGACACTGATGAAAAAAGCCATCTTTTAACATCAGCATGACACCCAAAAAGTTCCTGTTACAGGTTGACGGTCGGGGGGAACACGGTGGGACAAAAGCGAAACTTCAGGCAGCAAAAGTCTGAGTAGGGCGGATGGGAGGGGAGGTGGATGGGTCCAGCAACCACCGACTTTGACCCGGGAGGTCGGTGTTTACTTCCTGTAAGACTGTAAAGCCAAACTCTGTTCTTTTGTCCTCAACCCAAGCACGTGTGTGTGTGTTGCAGGAATATAAACGTCAGTTTGTGGTGTACTGAGCACTGGAGTTAGTGTTTTTAGCTCTGGAGAGCAGCGTACATTTTGTTTTATCTGCATTTAATACAAGTTTGAGGTTTATAAGTGTATCTTGCAAAGCACTGGAAAAAGTCCAACAATATAAAATTGTGTCATCGGCATCAAAGTGGACATTACAGTTTTGCAAAGACAAAACTATCTGTGTGTTCCAGTCCCAATGATACTGTACTATATAGTATGCCAGTAAAAGATTCAGTCTGTCCCAGTACACAGGATGTCAAATGCAGTACACCAAAAATTCCAGCATGTTCTACTACATCTGGTCAGATATTGTAGTTTGCAATCAATTTCTGCTATTCTGACGTACAACCCACTGCACAGCAGACGATTCATCCTACCTGGTCTCTCTGTGAGGTCGTTGAACTCAGACACTTGGGCAGTGAAAAGCCCTCTATAAACGTCTGCATGATACGCCGCTGGTCGCTGTTATAGATTAACAGCATTCGGCAGCCTCAGGGGGAAACACAGCAGGACAAGGATGAAGGTTAAGGCAGCAAAAGTCTGAGTGGGGTGGATGGGTCCAACAAACAATGGCTTTCACTCAGTGTTCACTTCCTGTAAGATTGTAAAGCTAAACCCTGTTCTTTTATCCTAAACTCAACCATGTGTGTGTTGTTGAAGGAAAATAACATAAATTGGTGGTGTTGTACTGACGTAGTGCTTTTATTTTGAAAGAGACTGTATCAAACTGTACATTTCCTGTGAAAACAGAAGTGTATTTTGAAAACAGACAATGCATGTAACAGGCTGAAGTTGACACGGCGTCCCAGAACGTCAACAACCAACACACCCAGGGTACCTTGGACGTCATATGTGGACGTGGAAAGTCCATGACCAAACGTGGACATGTGACGAGGTCACAGTGAGGATGAGTTGTTTTGTTGGACCTCATCAGTCTGTAGTTCTGACAGTTGCCGTTGGGTTTTGAGGCACCCATACATCCCACATCCTCTCACTGGGGTTACTTGCGTAGTATGTATGCTCTAGTCCATCTACGTCTTGTTCCAGTCACTCATTTCTCATCAGGATGCCCTGGTTCCTCAAAACCTGGTGCTGTGTCAACCTGGCCGATGTCCAAGCTGGTATGACTCCTGTGTTTGTGCTTTCACTCCTCCTGAGACAGGGGTCTGGACTTGATGTGTGTTGCCCGCCCTGAACATTCAGTATCTCTACAGAAAGTGAAGATGTGTTTTTCTAAAGGACTCGCCAATTAATAATCGTTTTTATTCACACTCTTTGTCGAAGGGCGTTCATGTGAAGATAAATAAAAGTGTTGTGATGAGTCAGGCAGCGTTTTTTAAATTCCTTTGAAGGGAGGACGCTGAACAAAGAACCAACACACACACACACACACACACACACACACACACACACACACACACACGCACACACCTGACAGTTAATGGACTGCAGTTGTATGGCACTTTTTTTTAAAAGATATTTTTAGCCTTTAATGTATAGGACAGCCAAGTGTGAAAGGGGGGAGAGAGAGAGGGAGTGACATGCAGCAAAGGGCCACAGGCTGGAGTCGAACCCGGGCTGCTGTGGCAACAGCCTTGTACATGGGACGCCTGCTCCACCACTAAGCCACTGACGCCCCAGTTGTATGGCAATTTTCTAGTTTTCTGACCACTCAAAGCACTTTTTACACTCTGAGTCACATTCACACTCTGGTGGCTAAGGCTGAGGCTATCATACATGGCGCCACAGGACACTTCGACATACGGACTGGGGGAGCTGGGATGGAGCCGCCAATCCTCCAACTGGTGGGTGACCAGCTCTGCCTCCTGAGACACAATGAAATTCCTTGTTGCCTTGAGGAATGTGGGTATCATTATGACCTTGAGGTGTAAATCGATTTAGTTGTGACGCTCACTGTGCTGCTGCAGTGACGTCACCGAGCTGTGAGACAGGTCGACCCTGCAGCGACACCTGATTCCTCAACAGGGCGAGACCAGAGAGGCGTCACCTGCAGGGACACCTGCTGCTATAAGACCAAACCTCCTCCACCCAGAAACACACTCTTAACACACACTCTCAACACACTCAGCACGCACTCGAGACATCGTCAGGTATGGAAGATACAATCAAAGGCTGTTTGAATAGCTGCGGGATGAACGCTGAGAAAATCGGTGGCATAGCAGGTGAGTATGACTGATCAAACCAGTCAGAGATCAGATTGTGTTTGAGATTTAAAGATACAGACGTTTATTTGTGACTTTGTTAAAGCAGAGAGCACTCAGAGGAAGTGTTTATAGCTTTTATCAAACAGGCTGGAGTTTGTTTGAAACACTCGAGTAGAATCTTTCCAAAGACAGAAAACCTCATTCAGCAGACAGTTTAAATTATGTAGATTAAAACTTGTTCATATTTTAAGTTTAATAATCTGATAATCAATCAATTAATAATCTGCAGCTCGATGATCAGTGAGATCTGCTCATCGTCGTCAGGGAGTAACTCTGCCTTATTGTGACAGCCAGGTGTGCGTCCATCTTTATTCCAGTTTGAAAGGCAGAATGTGTGATCGGCACGACGACCAGAATCTGAAATTTATCTTCAAAGTCAAAACAACTTTATTAATCGCTCTATTGGATGAAGAGACAAACAGGAACTTCCAGTCACTGATTTTACAACATGAAATAGTTTGTGTCATCATACTGGTTCCCACAGAGGCCTCTGTGTGGGGCCCCACGGTGCCATTCAAATATCACTGGAGGCTTCTACCTGTATATCACAGTGTGACCTCTCCAGGTGCTGACCAACTCACTGCTCTTTGTTCTGCAGGGTCCCTTGTCGAGGACGGGGTGAAGAAATGTATGGGTGGAAGTGACAACGGTGGCAAGAAGGAAGACAAAGATGACAAAGAAGAAAAAGAAGAAAAAAAGGAAGGAGGAGGAGGAGGAGGAGAAGAAGGAGGTGAGTCCTTCAAACTGACTTCAGGTCTGCTCACAGCAGAATTTATCTGCAGATCCAAATAAATCCAGTTAAATTGACATGATTATTGAATTTGACTTTAACTTCGGAGAAGCTGCAGATTTTCATCATGATGATGTTGCTGACCTTTGAGGGGACGGAGAGCCGCAGGGTCCAAAATGTTGGACGCCATTGGAGCTTATCGTGTGACAGGATTCATGTAACATGCTTAATTAGCACGCCGTCCCTGAACGTCCAAAACTGATACAGGAGGGTCCCGAACACATCGTAGCTGATGTTAACGGCAACTGACGAAGTATTTGATGAGTTGGGATGAGAACGTGTTGCCACCATGTGCTTTGAGCTAAATGCTAACATGCTAACGTGGATAATAATATTACATCACTGTGTAAATCACCAACACCGACAGTGTTGCCTGCAGCTGTGATCTGAGGTGTTATTGAAAATTGTTCATGATAAGAATCGCTTCGACATAAAGAACAGAGAAAAATGAGAAGCAAAACTAAGAGTATAAAATAGAGGTGTGTAAATTTAAAGCAATAAAATAAAATAAAATAAAACAGAAATGAAAATGTACATTAAAATAAAAAATATAAAGTAGAATGTGCATTATGCTGCAGTGTTTAACACTAGTGCTTAAGATATAAAAATATTGAAGAAGAATATCGTCACTGAGCTGAGGCTGTAAGAGTGAAATATAACTACAATATATACATTGATAGAACAAACAAGAACAGAACAATTCGCAGGATAAAGAAATATTGCAGCAGCTGAATAATCGCACCCAATAGATAATTAAGAATTATAAATTCAGAGTGTGAATGAAGTCCAGATGTCAGTCTGAGGGAGGAGCTGTACAGGTTGTTGGCAACAGGCAGGAATGACTTCCTGTGGCGCTGTGTGGTGCATTATGGGGGAATCAGAATGCCTGAGGGGAATCTGTGATTGGTTACAGTATAAAGAGCACAGAATTATGAGAAGGAAGAATAAGAGTATGAAATAGAAGTATGTAAATGTTAGGTAATAAAATAGAAATAAAACTGTCACAAGTTTTTAACACGAGTGTTTCACATATCAACATAACAAATATGTGCTACAGTCAATACGTGGGTGTGATGCTCTGACACATCATAGTGAGGGAATACACTGAATATTGAAAGAATTTATACTTGAAGTATTTCTAACTCCTGAGTGCCTCCTCTAACATCACAGAGTCCGGTCTGACCGACTGAGCTCACTGTGGAGAAGGAAACGTCACTGTGACTAACTAACCCCATCAAAAAAAGTCTCACAGGTTTTTTTAAGCACAGATTTATGCCAAAAGTCAAAGAGTTTGAAACTGTGGTTATAACCGACACGTCCTCACTGTGACCTCGTCACATGTCCACGTTTGGTCATGGACTTTCCACGTCCACATATGACGTCCAAGGTACCCTGGGTGTGTTGGTTGTTGACGTTCTGGGACGCCGTGTCAACTTCAGCCTGTTACATGCATTGTCTGTTTTCAAAATACACTTCTGTTTTCACAGGAAATGTACAGTTTGATACAGTCTCTTTCAAAATAAAAGCCTCAAGCCAAACCTCAAATTGATGTTGTTTTCCTTCAACAAAACACACATGTGGTTGGATTTAGGAAAACAGAACAGGGTTTACAATCTTACGGGAGGCAAACACCGCTCTCTCAGGTGAAAGTCAGTGTCTGTTGGACCCATCCACCGCCCCGCCCCACTTGGACTTTCACCGCCTTAACATTCATCCTTGTCCCGCCGCGTTTCCCCCTGATGTCGCTGGGCGTCGTTAAACTATAACGGCAGCGGGCCGCATATCATGCTGACATTAAAGGATGCCTTTTTCGTTGGTTTCTGACACTGTCAGTCACTGATCAAGCGCCAGATTTCGATGACTTCAGAGTGAGACCAGGCTCTTATAACTGATCTGATCATCAGCAGTTTGTTTTGATGTTTTGTGGTAAAGTTTTAACATTCTCTTTGTTTTCTGTCTTTTGTTTCAGTGATGGGTATGGTCAAAAGCTTCTTTTAACAAACACCCTGCAGAGCACGTCCATGGAGGCTCCGCCTGCAGCGTCCTCAGAGAGGAGCAACTCCACCCAAACTGCTGGAACATTGTTGCTTTCAATATTTACAAATGATTTGTTTTTGAGTTTTACACAGAAAACGTGACGCCACCAGAGACATCCTCAAAGCCTCTAACATTAAATCATTAACAATAACATAACTGTAAGAAACATGCACAATGACATAACTTAAAGTTAAATTGAATGTTAGTGCCTGGCTCCTGCTGGTGACAAACACTTTGACATGTTTCTTTACTGGTTTCACACCATGAGAGTAAACTCAAATTAAAATGTATTATCTGTAAAGTCCAAATCTGTGAAGTTTGGTAGGTAAGATTTGAAAATATTATAAACCGTGTTAATATATGGTTAAAAAACCTGTGATGTCACGTGGACACAGCAGTACTTTGTGTCATTAATTCAGTTCAACAGTCATTGTCATAAATGAAATGTATTAAACACCAGTGCAAATTGTCTCTTGTGATCAAATGCTAATTAAACAGTTTCAGCAGCAGTTTGTTTTGATTTTGTTCTGTTTGATCTTCTGTCACTAAATATTCACAGTGCTCACGGTACTTGTACTTCATCAGCTGAAACCATCAGTCCGTTAATCAATTAGCTGAATGTCAGATTTCTGATGGTTAAAGTCATTTTTCCCGTATCAGTATTTTGCAAATGTTTCCTGTGAATCATGTTAATAATTTGAATGACTCAGTAATAATGTTGAGGTTAAACAACCATAGTGAAGGTGTCTCTTCATTGTGACAAACATTTAGCACTTTTTTCATTATTTTTTACAAAGCAAACGATCAATTGATTAATGGAGAAAATCAGCAGATCAATCAACAATGAGAATAATCATTAGCTAATAGTTTCTAATGAGCTCCATCTCAAAAATCCTGATTTTTCATGAATGCATGAGTCAGAATCTTCTAATAAGACCAGATATACGGCTGAAACTTCGAAACATGATGATTCTCAGACGAGTTCTGCAGCGTCTGTTTTTATGATTATCGATCGTTTATTTTGGACGGACATCAGAGATAATGATGTCCACAGGAAGTGTAAGTCACAGTGAATATTAAAAAAGTGAGTTTTGCCTCTGAGAAGGAGCGTGATATTTCATAGAAACTTCTGTGTTTCAAAAGTACGTTAACCTGTGCAGCAGCTCCACCTGCTGACTGTGTTGGTTCAGTGCAGCCAGACCAACATAACCAACTTCACCTGCGTGCAGGTGCTACAAATGAAGTTGGACAGAGCCAGTCTTTATTACAGCTGGCCGGCGCGACCAAGCCTGAAACCTTAGTGAGAGAAAATGGGGATCGTGTCACAGTTTCTCCTTCGTCCCTCCTCTTCAGTCACATCACCGCATAGACTTAAAGGGATAGTGCACCCAAAAATGAAACTTCAGCCATTATCTACTCACCCATATGCCGAGGGAGGCTCAGGTGAAGTTTTAGAGTCCTCACATCACTTGCAGAGATCCAAGGGGAGAGGAGGTAGCAACACAACTCCACCTAATGGAGGCTGACGGCGCCCCAGATTCAAACGTCCAAAAACACATAATTGAAACCACAAAATATCTCCATACTGCTCGTCCGTAGTGATCCAAGTGTCCTGAAGCCCCGACATAAAAAGTTGTTTGGAAAAACCTCATTTGAACTCTGTTTTTAGCCTCACTGTAGCCTGTAGCTCTGACTGCCTCTCTGGGCACCACGCTCACGTGTGTGCGCTTGCGCGAGACCGTGATGCAAACACGGATGTACAGGTAAGCAAGCGCTCCCTTTAAGGCCACGGTCAGATTAGAAGCAAATGTGACCCAGATCCAGCTGTTTTTCTCTCATTTGACACAAAACTGATTTTGATATTTCAGCAGAAATGGGAAAAATATATTTAATGTGTTTCCCTCAGCTGAAAATAAAAATCATTGTGTTTTTGTTATCTTATGAGACGTTTACAGCCGCCGCCGGGGGGTTACAGTAATATATTATGTCTTAGGAGCAACAAACATGATCCACTGGATTTTGGGTTTGATTATTACATTTACAGTGTCACGAAACATGTTACCACCTGAAATAAACAGTTGTTTACTTTTTCCTTTGCAGACTCCACATAAGTTTGCTCATCAGACTCACTGATGCTTCTGAATTGTTGGCGACAGGCCTCAGGAACCTGCTCATAAGCCTCGAGGACAGCATTTTTATCTGCATCATAACCTTCACTTTCTTGGTGGCTCAGAGCAGAACAGGCTTCCTGAGTCTTTCCTACCAACACACTCTGGAGCAGCGTCTGAGCCTGCTGAGGCCACACAGCTGCAACACGCTCAAAATGAGGGAAATGTTTCTGCATCCTTCTCCTCAAATGATGGAAGCAGGCTGATGTTTTTAACGCCAAACTCAGACGGCTCAGACGTGTTCAAATTCCAGCTCTTTAAGGGAACGCTCATGTTCCAACAGCACTCGTTTCTCTTTTCTCTCCGTTCAGCTCTGTAACCTCAGCTGAGTGGCAGCATCTGACAGTGAAGGTGACACATTTGTTGAATCTTCGGATGGGTCAGACAGAAAAGCTGCAGACTCAGTTGAGACCTGTGGTGCAAGAGCAGTCTTGGAAAGATCATCATCTTTAATACTCAGCAGTAATCTGAATGTTATAATAATGAGCAAGTTTCAGCAGCTGATCTTTGGTAAATTGATCAAGCAGCTCCTCTGAAGGTGCTTTAATAAAGTCATCAAGGGAGGCTGCATTTAAGGTCTCTCAATACTTAAACCTGACAAACCAAAAGCTGATCAACATCAGTCAGGTTCACAGACACCACAAGTAGCTGAGCTGCAACTTACCCACCTAACTGAGCTCATCTGCCAGCATCTCACCACAGTCCCACAGTGAGCCAGTGTCTGAGTGCACAAACCACCACTTGACCACACGGCCGAGGCCCTGACACGCCTACCCACGCCAGAAAACCAGGTCTCCACCCAGGATTACTCCTGAAACAAAAAAGGCAAAATAAGAAACGAGTGACTGAAGGAAGGGCGAATGACTCGATCCAGCCATCACTCCCTAACTAACCAGGGAGATCACTGAAAAACCAAACTGCACCAAAACACTAGACATACCATAGATACTCACCAAAAGGAAGATAACTCAGCAGCCCTCCTCCACCACGTGCCACCGAGCAAACATACACAAACCTACTCAGCCGAGGACGACAAAGAAACTCGAGGCCCCATGATGTTACGCCCCGGCTCAGGGGAGCAACACAGAGGAGTCAACAACATATGCCCAGTCACATAAAGTTTATTGTCAAATGAATCTAACAAGGAAGAGACAGAGAGTGGGCGTGGCCAAGTGGGGCATTAATCAGATGCTAGAGGTCACATGACCATGTGGAGGGAGGTCCTCAGGGAGACCTGCAACAGCTCTACAGAGAAAAAGAATCAGGTCAAACATATGAACACATCACACCGCATAGGGAGGTGTCCATGTCTCTACAGTAGCCCAGAATGGACAAACCAAACCCTGGCTGTAGCCACCGCTGTTAGCAGCCCCTCTGTAACAAGCAGCGTGACAAAAACATGACACCAGAGTGTTTCCTGGTGTGAAGAGACCTCTGAGGATGATTCAGCTCCTGAGCAGTGAAGGGACTCTGACCAGGAGAAGTTTCAGATGGTTATAATCTGTAATCTGTAATCTGTAATCCTCACTGACAGACGTCCCTCAGTCCTCCTGAATCTGACACACTGGAGCTTTGAGACAGCTCAGCCTGAGTTTAAAACCACCTCACGCTGAATGATGGAACTCACAGGAGCAAAACTCCCATGATTTTATTCACACGCTGGAAATTTGTCTCTGACAATAAAATCACTTGAAGAGTCAGTTGGTGTAAGGCGGGCATACCATGAACTGGGAAATATATTTTCTATTTTAATAACACTATTAAGAACAATGATCTGGAACTCCTCTCATATGTTAAAGCATATTTAATTTGTTGTCTCTGTGAGGACCAGCTTGAGTTTTACAGCCTGGTCTCACTGTGGAGAACAGAAATAATAACAGTGTGTGAAATGACAGAGACGAGCAGCAAAATTCAACATTTGTCTGCAGTGTGCACTTTAACATTTGTGACAGGTGACATGATGCATGTGCTGTGTGTAAACTCAGTTAACATGGTGGAGCCCTCTAGCACAAAGCTGCCACAGTACGACTCTGTGACTTCAGAGTATAATTCATTTTTTTACTTGATATTTATGACATAATTATCATCCTTAAAGTTCCTGTGACGGCGAGTTCAGACTCCGTCACAGTGGTCAGTTGGTGCCTCACACCTGCTGCACTCCATCTGTGCATCTAGGATCCATTTTCTACTGTGTGTGTCTGAGAGTGTTTGAGTGAGTGAGTGAGTGAGTGAGTGCTGTGTGTGTGTGTGTGTGTGTGACTAACATAATGACATGAATGAAGCTCAGGCTTCAACACACTGACCTCAGCATTTTAGTCTCCATGTGTTGCTGTATTCTCTAGCAGCTCACACACGACACATCACAGCTAACGTTAGCCGCCGTGCTGACTTCTCTTATTGATCAGCTGTTATAAAACCATAACACACGTAGAGATCATACGTGATCTCAGCTGACGATCAGTAATTAAACGTGACGTTAAGTAGCTTGTTGTGTCGGTGACCTCGATCACACACTGGATGTTTCTGACGTAGATGTTGCAGCACTGAGGATGTGTTACTGTGGCATGCTAACTCTGATTTGCAACACACTCTGAACTGTTTTCATTTTAACCTGCAGTGATTCCACACTCTACACTTCCTGTCCTTTTCCTTGGTGTCTCCTCTTTTTGTCTCTCTTCCTCCATCGTTTTGCAAACCACGCTACATCCATGTTACGGCTGCGCAGCTCGTGCAACAGAAACAACCATCCATGTGACACACAGCGCGCTGTATATTTGTGCTGGGTTTAACGATTACTTTTTAGTAATCAAATTATTCGAATTACTTGAGGAATCATTTCAGCCCTCGCTGTGAGAGATGTGGACACATTTATGGACATACGGGGCTATGAACATGTGTTATGCTTTCCTCAAACAGACCAACTCCTGTTTGGTCATGTGCTGGGGTGAGAATGCCCTATACTGCCCTTTTCTTGCAAAACGTCCAATGTCAAATTAACATGTACCGACCAGGAAGAGCAGAGGTGGTGGGGCCCTTTGCGTATCTGTGCCCGGGGGCCTGTCCCATGTTCATTTCTGTGGCCTTAATATGTGATTATCTTTTTCCTTCTGCATACATTTAGATATTGTGTCTCAGCATCGTGTTGTGAGCTTCAGGGACATGATCTGTGTGACAGAGGGAGCAGCATCACCCAGACGATGAGGAGAAGGTGTAAATAAATCAGACTGACCCAGTTTCTGCAGCCGAGGTCCTGAAAGAAACTCTGCATCAGGACTGAGTCTGCCTCAGCCCCTCTGACAGGTTTACTGTGGTCCAGAACAAAGTGCGCTCATATATCCTGGTTTCACTTGTTTGTTTTTGTGCGCTGACAGGATTTATATGATTCTACTTTAATTACCCAGAGAAGAAGAAACGAAGCGACTCAGGTGGATTTTAAACTCTGTTTTTATTTCACTTCTGTTGTTTTGTAAAAGAAGAAATCAGCTCTGAAGCTCCGTTAATATCACACACACAGACTGCAGGTGTGTGTGTGTGTGTGTGTGTGTATCACAGGGTTAATTATTAGTGTGTGCGTGTATGTGTGTGTGTATCACAGGGTTAATTATTAGTGTGTGTGTGTGTGTATGTGTGTGTGTATCACAGGGTTAATTATTAGTGTGTGTGTATGTGTGTGTGTATCACAGGGTTAATTATTAGTGTGTGTGTGTGTGTGTGTGTGTGTGTGTGTGTGTGTGTGTGTGTCTCAGTAAAGCAACATGCATTTAGAAGGCTTCAGATATCTGTCTGTCGGGGGGCGGAGTCAGTCTGGTGATTGACATGGGGTGGGTGTGGCTTGTAGGACACTTGCGGCATAGCCATGTGAACTCTCGGCCTGGTGGGTGATGTCATCCCACACAGACCAATCAGCTGAGAGCATGAGTGTGTACGACCTGATTCAATTCAGAGTGTTAAAAAGTGACATCAGTGTTTGTGTGAGTGTGTGGAGTTATGATGCTGAGGCAGTGTAACCATGGCAACAGGAGGGTAGATGATGATGTTGAGAAGGAGGGTTTCTCTTGGTTAATGAGGTTAGGTTACACACAGTGGATGAGGAGGGTCAGAGGTCAAAGCGTTGAGCGACAGATAAAATGTAAAGGTTCCTTGTCTCTCGTTGCTCATTGGACAGGAAGAAACAGGAAGTGGCTGCAGGTCTAGAAGGACGAGATTCTGGAGACACAGAAAAACAAAATGAAGGGAAGGTAATTAATAGTGGTTTTGTGGTTTGATATTTAGATACCATTTTCCCAAAGTTAACGCAGCACAGTGTCGGCGTCGACCCACGCCGGATCAACGTTCATCTCGGTGAGCAGGGCTGTAACGGTTTGTGCTGAACGATCGCCGTCTGGTGCGTGAAGGACACACAATGTGTCGCCTGATACATGTGATGTGGAACCAAAGTTCATGAGTGTTAGTTCTTCTCAGAAACTGTTAACCACACACAGTGTTAGCAACATGTGCTGAGGTCAGCACAACAAGCCGATTGGCTGTGAGCCAGTCATGCCTTTGCAAGCGCAAATGAAACAGCAGCCTGCAGGCTCCCTCTCAGCTACGACAACAATGAGGAGAGAGTTGTGCATGAAAGGAAAAACACCCAACATGCTAACGCACATCTGATAGCATCACCCAGATGTGCCGATTATCAGGATGATGAATGTTCAGGTGAATATTTAAATAAAGCCAAGGTGGAACAAACTGAAAGACTCCTCCTAAAGTCCAAAACACAGCGCGCTTCAAAACAACCGCCTATTATTTTTTCTGTACAACCCCACAGTGGCGCCGCCCTGCGACACGTCACACTACTGTCCTGTTTCCAGCCTCACCACTCGCCCTTTCACGTCCTGTTTGTACATCCAAGCTCCCTGTTAGGACCAGCTGTATCGTTCAGTGTGTATCTTTTATTGTGCGGCAGCGGTGATGTTTCAGGAGAGTCCGAGCTCTCGTTTCTTGCGAGGATCTTCGTGTCTCTCCAGGTGCAGATGCCTAGCACCAATTGGGTGACTCTCCGTGACATCACTGCTGCGGACTGGCGGCGCTGGGGGCTTGGCCTACTTAACATCCAAGTCGGCCATGATGACGCCGAGGGTCGGTGCTGCCAGCAGGTCACTTTCCTCCTCGGCCCTCCAATTGTGAAAACGCTGTGTTCTTTGTGTGTGTTTGTGCTCGGCACAGTGAGACGTTTCATTACTGTTTACAGTGTTGTTAGCACCTGGCTGTAGTATTTGTTGTTAAGCCTTTAGTGTGTGTGTTAGCTTCACGCAAGCTAACCGTGCTTGTATATATATATATTGTAAATGTCACTGCTCTTAGATGTAGATGTAGGAGTGAGCTGCCATCTTTGTTGTAGTCTTTGTTCTCCTGTTTTTGTTTCGGGCCCAGTATTGTATATTTGTTTGGTTCTTGTGTTTGTTGGGCTGAGGCAGCACTCTGGGGGAGATAGGTGGGTTTTGTTTGTTATTTTGGCCGTGGTTCACCCTGAAGTCATCGCTTCATACTGTGCACGAACTTCTTTTATCACCTGTGTTTAACAGAAAACCATTTTTTGTTTATAATCAACTCTCAGATCCAGTGTATCAGCAATAAATTGCTCACTGTCCTTCATACATACAGTACATGCTCTCCATTTCAGTTTTATGTTTCACTCTAACACGACTTCTCTCCTCACCTTTCGCTGTCACTGTGTTGAGGAACAGATGAGAAGAGACGAAATGTCCTGACCCACAATCCCGTTAGTATCCCAGATGGCACCAGACGACAATATGATGTCGGGAAGAAGCTGTACTTTTACATCGCACAGATGTTAAATTTTGGTCTGAATGAAAACTGTGTTGAAGATAATTTAACTGTATTTTGGTCCCCCAACATCACAACCCTAAATTCCACCAAATATCAACATCTACCTCTGCTGGTGGCAGCTGGGAAAGACAGCTGCCACCAGCAGAGGTAAAGCTAAAGTAAACCTAAACTAAAGCATCAAATGTGGATAAATCTGCCACTGACAGCAGTCCCCAGGCAAAGCTCCTTTCCCTCCTGTTTGGGTTGAAAATGTGATTTTATTGTTGGTAGTTTTCTCACCTACTGTGCAGCCTGTTCGGTCTGTTCTCCCTCGGCTTCTGTTTTTGGGAGGCTGGCCTGCAGGAGAGACGGAGCAGAGGTCACATGACCGCCACCAAACTTCGTACAAATCCATTCACATACAAAACTACACTTCTCCCAGAACAAGTTACGCAGGTGGAACTAATGACATGACGTGTTTGTCTCTTCAAGGTTTAAATGGTTACTAATAAACTGAAGATTTAACACATCACAACATCCTGTTTACAAAACTGACTTTTTAAATTGGTCCCGTCTG
Organism: Epinephelus fuscoguttatus; assembly: GCF_011397635.1. Lineage (NCBI taxonomy): Eukaryota > Metazoa > Chordata > Actinopteri > Perciformes > Serranidae > Epinephelus > Epinephelus fuscoguttatus. The sequence goes on from NC_064767.1 coordinate 1,339,000, forward strand.
ATTGAACCATTTAACAATCGTTTGCTATGGGAGGAGTGTAACTTCGTATCTGTAGAACGGTTCAACAGCAGGAGAGCAGGGAAATCTTTCTGTTGAGATGAAGCCAAAGATGAGCTGAAGCTGAAAGAGACAGCCATGTTAGTCAGTGCTGATGTCACGACTGAATATTTATAAACCCTTTAAAACTCATTTCCAACCTGATCTGTAGTTTTCTTATTGCTTTTTTCTTTGTTCTTTGTTTCCCAGATTTCAGGTAAACACAACCATCAGGATGCTATGTTAATCATCACCATGGTGAAACCCATCCGAACTAAACTCAGTAAACAAACATAATTATAAACAGTTAAGAAAATAGATTCTGAAAGTAGAACGACGACGTAAACTTTCTTTCTCTGAAGGGTGTAGTTGTTGTTAGTGAAGTAAAGCAAGGCGTCATCGGCATAACAGCGAACATTAAGAGGATTTCAGCAGAGCAAACAGTCTTTCCTTTTCCATGCATCCTTTCTTCTTCATGCTTTGTTAGTTTTATAAATCTGTCAGAGGAAACTGACACGTTCTGGCTCAAAGGCTGCATCAAAAAGGAGGAAGCACACGGTTTAAAAGTTACAAAAAGATACTAAATTTATTTAAATAAATAATGTTTGTCATCACACATTGATATCAGCGCCCTTCTAGCATTTCTTTTTTTAAAGATTATATTTTTGGCCTTTAATTTATAGGACAGTGGTGAGTGTGAAGGAGTGGGAGCGATTGGATGACATGCAGCAAAGGGCTGCAGGGTCGGATCCAACCGCGGGCCCCTGCAGCAAGGACACTGCCTTTGTACATGGGACGCCTGCTCTACCCACTGAGCTACTGGGTGCCTCAGCCATGTATTATTTCTGTTTAAATATCTGTTATAAAAGTTAGGTCGTATATAAGAGGCTTCTAGGCTCGAGAGTAGTGATGGCCAAATGAAGCCTCATGAAGCTTTTTCTTTATTTTCTGAGCCCACTAGATGGCGCTTTTTGTTCATCAAAAGGTTGAAGGCACACTGAATTGCTATTCTTGGAGCCTCTCTCTTTAAACCAAGAGAACCATCTAGTAAAGATTTTCAGTCTCGATGGGACTTCCTGGTTAAATAAAGATTAAAAAAAGTAGATAATGTTTACTGCTCTTTCAGCTAATCTGTTCTTACTATTACAACTACCACAACCATGACTAATAACCAACACAGGACTGCTACATCTAGCTGCTGTATAAGAGGCACCGCGCAGTAGCATTTTTTGACCCTCAAAAGCAAGACTCTGCAAAGGGAAGGTGGGTGGGGTCAAACAAAGCCCACTGTTCATTTCTTGTGTGTGTTAGTGTGTGTAGCATTCTACAGTGGTGACATATGTAATATGATGGCATATTATATTAGTAACAAAAGTCCTTATTTTAAGCCAAACCAAGATTTAAGGAAGGAAACCTAAAAATAAAGTGTTTTTAAACTTATGCTGTACATTTATTTTGAAAAGAGGCTGTATACATCTAATGAGTGGAAACTGTGCGTTTCCTGTGAAAACACTTGTTTATTCTGAAAAGATACTAAGCAAGTGTAAACTGACACGTTATCCCTGAGCGATAAAAAGTGACGCTGAAGGAGCATCTGGAGCGCCATATTTTGGTGTGTAGGGCCACTGACTGAGCATCGGTATTCAAAAGTTGGACACAAGAATGTTTTGACCGGTTAACTCTCCCAGTACTACCACTGATGCTAATGACACGCACTCAGTCTCAGTGTGCAGATGTTTAAATAAAAGTAAACGATTCAAATGTAATAACGTCTCTGGAGATAATCCAGTCTGAGTTTGATATAAAAAGCTGTGAGTCCTGAAAAAACATTTTAAAGTCATAAGGTTTTATCGGGCAACGAGCGTCATGCCATGCAGCCAATCAGTCATGTAATCCCCCCTCAACCAATCAGGCACCTCCTCAGACACTGGTTCCGCCTCCTCCTGTTCCCAGCCAATCAGCAGAGATTCATGAAGAGAAAAAAATAAAAGTTATGGACACAACAAAGATTATAATATTAATTGTTGTGGGATTATACATGTTGTTATAACTGAGGCAGAGGAAAATCAATTTTTGTCTTTTATGCCACTAACATTTGTTTTTCTTCATATTCACTGTTTTTTTATTGTTTATTTATCTGTGAAACATTTTATTTTGTCAGTGGAAATGAAAATAAAAACCTTATGTTTTAGACTTTACTGTTTACATCACTAATACCTGCAACAACCGCCTCTAAAATAATAGAATAATATTTTGAACGTGTTGCTATACCTTGATCACTTCCCCTCTATACCAAAAACTGCATTAAAAAATAATTAAAATACAATATTAACTAAAAATAAATAAATAAATATAATCTTGACAACTGATGAAATTAAAGAAAGGCATTTAAATATTTAATAATACCTAAATATTTAATATCAATTGATAGATCATTTTACACAGGCATAACTAATAAAAATCATAAAATTCAATTAAAAGTTAAAATTAAAATTTTTGAAATTAAAGTAAGCTTTTTTTTTTTAAATAAAAAAGCATAAAATGTAAACTTTAATAATTAATATTCAAATATATAATAGCATAAACAGATAACATGAATAATAAAATTAGATCAAAGTTAAAATGAACATTCATGAATTGAAATTAAAACTGATTAAAACTAATAAGAAAATGTTGACTTTAATTAGTCTAAATATATAATTACACATTTAGAGATAATTTCAGACAGCTGCAACTAATTACACGGGTAATTAAATAAAATGCTAATATTAACATTTTTAAATTGAAATAATTATTTCCACTTACAATTAAAAGAATAATGAAAGGAAAGTATATTAAAAAAAAACAACATTAATAGATCATTTTGATTTACAAAAATAAAATGTCTGTGTGACATCACACACCTTGGTGACGAATCCGGTGGCCAGAGCTGCGTTCTCCACCCCCTCCACCGTTGCCTGGGCGACCTCGTTGGCCCCGGTGACCGCAGTGTCCGCTACAACATTGGCCTGTTCGGTCGACTTCTGGGCGACTGGATGACAGGAAATAGGAAGTAAACATAACACAGATACGTGACAGATGCTGTTTTCTCATGTTAAACACAACTGATGAAAAGTTTGTAAATATTACAACAATATTAATGTTTTATTTGTTGTTTATTCATTTTTTTGGCCCCTGCATTCGAGTCAGTGGTTTGATTACAGAGGCTTTTACGCCCTGAGTTCAGTCTCCCAGTGTGTCTCTACAAACAGCTTCAGCTTATAAATAGGATCCGGGGTGTGGACAGGAATGTCGGAGGCGCTCAAGAAAAGTTTAAAACGTCTTTTGTCTGGGTGCTAATTAGTGTGTAACAGTGTGTGTAGCAGTGTGTGTACCTGTGTTAACACCGGTCACAACTCCCTCCATCGTCTTGTTTCCTGGAAAAGAGGAAAAAAAAAAACATGACTGAACTGTGAATACATTTATATTATTTTCCTGTCTAATAGTAGAGAAAGGCCTTTTATTTCTCATTTCATTCACAGGAATAATTTAAAAGTAATGAGTCTGTTTTCTGATCTGCTCCTCTTTTAACCCTCTGTTGACACAAACCAATACTTCCTCCATGTTTGCTTTATAAACTCAGTATAATGAATATAATGTAATAAATATATAATTTATTATATTATATAATTTTATAATCATTATCATATAACATAATAAATAGAATTTCCACAGCATTCATTCGACCAGTAAAACCACAGCGTCCCGTCACACACTCAGCGCTCAGTCTGATTACGTCTCATTTCTTTTACTGTCTCAGGTTTCAGTCCTGCAGGTGTTTCAAATTAAAAGCCTTTCACCAGCTTGAAGTGCACCTTTCTTCTTGCTTCTTGTCAGGCTTTTATTTTGAAATGTGCAGGAAATGTTAAGTTTCACTGACAGTAATTACACAGCAGGAGAACAGAAACGTGGCAACGTAGAATTTAATTTAACATTTAGATTTAAAATTTACATTTAAATGTAATACCTGTATTTAACATTTAAAAATTTGAATCAATATTTAGATTTAATATTTATATTTAACATTCAGGTTTAACATGTAACATTTCGATTTTTGATCCAACATTTAACATCGATACTCAACACTTAGACTTAATGTTCAGATTTAACATTAAGACCTAGTATTAGGATTTAACATTAAAGTTTAGATACAACATGAAACTTTTACATTTAATGTTTAGATTCAACATTTAACATTTATATTTAAAACTTAGATTTAACATTTAATTTTTTTCAAAAATTTCAACATTCAGATTTGATATACACAGTAAACACATAGATTAAACATCTAACTTTTAGATTTCAAATCTGAAATTTAGATTTGAATTTTAGATTTAACATTTAACATTTAGATTTAACACTAAGATTTGACAAATCAACAGTTAGATTTAATATATCACAAGTTCAGATTCAATGTGATTTTTTTAAATGTCAGAACCAAACAGATCATGCTTCCTTCTGCACAGTGACACGGTTGGCTGGTGAAGTTCTGTAAAAAGAAAATAGTGGCGACTTTTTTAAGATCTGATGACAGGTGAAGAAAATAAAAATAATTTTAATCGCCTTCTGCCTGCAGCTTCAACAAACATCTGTTCAGTTGGAGTGTGAGAGTGACTCTGGACGTGACCTGGTTTCCTCTCAGCTGCTCTCTGCATTATTTATCCATGTCACCCAGTTTACACGCAGACGACCAGCGCAGCATCGACCCCACTCTGCTCTCATTATTTTATCATTACTTTATTGTCTCTCTCAGACTGTGTCCTATTTTTCCAGACTCTGATTGGACCAAACTCAACAACAACAGCCTTCATGTCTCTAGGTTTTTTTTGTTTTGTTTTTTTTCTTCAGATTTTTGGATCAGTATCAAGTGGACTTCAGCTCTCAGCCGGCGTCTTGTTGTCCGGTCCAGATTCAGATTGAGAGTGATGTTTCTCCCAGTGGGCGTCCTGCTGGTCGGACATGTGACGGATTAAAGTGAACAGACTCTTTGTTGTGTGAGCAGCAGACAGTGAATCACGGACTGTGTTTGCTCAGACAAACAAGTTACAGTTACAGCAGCTCAGTGTGGAAACACAGCAGCTGTTTCCACACTGAGTTGCTGAACCACTGAGGCTGATAACTGAACTGAGGCTGACAACACATCCTCACCCCGACCTCGTCACATACTGACGTTTGGTTTTCATGTCCATGTACAGCGTCCAAGGTGCCCTGGATGTGTTGTTTCAAAATACACTTCCGTTTTCACAGGAAATTTAACATTTACATGCAGTCTCTTTGAAAATAAAAGCACTACATTGGTACAACGCTGTGAACTGACTTTTTTCCCTTCAACAACAGAACGTGGTTGGGTTTAGGAAAAAAGAACAGGGTTTGGCTTTGTAATCTTACACAAAGTGAACATCACTCTCTTGGGTGAAAGCCATAGTTTGTTGGACCAGTGCACCACCCCTCCTGCCTGTCCCACTCGGACTTTCGCCATCTTAGCTTTTGTCCTTGTCCCGCTGTGTTTCCCCCGACGCCACCGGGAACCGTTAAACTAACAGCAACCAATCGTGATGGCGGCTTTCTTTTGTTGGTTTCTGATACTGCAAGTCACTGCCCAAGCACTGGAATTTGACAACTTTGGAGTGAGACCAGGCTGATGACTGACCTGAGACTGATGATTGATCCATCAGCTTCAGTTCAGTCAGTCCCTTACAGGAAGGCAGCTGACTGTATAACCAGATATGATGCATATTTGATGAGCCTGCAGGTTTTATCTCCTCTAATGGAGGCTTTATCTTTCCTGACTGTGGATCAGTGCAACTACAATTAAAGAATCATTGTGTTCTAATCTCTGGCCATAAGGGATGATCTGAGTCTGAAATCAACTCCTTAGATTTAGGGAACAATTTGACTTTTCAAATCTCAGACAAACTTCAGAGTTTTTCCTTCCTAACGGTGAAGGTCTAAGAACAGAGAAACGGCGAAAGTGGAAGTTAAGAAAACGTCAAATCCCTGTGACGTTTGTAACAATTCTAATGACTACCTAGAATTACTGCCTCTGGGTTGAATGCCCTGTAAACCAGCCAAGTTGCACCAACTGTTTTCATCCATGTCTGTGAGAACATGGACGCTTCACACACAAAATATCATAAAATATTCATTTTAGGTGTTCAACAATCGTGTAAGTTATTGTCATAATTAGCATATGAATTCTTGAGTTATAGCCAAAAACATATTTTGTGAGGTCACACTGACTTTTGCACTTTAATCAGCTCATCCTTGAATCCAAGTGAACATTTGTGCCAACACTCAAGGTGTTCATTGTATTTTTAAGATATAGTTTTCACAAGAATGAGACAGACAGACCACCAAAAACTATTTAGTTCATCCTTGAGTCTAAGTGGACATTTGTGCCAAATTTCAGGAAATTCCCTAAGAGCCTTCCTGAGATTCACGTTTATGAGAATGAGAAGGAAATAAGATCACAGTAACCTTGACCTTTGATCACAAAATTCTAATCAGGTCATCATTGAGTCCACGTGGATGATTGTGCAAAATTTAAAAAACAAAAATTCAGACATTGAGATATCACATTCATGAGAATAACATGGACACAAGCTTGCAGTGACCTTTGACCATCAAATTTTTATCAGTTTAATCATCAGTCTAAGTGGACATTTGTGCCAAATTTCAGGAAGGCGTTCCTGAGGTATCATGTTCATAAGAATGAGATGGATCAAGTTCACAGCGACCTTTAACCATTGATTCCAAGCAGATGTCATGGTGATCTTGAGACGTTTTATATTTTTATATATATATGTGTGTGTGTGACAGTGGGATAGATGGACAGATGGACTGATGGACAGACAGGTGGACATCCCGAAAACATAATGCCTCTGACCACATCTGTCGCTGATGTGGAGCCATAAAAATCTAGTCTTGGAATAGAGACTCTCTCAACATGGAGTCATGTGACTCGCTTCAAAAGCATATTTATGATAAGTAGGAAGTGGTTAGTTCATGTGTCTGTGGTAACAGTGGGACAGTTGAGTGTCACACGTGCTTCTTCAGTCCAGTCTACAGTTTGGGTTCACATCATAAAAATCCTACTTGGTAATTCAACAGAAATGCTGTTTCATCAGTCGACATCAGACGTCTCTGTGGAAAGCCAACATTTCCTCACACTGTCCTCAGTGTTGACGCAACTGTGATCTTCACCCTGAACTAAGTTCTGTCAGTGAAGTTGCTCTGGTCTGAATCAGAGGTTAATCCAGGTCAGAGCTCCAGCTTGCTCCCGATTTCACCGCAGCTCAATATCCTCCTCACACGACACATTAAGGAGAGCTTTTAAAGGGTTTAATGTTCTCAGTAATGTCTGTTTCCCTGCAGGTCAATATGTCAAAACCACCCGCACAGTCCACAGCCCGCTGACACAAGGTTCAAATTACAAATCAGGACACTTTTGTGATTTCGACATTGATGTCTTCATGGTGGCTGAACAGATTGTTCCAGAATAAACTGCATTTCAAACATCCTTGAATTTCCCTTTGTTCTTTCGCAGTCTGATCTGCAGAGACAGCCCTCACATGTCTCTCAGTATCCATTCATATCAGGACAGACTCAAAACAGAAGAAGAGCAACAGAGCATCTTTCACAGGGTGGAGCTCTGGAGTGGTGCCACGTTATTTCATGAGGTTTAATTTGCTGCAATCGTCCGAGTCTCTTCTTTCAAACCATCATTTGAAACTCTATGATAAAGTCAGGATTTTCACTAGATTCATACATTTATGAATGTTTGAAGAATAACCCAAAGTTAGAGTACGGCATGTTTTAACACCCAGTAATGGTTTATCAGTAAAGAACAAATACATGGTCTTGTTTATTTTGTAGAACTTGATATCAGCCCTCTCATTTCTTACATGTCATATGAAGCTGGGGAACAGAGGACCCTGTGACCGTAAGGACGTCCCAGGGCTCTTCTCATTTCTCTGTTTTGTGCCTCCCCGTCTCCTCTGCCCTTCTGCCTGTGACCTGGAAATCGATCTCAGCGCTCCATCTTGAAGGATCGCGGAAGTCCTTCTTGCACCCATTCATTGATCCATCCTTCAATCCATTTCCATCCACTTATCCGAGACTGAGTCTCAGAGGCAGCAGGCTGAGTGAAGTACTCCAGACGTCCCTCTCCTCAGCAACACTCTCCAGCTCCTCACAGGAGATATATAATCCCTCCAGTGTGCTCTGGGTCTGCCCCGGGGCCTCCTACCAGTGGCATGTGCCTGTAACACCTCTAATGGGAGGTGTTCAGGAGGATCCTGATCAGATGTTGAACCACCTCAACTGACCGCATTCTGATGCGAAGGAGCAGCGGCTCTACTCCGAGCTCCTCCCCCTATCTCTAAGGCTGAGCCCAGACACCCTACAGAAGAAACTCATTTCAGACGCTTGTGTCTGTGACCTCATTCTTTCAGTCACTACCCAGAGCTCATGACCATAGGTGAGGGTTGGGACGCAGATGGACCAGGAAATCGTAAGCTTTGTCTTCCGGCTCAGCTCCCTCTTCACCAGGCACAGTGAATGTGCCCTCGGGAACAAGACCCAGAGATACTTGAACTCCCTCGCTTGAGGCAGTAACTCAATCAATCAATCAATCAATCAATCAATCAATCAGTCACAACTCTCTCCCAACCCAGAGTCATGCTCGAGGTCACGGTGTGATGAAGCCAACAGAACCACATCATCTGCAACAAGCAGAGACGCAATCCTGAGGTCCCCAAACTGGACCCCTTCCTCCCCCGGCTGCACCTCGAGATCCTGTCCATGAAGATCACAAACAGGATCACTGAAAAGAGACAACCCTGCTGAAGGCCAACGACCACTGACGACATGTTTGACTTTACACCAAATATCTGGTACCCATGACGAGGAGGTAAGGAAAGGAATCAAGGATGTATGAACCGACAAATGAGATGAGGGGCCTGATTTCATACATCCACATCCCACAAAGCACAGTTCATGTGTCTGCAGATTTCACCTCTTAGTTCAGATCAGACTATGATCTGATGATTGACAGCTCTCTCCTCCACTCACACATCAACACCAGCCCTCCCTACACCTGACTCACTGAGCTCCATCCTTCCCTCAGTCTCTCCATCCGTCAGCAGCCCACAATACAGGTGAGAGCAAAACACAACAACATGGACCACAGGGGGAGTGTGACATCACTTCCTGTGGGCCTCTGTGTGTTTTGTCATGTCAACAAAGACTAAACACACACACGGTTTGTTTCGTCTCTCCTTATTCTCAGAGCTGTGAAGCTGCACTTTGTTTCTCTGATCAATAAACTGTGGAAATAAGGCTGTGACGAGGAGATCAGTGTCATGTTTGTTTTAAGCAACATTCTGGCATCTAGCTGTCAAAATGTTTATGATCTAAAAAGTTTACAGTCACTTTGAGAGAGTGTTTCATGCTCTGTCTGCTGGATGAGAGCAGCAGCAGCAGGCGACGTCCCGTCTGTCCTCGTGATGGAGCTGTTGACGACTCATCCCGCCACAAACACGACAAGTCTTTTTCCTGGAAAAGCCGACAGACGCTCTGAAAGCCTAAAAGTCTTCAGTAACCTCCTCCAGTTCTCTATCCCTCCCCCTCATCTCTCCATCCACCCCTCCCCCCCTTCCTGCTCCATATCGACTTCAGCATCTTAAGATTTAATGCACGATGTCACAATGAATTACATTTTGAATATTTTACGATCCAGCTTCCGGTCCTCCATCTATCACTGCCAGCTTGTTGTTGAATTTCTCTCGTCCTCCGTCCATCCCTCCTTCGGTTTCCACCAAAAACCCCACAGATCAAAATGTTGATGTGAAATCTGAAAGAAAATTTACTTTCATTTCGCCATTTTTAATCCCTCCCAGAATCCCTCCATCCATCCTGTCTTCCCTCCTTCCTGCAGGTTTTAAAATTTTATGCACCATGTCGCGATGAATTTCACTTTCTTGTTCTTATATTTGATTTAATATTTTAAGATTCAGCTTCCTGTTCTCCCTCTAATCCCTTTGTTCATCTCCAGTTTTACTCAGCCTCCACCCATCCCTTCTTCGCTTTCCACCAAAAACTCAAGTTTCGATGATTTGATGTAAAATTTCACGTCAAGTTTTGTTCCTTTGCTTCTTCCAGTTATGCCTCACCTTTATTTCTCCATCCGCCCTTTCCCCATCATTCCTGCTCCAAACAGAGCTTCACATCTTCAAATTTAATTCACCATCTCACAATGAATTTCACTTTTCTTTTTCTTTTCTGATTTTAATATTTTAAGATTCTTGTCCTCCACCTGTCACTCCCTCCAACCCTCCCTTCATCATCCCAGTTTGTACTGGAATTCCACCCATCCTGCCAAAAAACCCACAGATGAAAAGTTTTAATTCCTCCATCCCTTCTTCTGTCCTTTTATGCTTCTCTCCATCCATCTGCTCCTCCCTCCTTTCTGTCCTGTCGCTACCTTTATGTCGAATGCAATGAACAATGTCACGATGCACTCCACCCATCACGCCCTTCATCTCCTCCCTCCTTCGCTTTCCATCTGACGACTTTGAGATTTGTTGATTTCTATGTCAAATTCAAGTTTTTTTTAGTAATTTCTCTTTTTATTCCTCCCCCACTCTCCCTCCTTTCATCTCCCCATCATCCCTTCTTCCCTTTTCCTCCAACCATATTTTTTTATCTCATTTACTTTTATTAACAATCCGTTTCACTTTCCACCACAAAAAAGTACACTTTGTACTTTTAATCCATCCATCCATCCATCCATCCATCCATCCATCCATCCATCCATCCATCCATCCATCCATCCATCCATCCATCCATCCATCCACCCTCTCACCAACATAGAAGACCCCCTCCTTGGTCTTGGCAGCGGCCTCTCCAACACCGGCCTTCGTCTTCTCTGCGGCAGCCACCACTCCGTCCTTCACGTTGGAGAGTCCCTTCCTGAAAGCTTCCATGATGCTTTGTGTCTTCTTCTTTTATCTTATTCTGTCTTCACAGTTGTTGTCTCCTCTGCCTGTCCTTCTTCTGCTTCGTCTGCCTCGACCGTCTCGTCTCCTCTCTTCTGTCAGCGATCTGTTCCTCCTGCTAATGGACCAGAGGGAGGGAGGGAAGGGGTGGAGAGAGGGCACGTGAGAGAGGGAGTGATATATGGAGTCAACATGGGACTGTTGTTGTGCAGTGGAGTGAGAGAGGAGAGTGGTGGGGAGAGGCAGAGAAAGAAAAAGAGATGAAAAGTCGAGGAAGAAGAGAACAAGTGGAGGGGGAAGCAAGCAGGGGAAAATGTTGGGATTAAAACTGGTCTTTCTTCACACAGTGTCTGTCAGGGTTCAGATGTCTTATAGGATTCCAGTAAAACGTTTGAAAAATGTCAAGAAAATCTACAAAATAATTTCAGTAGAATAAGTAAGAAATATCAGGAAATGTTCCCTGGTAAACCCCGGTAACATTTCTGAAAAATGTCAAGAAAAGATTTTGAAAATATCAGTGAACTTTCAGGTTAAAAAAAAAACAAAAAAAAAAAAACACAAAAATGAAATAATATCAGTAAGATATCTAAAAATCCAGAAAAAAAAAAATAAAAGAAGTTTACAAACAACTGAGAACATACACTTGAAAATATTAATAAAATATCTGAAAAACTTAGAGGCAAAATCCAAAATAGCATCAGGTCTGTGGGGGTTCAGCTGTCTTATAGAATTATGTGCTCCACTTTATTTTATGCAGTAAAATATTTAAAAAATATATGAACAGTTTTGAAAATACGCAAAATAATATCAGTAGAATATTCAAGAAATATCAAGGAAAGTTCCCTTGAAAGAATTGGTAAAATATCTCAAGCCTATCCCAGCTGATACTGGGTGAGAACATGTCAGAGCACCTGGAGGAAACCCACGCTGACACTGGGAGAACATGTCAGAGCACCTGGAGGAAACCCACGCTGACACAGGGAGAACATGTCAGAGCACCTGGAAGAAACCCACGCTGACACAGGGAGAACATGTCAGAGCACCTGGAGGAAACCCACACTGACACAGGGAGAACATGTCAGAGCACCTGGAGGAAACCCACGCTGACACAGGGAGAACATGTCAGAGCACCTGGAGGAAACCCACACTGACACGGGGAGAACATGTCAGAGCACCTGGAGGAAACCCACGCTGACACGGGGAGAACATGTCAGAGCACCTGGAGGAAACCCACACTGACACGGGGAGAACATGCAAACTCCACACAGAAGGGTTCAAACCAGTAACCCACTGTGCACCGCATCTGGAAAATGTCTGGGAAAAAAAAAAAAAAAATCAGCAAAATTCCAAAAAACAAACAAACAAAAAAAAACCTAAATAAAAAAAATTCAAAGCTGCAGTAAGTCATCTGAAAAATGTCTGAAAAATGTCTATAATCATATTGTCTTGTGGGATTATGTGCTGCACTTCATTTTAGGTGGGTAAAATGAAAGGGAAAGTAACCTGTAAAATATTAATAAAATAACTTAAAAATATCTGGAAAGTTTCTATAAAAAAATCCAAAACAGTTTCAGCAAGCTATCTGAAATCTGAATATTTTAAATATAACAGGTAAATATCCAAAATAAGATCATTAGAACAGATGAAAAATATCAGGAAATATCAGGGTGGGAAAATATCAGTAAAGTACAGAGTATCTGTGATTTGTGTGGCTGATCCTGATCAAATAATGATCACACACACACACACGCACACACACGCACACACGAAGCTTTGAAGTAAAAATAGAGCAGGAGAAGTTGCTCTGTCTTTTCTCCCAGCATGCTCTCCTCCTCCATTAAAGACACAAAAGGAAGAAGAAAAACAGAGGATCACTTCCTGTCACAGGAAGAAGAGTATTTGTACAGAGTGGCATCAGTACTTTTACTGCAGTGAAGTACTTCCTCCACCTCTGCCCATTGGTTTATATTTCATAATACTAACTCCGCCTCCTGCTGACTGCATAAGTGCTGAGAGTCAGCTGAGCTAACGCTATGGCTAACCTGAATGTGACTCAGCACGACACACACACACACACACACACACACGCTCCCAGACACACACACACACACACACACACACACACACACACGCTCCCAGACACACCCTTGGCTGCCTCACCCCTCAGTCTCTGATTGGCTAACAACCGGCGCCGCATCTATTTTTAGATCCCATTTCATTTCATTTTTTCCAGGACGGGTGGGCCGACACATCAGCTGCAACTTTATGGGATGCTGTGGGTTACCGTGGCAATGAGAGCTGACAGTATTGATCAATACTAGCCATCAGCCTGCACTCACACACACACACTGTAATCTTAACTTTACTTTTGTTTTTTCAATTTTTTCCCGACTCAGCATCAGACACCTTTCACAGCGGTATGAGACGCCGCTGGTTGGCATCAGCTTGAAACACTTCCTGTAACGACGTAACTTAAGGAGCTGGGAAGTCTCTGTAGGGCAGGTGGGACAGACGGGGGAAGGGTCCAGCAACACTACACTTCCATTCTGGAGCCTGGTGTTCACTTCCTGTGTGAATGTAGAGCCCAACCATGATGTTTTTTTAAACCTAAGTACATGCTGTTGTTGACGTCCCAGCGTTGGTAGCAGCGTCCTGGGAAAAAAAAAACAAAAAACTGTACGCATCAATCGGTCAGAAAGTGTACATTTCTTGTGGAAACAGATTTTGAGGAGACACAGTGCATGAAACTGGCCTAGATCGACAGGATGGTCCCGGAACATCAGTAACGAACGAAGGAGGATACCAAGCACGTCATATATAGACGTAAGCGGCGCTGACAAAGTTGGTGATATGTTACGAGTTGGGATGAGAATAGGTTGGAACATCAGTGTGACAACGGCTCCAACGTTTGATGTTTGTGTGGTTGGAAAATCCATCCATCCATCCATCTATCTTTATTTTTTTTCTTAAAGCCCCTACAAGGAACTTTCATTTTGAGTTGATTTTGGCGACCCTGTGGACAAAAGCGGTAGTGTTTTGCCGGAATGAAGCCTACATTTCCCATGAGCTCTAGTGCGTATTGTCGTAAAGACGCTTACCTGGCTCGCGCATGTGTTTGTTTTGGGGATGAATGAAACAACAAGACGGGAAAACTTTGCCCCCGCTCCTATCAGGGATCCCAGCTCACCTCTGCCGCACCCCAGCTCCACCTCTCCGGCGTAAGCGCCACCGCCGCCAGGGTAAACGCAGCGGTCGGCTGGTAAGGCTGAAGGCCTGTTTGGCGAGCACTTCCACGGCCTCTTGGACTGAGTATGGAGTGGTGCCTCGCCTCTTTATTTCTCTGCACTTGCTGGACCCTGTCGACGCCTGGCTGGTACCTGTCATCGGCCCGGATGAGGTGTTCCAGCCCCGCGGCCCTTGCTCTCCTCGTCCCCGCTGGCGCGGGGTGAATCTGCGCAACCTGCGGTCTCTGTGTGTGGCTCCCCGGACAGCTAACGCCGTGGACCCACCGGCTCCTGCCAGGATTGGGCTGGTAAATGCTAGATCGCTAGCGAACAAAACGTTTATCCTGAAGGATTTCCTGACTTCCCGAGGATTGGATTTTCTCTGTGTGACTGAGACGTGGCTGACTGTTGGTGAGTCCAGTGCTTTCACAGAACTTTTACCCGATGATTGCTGCTATTTTAACTCCCCGCGGACATTGGGTTGAGGAGGAGGAATAGCGACTATTTATAAGAGTCACTATAAATGTAAGCAGCTAGGTGAGATGACGTGTGCCGTCTGAGTGTCGTAAATCGTTTTGTCCTGGAAGCGACCTGGGCGGACCCAGAGACAGTTTCCTAAAGGTATGGATATACACTATATAGAAATAGCTTATCTTCACACCGATGGTCTCATTTGCTGTTGTAGGTCACGCACAGACATCAGCAGAAACCAGAGACTTTTGCATGTCCAGTTAAAAGTTCCTTGTAGCGGCTTTAAGCCTTCATCAGTGTCTGCTTAGGAAAAGTCTGGCTCTGACACACCTTGTTGATGACCCTTGCTGCACCTGTTTAAGGGACATCGTTTCACTTTAAATGTCAAGTGTATTTCTAAATATCCATTTATTTATTGTAAAAAAAAAAATAAAAAAAAAAAATCAATGAGTGAAACTGACAATTGTGAGTTGGTCAAGTGGAGCCTGGTGTCTGGTGGGTGGGGCAGGTTGCCTCACAATATAATGGTAGTGAAGACACTGGAAACATCTGTTAGATATTTAGATGGTTTTGTCATTTTGCTCAGAAGCACGAGTATGTTTGATTATAAACCCTCATGCTGAAACAGAACAATCTGCCTGCTCAGCTGTCATTGATGTATTAAAACAGTTTTAATAATCTGTACCTACCACGAGCAGAGCGTCTCTGCACTGAGGACACTACTGTATACCTGTTAAAGCTGGGCGGAGCTGAGCTGTTGCTGCGTCTGCAGAAACATTCATGTCACTGCTGTTAGGAAAACTAAATGATTACAGAGACAGGCACGTAGCAGAACTAACACACACACACACACACACACACACACACACACATACACACACTCGTTAAAACACTGCACCTATCAATTAGCAGGCTGGTGTTGGATTCCTCACTCTGGTGATTTGGAGCGAGCTGTACAGCCCTGAGATCCTCCGAGAACCAAGCGCTCCTCATAGATAACAACAGCTAACACCTCCACACAACCTTTAAATCTCATTTCACACAGTTTACAGGGCTGGACTCAGATTCTGTGGGATTTTAGATCCTCCAGATCACAGCTGCCACACCCTGTGAGGTCCAGTATTGTGATCATAATGTTGATAAAGACTAAGGCACAGTTTGAAACACAGGTTTGTGTCTGTGTGTTGTATTGAGTCTTTAATTGGTTGTTTTGCATCTCTTTGTGGTTATTTATTTTTTTGCTGAAGCTCTAACTTGATTTTCTTCAAGCACTAACTGACAAACTCTGCGTAACACTGTCAGACACCTTAACAACTACTTGAGCCTGTCACTGGCAAAAACAAGCACTTGTAATGGACGTAGATCGGCGATGCACAACTGACCTATGGCTAAGCCCCGCCCTCAAACGCGATGAGCCAATCACAGTGCGTATAGCCATCCCCATACACTGGGACATTCTCTGCCTGGACGTCCATTGAAATGCATTACAGAAAGTCAGTTTGTTGGGTTTTATGAGCTTTTTCTGAGATTTGAAGTTTAAAAACGGTCAAACGGTGTGCATGGGGTACATGCAACTCTGACACAAGGTATCCTGAGAGGCTGGGCGACCAGGTGTATTTTTACACTTTAAACCACATCTCAAGCGAGAAAAGTGTCTCCTTTGGATAAAGTTGTGTGGTAACGTTAGACCACAACATCAACTCAACGTGAATAAGATTAACAATGATGTCTACATCTGTTCTAAGGTAAGTCAACATTGTGTTTGAGGCAACATATTGTCACTTTGCTGCAAAGAAATATAAAGTTATCTTTAACATCTCTAGCTAACGTTAGCTAAAGTTAGCCTAACGTTAGCTCCTAGCTGCGTTGTTCATCATGTCACCTTGTTTGCTGGGAGTTCATTAGCCTATTTTGTTCTAGTTTTGTACTTTGGTGATGGTACATCATTGTTAGCTGTTGTCCAAAGGGCTCTAGTTAAGCTAACGTTAACTTCTGGAGCTTAGCTTCATTAACTTATCTGTAATGGCAGAGATAACAAAGGTTGGCAAACGTTATGCTGAATGATTCAGTGTAAATACTGTAGCACCAAACTAACGGAGAGACACTCTTGGTAAAGATGGTAAAAAGGCCGTTATCCTTTTCTCATATTCTGAGCCAAAAACCTTAACTTCAGTGGCACTTTAACTTGTTGTCTTTGATGGTGACGGCAACCAGATGCGGTTCACAAGCGTACACTGTGACCTGTAAATTTTGGCTTGTAATTTAAGCTTTTCATCGACCTTCTCAACAATAAAATGATGAATATATCCCTCCAATGCGTAGTTTAGGCCCTTTTGGTTACTTCTCAATGACATCTGATCGTTATGTCCCCAAAAATCACTCATTGCCTCCTGTGAAATGCCGTGTACTGTGACACCTGCCATAGCGCCAGGCACTGAATGTTGATAGTTTAGGCTGACCAGTGGCTTAGCGGCGGTGACGTCAAGAGTCATGCAACCATGGAGTAGTCATGTAGTCCGTTAAAGCCTAACGTTAGCTTTTTACTTCTGGCGATCGCATTTAAGCTTCAAATGCGGTATGAAAGGTGTTCAAATGTGAAGATTATCTCACTGAACAAAACCTGTAAGTATCATAAACTTGTGTTAGCCACAGAGCTTATTTTCAGACATAATCCAAAACGCAATGCAAAAATCATATTCACTTTCTCTTCCGGGAACCAGTGCGATGCTAAACTTCCGGGTTTTGACATCAGCCCTGGCACACTCCATATCGGACCAATTTAAAAAATTGCTGTCTCCATTTGTCACTGTGACATGGAAAAACAGGGTTTCTCTTTAAATGTTCACTGAATTACTTATTTTTGGTTCTTGGTTCTACATAGGTGGAAGTTTTATTTGTATAATTTGATATCTGTTTAAAAAGTTGAATACGTTTTATGAAGCATCCCTGTAATGCTGATGGAAGCAGAACAGCAGGAATAGGAACTGATCACAGACATGTTTTAAGGAGTAAAACCAGTTACGTAAGAGTGTTGGTGTGTGTGTGTGTGTGTGTGTGTGTGTGTGTGTGTGTGTGTGTGTGTGTGTGGACAAAGTTCTCAAGAAAAGCCAGTGACACACACTGAGGCAGGGCGGCAACAGTTATTAATGAGATGTAAGAATGTATAAATGTTTGGTTGGTCAAAGTCAAAGTCATGTTTATTATGGGGCGTCTCCTAGGCATCCCTGCGCTGATCTCATTGCTGATGTTCCACTCAGTTATCTGTTGGCTTTCTTTGGCTTTAAGAAAGTGACCTTTATTAATTATATCAGACAGGAACTCCCCTCTCGTCACCTTGAGTCATTTGGTGACATTTATGCACATTAAATAAACTTGTCACAAAGATGAGACATACAGATAACGTGCAGGTGTGGGACGCCACATCCTAAATATTTTAGTCTGATGTTTTTGTTGTTGCCTAATGTTCCACAGACTGTTTTTCCTTTTCTTGATGCAAATGTAACATGCACACATTTTGACTTGGTTTCTGGCAGGTGTAGCATTTGCAGTCAAACTCTAACTAATGTGAACATCACTGCTGTACTGCTGAAACAGTAAAAAACACAACTTTAAAAGAATGAGTTAAATTAGCCTCGTGGACATTTACACATCTTTTCAGTCATCTTAATTTTCACTCTGCATCTTTAGATAAAGACTAATGTTAGCAAACAATTCAGGATTGAAAACCTCTGTCAATGTTCCTGTTTTACACCCTTAATAACAAAGATAATCGTACACACCACTGTCTGAATAAAACATACAAACCGTATCCTCAGAGAAAGGTCACATCTGGCACGTCTTGCATAATCTACACACGTTGCTTGATGCCTGGTGGACGTGGCAGGAAACGTGTGGTTGATAACCGCAGTGATTAACAGTCTTTATCTTTATGGTTGTTCCAAGAAATGTTTAATGTGGGTATTTTTTTTCTTGAACAGAAAATACAAACATAACTTTCCTTCATGTTTTGCACTTGTAAATCTAACAGTCTTTATTTACAACAGTTGATGCTTAAAGTTTGGACAGTTTCTCCATGTGATCTGTCTGGAGTATAGCATGACGTCACACACCCTCTCTCTGTGTTGATCTCCAGCCCCTTGTTTACAAGCTGGTCTGGCTGCGCGTTCATGTACATTCATTAATTATGTTGATCTGTTCTGTACAACATCTATTGCACGTCTGTCCGTCCTGGAAGAGGGATCCCTCCTCAGTTGCTCTTCCTGAGGTTTCTACCGTTTTTTCCCCGTCAAAGGGTTTTTTGGGGAGTTTTTCCTGATCAGCTGTGAGGGTCATAAGGACAGAGGGATGTCGTATGCTGTAAAGCCCTGTGAGGCAAATTGTGATTTGTGATATTGGGCTTTATAAATAAAATTGATTGATTGAATTGATGTGAATTGCTGCCTCCTCCCTCCTCTCAGAGCCCTTGGCCCTCCCTCCCTATAAAAGGCTACAGCCAGGATCTGACATTACCTCTTAAGAAACAACGGTTGTTGGCAAAGAAGTTGTCGGATAAAGAAAGAGACAGAACTCGGATTAACATTGGCCTTGCGTTTCCAAGGTGGAGAGCACTGTGAGAGCTACAGGGGCTACAATCTGACTCGGAGCTAGCTCTTCTTCTCCTGGACAGGTAACGTTAAGTAACAATATGAAGTCAGATCTCTGTTTTAATTAGTGTTACAGTAACGTTAGGCACATGTCGCTATGTCGATTCAATTAAATTTAATGTTATAATCGTAGCATGGGTTAACGTCCGGAGCTTGAGTTATTAGCGGCTTGGTCCCAGCAATGGGTCAGCCGTTATGGTTGTGTTAGGTGAGTAGCCCGGCAGCCCAGCTAACATTTGCAATTAGCATTGTAAAATGTAGCCAGGCTAAAACATCGCTCTCACTCACGGAGAAGAGTAGGAAAGTTAGCTCCCGGTGTTAGCACTAGCTGGGATCCGGCGATGGCACTAGGCGAGTCAACTGAGCTGCAGGCTCGAGGGTGTAGTCAGACGTGTCTGTGGCCAGTGTACCCTCAAACAACAATTTTTATGATATTTTAGAAACACATGTTTTGAATATCTAAAGAATTAGCACTTTACAAATGATGCTGAGTCCTTGAAAAACTATCGGCTTGTTTCAAAGTCACGTTTTAAGTAAAGTTATTGAAAAACTTGTCTACCAGCAACTTAGCAACTTTTTGAAGCTAAACACTTGCTCTGATAACTCTGAGTCAGGTTTTTGGCCAGAAAAAAAGGTCTATCTGTTATTTAATAGGCTTTTCTGTGTGGTTATGTTGTTGTGGCCTTATGTCATATTTCAAAATAACAGCAGTAATACTTTTAGTAAAAAAAAAAAATAGAAAAAGATAAACGTTTTGATTTTTGTTCTTCCCTCATTTGTGGCGCCCCCTACAGATGACGACGCCCTTAGCATTTACCTATACTGTCTATGCCACAGGCCAACACTACTGATGTATCAGTTTACAGCGCAGCCAAACAAACTCAGTTTTAGGGTTACCCCCTGACAGTTGACCAGAAAGGTCATTAGTCTGCAAGATTTCATTGGTCGCTAAGTCACAGAAAACAAACAAACAAACCTGAAACTCTGTGTGAATTTAATTTGAAAGGACAGACACAGGAAGTGTCCACGCTCAACAGTCAGACAGGAGTCAGGTACCGTCAGATATTTTTCCCTTCTTCTGTAGATATTCAGTCTGATAAACATGGAGACATTGATCATGTTAGTGCAGGGCTACCCAGAGCTGTTCCACAGACGACAGGCCTACACACTTATAAACAGCTCCTGGAAGAAGATCAGCTCTGCTCTCAGGATTTCAGGTTCACAGGCTATATGGTGCTTGTTAAGGTTGCTTAGCAACCTCAGACGCAACCTGCTGCTGTTCTCTTGAAAGATGGCACAGAATAGGCACAGTAGTAGCACCCAGCATCTGACTTTGTGTTTAAAGACGTGTCATGTCTACGGGCCCTAATTTCCAGGGCTGGTACCTGCGGTTATTCCACAGGCTAGTTAAAAACATGTCGGGCAGGAAATCCAAAGTGTGGGATTCCTATTCAAGTTGTTTAAATAAAGTTGGTTAGTTAAAAAAAAAATTTAAAGATTTTTTTGGGCATTTTGCCTTTAATGGACAGGACAGGTAAGTTTTGAGAGGGGGAGAGAGAGAGGGAGGGATGACATGCAGCAAAGGGCCACAGGCTGGAGTTGAGCCCGGGCTGCTGCGGCAACAGCCTTGTACATGGGGCGCCGGCTCTACCCTCTAAGCTACCGATGCCCCAGCCTTTACCCATCTTTCCCTGACCAACTGCCATCTTATATCATTCTGCGCACAGTGCAGTTTAATTAAAAGAAAAAAGAGTAGGTGACTTGACTGAAGAGTCGGAGGTGTGCAGCCTGCAGCTCTTAATCCAGCAGCTCACTGCAGCTGCTCTTTTTCCTTCTGTTACTCCCTGCAATGATTAAAAGTAATCCACTGTCAGATATACTGAACACAAACATGACACATTTTCAATGATCACAATGCTAACTTTGGTCTGACCAAACTCTAGGACTACAATTTTAAATAAATCAATATAATGAAGGTGCAGAGTGTCATAAGGTGAGACACTCATTTTGTTCAACATTATTGAAGGCTTTGAGTTTAGGTTTGTATTACTGCAGGAAGGTTATGATGCCTTTTTACACTGAGGTGAAAGGGAATAAGTTAAGGGAAGGAAACTGATCAGTCCCTTCACTTCCTCTTTTACATCTTGCTCTGCCCACACTGACATGAAACTGCAATGAAATACATATATAAAAAAAATGCTGTTTTAATTCTCCTGGGTTTCCATTAGCAGCAGGAAATCCTCTTCCACATTGGGTTTGAATACAAATGGACTTGGGCACCTTAACTCTTGTCCACATCTTGTCCAAGAGTTCTGGGTCTCTCGGAGGGCTCGCTACTCCTGTGTGCAGCACTCAGGTGTGCTGACCCTTGGAGAAGATGGGCAAGTGTTTGTCTTCTATGATGCAATTTTTTTAACTTGTAAATGCATTGCAAATATCCTGTGTGTGTGTGTGTGTGTGTGTGTGTGTGTGTGTGTTTGTTTAGGTGTTGTCTGTGAGATGCAGTGTGCAAATGAGCACACATCAAGTCAAGTCCTCTCCGTATACAGGGTCCTGATAAGGCCAGTCAGGTGTTAAATTATTATCATTCCCCACAGAAATTTGTTTCGCTTATTGCGTCCTTCAAATCCGAGACCTCACAGACTCTACTCGTCATTCCACAGCCAAGGGTACCAACCCTGACTTTCTGCAACCACCAGAAGTGGGAGTAACTGTCATTGTTTGCCAAGTTTGGTGCCCCTAGCCCCTCCATTTGGTAAAGCAGTCATTGGCCCAATCCCAAACCGCTCCCTACTCACTACCACTTCACTACCGAGTGCCACTCCAAATGGAGTTCCACTCGCAGCCGTGGAGGGCACTCCTGATTAAGGTGGAGGGTATAAAAGAGAAGCCAAACAAGTGGGATGCCCTCGCCACCTTACTGGGAACAGGAAGGAGCCATTACCATGGAGATGGACAGACGCGTTGCCTGTGCTGCAGATGTCGTGCTGTTTCACAGGCTAAGAGGAGCAAGAATGGCATCTCATAAACGACAAAGGCATCTGCAACGTGTCACTGCATTGTTGTATGAGCAAGAGGTAACTACTGAACTGCAATCACTGCAATATATTTCAAGCCTGTTAGATAAGGTTACATGACTCCTGCCATTCCATAAATATTTTCCCATGTCTGTCGCTACTGCAGCAGATCTGAATTTCCACGGCTCAGGTATCATTGACGTATTTTGCTGTGAGGCTACATGAAGTGATAATAGACCAATAAAACACAGGTGCATCTAAAAAATAGAACATCATGACACCGTTAATTATAATAACTTAATGTCATTCAAAAAGTGAAGTCAATAATGAAGTCCAGGGTAGCCTATATACAATTTTCTTTCCTGGAATAACTGACAGAAAATATTGAACTCTTTCACCATTTTCTAATTTCTTGACATGGACCTGTATAAATATAACCTGGCCATTGTTGACAGTGCTATTAACACTGTACATCTTTGATGTAGGCTTCATTATCAATACAGCAAGCAATATGTGCTTGAATAAATCAAACATTAACTATGGGAAGCAATTATTTATTTATTTTGCAAGTGATGTCTTAATTCAAACTGCCACTCTGGTACATGTTATCTGTTTTGATTTGGGACTTGATGAGATCAAGTTATGAAAATATATGTCCTGTATTTTCCTAGGGACATGGAATGCTGTACATGCAGCTGAACCCCAATATTCCAATCTGCGGGTGTACAATGATCCAGAGACCTGCCTCAAAAGAGATCTCCGGCTCACCCGGCAGTCTGTGAACCTTTTATTGAGGATTATCCACAGTCTGAGGGACCATAGCTGGGGCCAGGAGTTGGAGGTCCTCATGTTTTTATACAGCCTGGCACACGGCCTTTCCCTGTCAGTGGTGTGCCGTGCCTTTGGGGTCCCCAGGTCCACCGTGCACCGGGTAATTCATAGGATAGCTGCAGAGATCAAAGCCAAACTGGGGACACTCATCTCACTGCCATCTCAGGACATGCTGCCAGACATCGGTATGGGTTTCTGCCAGCTTGCCTGAAGTCCAGTTTTCACCTGTGCTGCTGGTGCAATCGATGGCTGTCATCAGAATCAAACCACCAGGTAACCAACATCGTGCCGATTACATAAACTACAAGTTATTTCCATCAATACAACTGCAAGCCATCTGTGATGCAACTGGCAGATTTCTGGACATTTTTGTGGGGTACCTGGGGTCTGTGCATGATGCCAAGTTCCTGAGAAATAGCCCCATCTTCAGCCAGGCACTCGACCCACCAGCAGGGTTTTCCTTCCTGGCAGATGGTGGCTATCCATGTCTGGAAAAACTGATTTCACTCGGGTCGAGTACAGGAGCGTTACAACACCCATCATTCAAGGGCATGTTCAACCACTTGAATGATGAAAGCATGATGGAGGGCCACGCTTTTCAAGGCACTGGAGGTCAGTCCAGCCTTTGCTCCCGATATTGTTGCCTGTTGTGCCTTCTTGCACAATCTGTGCCTTAAGACAGATGACATCTTGGAGATGGAGGACATCAAACCTGAAGACCATCCAGTTCCCCTCCATGTCGCACCTGGCAGAGCTGAAACATCTGGACATCACATCAGGGAAAGGATAGCTGCCCATCTGTCTGCACCTGCAGGAGCATGATTATTTATGAACATTTCAAGGTCATTGTGACCTCCACATTTTGTGGAGGGCTTTGTTTAATTCTGTGAAACAGTTTGTGTTGCATTTTTATTGTACGAAAAGTGCTATATAAAGCAAGTTTGATTTGATGTAACCTATTATGTACTGATCCATGCACATCTAGAATGTGTCTCTTTCCTTTTTGCATTGTCCCTGACAAATAAACCAGTCCATGAAACAAGGTCCCAGCACAAATACTTTTATTTTTGCTATGAATAACTTAAATTCACTGGACAAAATTATAAATTCCAAGAAAAAACAAAAGCAAGATATTTTTTGGGCATTTTAGCCTTTAATGGATAGGACAGCATGAAGGGGGAAGAGAGAGAGGGAAGGACATGCAGCAAAGGGCCACAGGCTGGAGTCGAACCCAGGCCACTGCGGCAACAGCCTTGTACATGGGGCACCTGCTCTACCACTAAGCCACCGACGCCCCGTTTACTCTAAGACAAAATAAATTCCAGCATATTTCATTGATAAAAATAAAAAAGAAATCACATTTTATCCACCATTTTCTCAAGTGCCGAAACTAAACGTTCAGTCTGTTTATTGAAGTCCTCCTGTCTCTGGTCCTCTTTTGCCGACTCCTTTTCCAGGAATTGTAGGACACCCTCACGTGCATGTCTCCTCCTTTTGGTGGCTGGGGAGAGTCAGGTGAGGGGCTCAGGCCGGGTATACGAGCTGGGCTTGAGGGGCAGATGAGGGAGAGGGAATTAGAGGGGTCAGGAGGGCTCTCTGCAGGGGAGGGAGGGGGAATGGTGGGGTCTGGCAAGCATGATGACACAAGCACTGGAGGGGATATTGAAGGCCTTGCCCCCAGTGCCTCATGCATTTCAAGATAATAAGGCCAGGTGCTTGGAGTGTCCTCTCCCCGGTCAGTTCCTGACCCTGTTGGGGGCTTTCTCAGTTCCTGTGGGTAATAATATACAGTATGTTAGCTCTCAGCAGCAATAACACTAATGATTAACCAGAGATAACATGATTCACCTTATTTAAGATTTTCCCACTTTTTGGAGGCCTGCTTGTGGGACATGGCGTCCTGCAGCCCCATCTCCTTAATCACAAAGCTATTGTACAACGCAACATAAAAAAGGAGAGGAAGATGCTTGTCTTTGGTGTAAGAACCTAGCTCATTTAAGCAAGGTAAAGCTGGGCTGCTTTAATTGTACAGCACACTTTAAACTCAAGACAATTCAAAGTGCTTTACATAAATAAAGAACAGACATGAGGACAGAATGTAGAAGCAAAACAGTGCAATGTGAAGGACAAAACATTTCAATAGGAATTGAAATGGGTTAAATCAGGAACAAAATATGACATAAAATTAAACATAAGAGTTACAATGTTATATAATTAAAAGAATAACCTTGTTCATATTTTCTACAAACAGGATTTACAAAGTGCCATGTGAAATTCCATCCATTCATCTTCTCACTGCTTCATCCTCTTGAGGGTCGCGGGGGGGCTGGAGCCTATCCCAGCTGACATTGGGCAAGAGGCAGGGTTTACCCTGGACAGGTCACCAGACTGTCACAGGGCTGACACAGAGACAGACAACCATTAATCAAATACTTACGCCCATGCCTGTTTTGCAGCATTTCTCTTCTTTGTGAAGAGGCTGTCATTTTTCATTCTGAGCTCTATCAGCTGTTTTGTTTGCTCCACTGTCCCTGTAAACACATAATATCTCAAAACATGAGATATGAGGTAGATGATGTTTATTTATACATACAGGTATTTGTGGGTTTGCTACAAGTCAAGCAACCTTAGAGACAATGTGATTATCTCCTTTTAATTTATGTTTTTTGTTGGTGATCTTTTAACTCTACATATTCTATGATTTAGTTTGAGATGTCAGTGTGAGGGAAATAACTGTGTGTGTTTGATCTAAAATACTTGAAAAAGTAGACAGAACTTATACTTGAATGATGTTTCCTCCATTGTCCGGATGTAGTTTCTGCTGAAACCATTGGGGAGTCTGCAGTGGTTTGACAAGCCACTTCCACTCAGTGGTAATTGGGACGGTCCTTAATATGGTGGACCTCAGCGTGAACGCACAATCGGAGGGGTAGTGGATAGGGTTGGGGGGAGGGACTGGTTTGGGATTGGGCCATTGTCTCCAACTCATCCTCACTGTGACCTCGTCACATGTCCACGTTTGGTCATGGACTTTCCACGTCCACATATGACGTCCAAGGTACCCTGGGTGTGTTGGTTGTTGACGTTCTGGGACGCCGTGTCAACTTCAGCCTGTTACATGCATTGTCTGTTTTCAAAATACACTTCTGTTTTCACAGGAAATGTACAGTTTGCATACAGTCTCTTTGCCACCTTAACTTTTGTTGTCCTCCTGCCGTGTTTTCCCCTCACGCTGACAAGCGCCATTAAACTATAACAGCAACCAGCTGCATATCATGGTGACATTTAAAGACGGCTTTTTTTGTCAGTGTCCCTCACCACGAGTCACTGCCCAAGCTCCGGATTTTGATGACTTGGTACTAAGACTGGGTTCTAGCCTCCAGTTCAAAAAAAGTGTTTAAAGTTCTCATGTGAGCTGAAAAGTCCTTCCTCCAGATCATGTCTGGGAGCTCATTTTCAATGTGAGTGCAATAAAAAAAAGTCTGTTGTGAAGGATTTTTTTGGTCCAGCTCTTCGTATCTGAAGGTCTGATCAGCTGGGGACCAACACCTTCACTTGCATGGGGCATTTTAAAGATTGATGAGGTGGCTGTTAATGCCTCGTTTCAACACAGATTTGTTTTATAACTTTTTTGCCACATAGTATACAGATTATGCCCCTAGTGTCAACACAAGCAAATTCATCTTTAAAAGGATGGATAAAAATGCCACTGCAGAAATGGCAGAAAAGGTCATTTTGACTGATTTTCGCAGTCCAGTCTCAGGAAACATGCACATGGATTAGAACAGAGACAAAACAGGAGCACTCATGCATGGCAACAAATGACTTAGGAAGTTGGCCTGTCAGGTGTGAAGCAAAGGTTAAATTTTTTAAACATACTTGGAACAGAAAAAAGAAGGTGGAGTTTTGCTAATGTGGGAGATGATGGATGTTCTTATAACAGTTATTGGACTTTGGTTGACTTGCAGATGCACACAGAGCAATGTCAAAAGGAGGCGCAAGAGCATGTTGTCCAACATTTTCCAAGTTTTTAGGACAGTGAGGTAATGGGGCAGAAGGTTGGTCACTTCACTCAGCCTTTCACTCCCCTGCTCTGTCTACACCGAGCACGTTTCTTCTGTGTCTTTTTTATCCGTGGAGGTGACCTGACCCTGCTCTTCCTCTCCTCTCATCCTCCTACAGCACAGGTGGGCCAACAGCTTGTCTACAACTCCTTTCCTCATGAAGACATACAGGACCAGGTCTGCAAGAGGACTGAACCGAAGGAATGGCAGGTGTAAACCTGAATCATGGACATCATGATGTGAAGGTCTGTATAACAGTCCCAGGAGCCGAATGACCCAGGGGCAGAACAGCACGGTGTAGTTTAGGAGCACCAGAACTAAAGTCCCCACAATTCGCCGTTTTTCTTTCAGAGGAACAGAAATGGCCGCAGACAGAGCTTTGAGGGTTCCAGCCAGGAAGAAGATGAGCAGAGGAAACGGGAGGAGGAGGAAGACAGTGCGGAAAACGAGTGCATGCAAGTCAGATGTTAGCCATGTGATAAGGAACTCGATTAAAGATAAGGCCCAGACGAACATGGAGACAAACAAAGAGTACTTGATGCTTCGTCTGAAGCGGTACCACAGCGGGCAGGCAATGACCAGATACCTGGAATACAGGAGAGATGGAGTGCTGGTCAGTCAGAATATTTGTCACATTTCTGGCTTTCACAGTGTTTCTTTTACCAGTGCTCATGCACACACCACCTACCTTTCCAGGGCAATACACACCATGAAGCCAACACTGGCCATCACACCAATGTAGTAGATAAATGTGGAGACATAGACTGCAGATGTCCTGGACTTTGCCACCCAGATCACTAAGCAGCACATCTGGATGAGGTCAGAGATCAGGAGGTTGATAACATAGACTGGAGCCACATGGTCCTCTCGCACCTGCAGTTGGAGTGAGAAATGAAAAAGGTTGCAGGGACTATATAAAACATCCTGACACAAACTAACAGCAGATCGCCACATAAAAAAAACAAACAAAACAACTGATGAAGGCTACGATTACATTAAAAGCAAATGTGTTCCAAATCTAATTTTTTGCTCTCATTTGACACAGATCTTATGTTATCAAAATAGTGTGAACAGAGAAATCGGATTTTTTTCAATCAATCTGATCTGGGACACTTTAATATGTGGTCCTGATACATCTGATACATATCCGATCACCTGCCACACGACTGCAATGCGAATGTTCATATTGGAATTCATGTGTGTTTTTCGCAGGCAGTTCTCATGAACTATAAATACATTTTCAAATGAAAAGTAATTCACCAAAATTCTTACACATCCCATGTAATGATGAACCATGTATTTGTTAAGGCTGCGATCACATGACCAATGTGCTGACGGGAGTGAAGACAGAAGCAGAACCTTCAGGAGGCAGGTAGAGTTGGTGGATGTGTCACAAAACACAGGGCGGAAGCGTGCGAACATGAGTAATTTTAAGGTACATCGTAACCATGCTTTTACACAGTAGTCTTTACTTGCCTAACCTTAACTTAACTTCACAGGGCATTAATTTGAAGAATATCATATGCACCATCGTATGAGTACACATTGTTTTTTCCCATACACCCATGGTTTTTCTATGTCAGAGAACAGAATGAAACAGAAACAGAATGCTGCCGTAGCCCCTCTGCTGCTGCGGTACGCTGTCCCAGTCACCAACCAAAACTGCCCAGTTGTTAGACACTTTCTGGTGGGGACAGCTCGTCTACGTGCTGTGACAGAGTTGTCATAGAGCACTGACGGTGATATTGGAGATTAGCCCTGGACATCCTCAGGTCTAGAGGATCTTTAATGAAATTCACAACTCCTCCCACATCCACACCTCTCTCCCCACAGAACTACAACAATAGCTGCTTATAAAGCTACCGCTATGGCTTCTCGTGTTTCTTTGTACCTCTTACCCTCAACCTATAACGAATTATCATCTGATCTCTGCAGCAAATCATTTGGGAAATGAGGCTTGTGCCGCTGTGACATCAATTTTTTGCACAGATGCCTGCCTTGTAAATGTGCAGTTTTTTTGTTGTTGTTCTAGTGTGCATGTGTGTGATGTTATTGGTCGCATGTGAGGTGTCTGAGAGCAGAGATTCATTCACACCATAGACTGTATATAAAAATGGTTGACTTGACAGCTTGCCAAAAATGAAGCCAAAACATCTGGATCGTCCCCTGGTGGCTGGGTGCAGTATCGGTTAGGATGGGAAAGGGGCCAAACTAGAAGATCAAACTATACGTCTAAATAACTTTAAATTAGGGTTAGGGTTAGGGTTGGGGGGGTGTTTACTGATGTATTACCTAACGTTGCGGAGCACTTTTTTTTAATTCCGACACCACACAGTCACATCTACAGTACACACACAATAATAGAGATGCATTAATTTTGTGGCTGTTAATAAAGAGATTCATGGGGTTGTTTGTTTCGTTCTCCTGACCTGCATGTCTTTTGACGCACTGGTCAAGAATAGCGCTCCTATTTCGTTGTTTTCATTTAGTTTTTAATGACATAAAGGCTGTTTCATATTCTATTCTCCTCCTCTGTATTTATTTATTTTTCTACCTTTATATAATCACGCAGTGATTGAGGTTAAGGCAAGCTCAGCGCCAGGATGAAGTTACTGAGGGAGCGGTTAAAAATTACGAGGGGGCAAATCTTTATTATGCAACATAGGTTCACACAGTGAGTTATAAAGAGAAGCAGATAATGACAGCTCGCTGGTGAAACACAATAAACTGCACGTCTTCTTTCATGTTTGTCTCATGACAGATGGAGCTGACAGACAGACAGATGGAGCAAGCGGTAAATTGGTATGATAGCTGGTTCAGGGCATATTCGTCCATTTATGAATAAACATGGAGTGGAAACGCTCATGCATGTGCACCAAGCTCCTGTGTTGACATCCCGTCGCTAGGCTACATCTTCTTCTTCTTTTTTTTCTTCTTCTTCTACTGTTTAATGGGGACCCGCGGGACCCAGCGGGACCCAATCCCAATGCAGCCCTCTATGTCAGAGTACAAAAGTTACCCGAGCCATGGCCCCCCTGGCCCCCCCGGTTCCGCGGTCTGTGCTGTGGCTCACACTGATGTCCGATATGGGTCACTTCAAACATGAATGTGAACAGTGTGAAAAAAACTGGAATTTAGCACTAAATGTTCTTGTTTATTTTTATCTTATATGTTTCATATATGTATTGCTTATGAAATGGTATGTTCTTGGCACGTATGATTTTATCTGCTTTGCCTTTTTAAGCACACTGAGTTTATGCTTGTTGTATGTATGTATGTTGATGTCACCAAAATGCTGTTGCTATGGACACAACATCCTGGCTGCACTCTGTTTTGGACCGCAACACTTACTAGATCGCTGCGATGATACAGATTTCTAAATTTCCACAGGAAAGCTTGATAGTTCTTAACATACCAGTTCTTGATAATTCTTTACTTACCAGTGAATACAGAGCGTAGATGGCCAATAAGGTCAATGGAAAACCGATCCAGATCACGATCCATGCGATCACATATGAGACTGTTGTTGAAACAGTTTTTATCTTTTTAAACTCTTCAAATGTGGTGTAATTTGCATGGTCATCATAATAGTAGTCATACAGAAAGGTGTTATTGAAGTCGTAGCTGTAGTGGCTGCCGAAGAAGTCCATTCTTCGCAGTGTGACCTGTTTAACAAAGCAAAGGGCAGCAGGTGTGTCAGCACCTGCTCATCATCTCATCCACTCATGCTGCCAATGCAGGACAATACATATGATATTAAAACTGAACCACTGAGAGATGCTTGGCAAAAAATACTGTGATTACTGTTTAAAACATCATATATGCCTCTCAATGACATGCGGAAGACAGTTTGATAATTATAAGACATGTTAATAGAGCATGTACACCCACGGGTTAAATGACAAGCATTTTTTGTGTAGGAATAAAACCCAAAGGAATAATAAAGACAAATAAACATGTTCAAGGTAGTTCCTGATTTATGAATGCTAAACAATTAAATACTTTGAACTTACTGGTTAAGTGCTGCTGTGCCACGGCTATAAAGTGTAACATAGACCACTGACTGGAAGTTATCTGCAGTAGTGACAGGGAGAGATAAATTGCACAACTCTGCTTCCTCCTTTTTTTTTTTTTGCTCACTTTTATCTGAAGCAGGCAGCACCTCCTTCACTTTACTACTTAACAGCAAAGCCTCCGCCCTCCATGGTTCAAAGTATAAAAAAAATTGATTGTAATAGTTCCTTAAAATACACTAAATGATCAATTTGGAAGTCTGATTAATAAATAAAATTAACTGCAAACAAAATGTCCATATCAGTAGTAGCGATAGCAGGATTTTGAAGTTTAAGACACAATGCAATATGAAATAGACAGCAAGTATGATTCAAAAACATTTATTCAAACATAGCAAAATGCGGAAGTAAAAATAAACAAATTTAATTTAAAAATATAAATGAAATCTAAATTATATATATAGAAATTTGAAATTCAAACTTTCATACGGTGTCAGTTTTTTACTAACATTTATATTCATTCTCATTCCTTCTCATATTCATTCTAACCTCTTTAAATTTGCATGTGGCACCTTCTAACATCGATGACACAGCAATTCATTATAATTAATTTATAAACCCGTGGACTTTAAATGCTCAGACATGTTCCAGAAAGATCTCTGCTCATGTTCAAAACTTCATGTACATCTAAAACAAGGTTAATTGGCTGAAAGAACAGATAACAAAGAAGTTGGCCAAATCAAAGATGGCCACTCAAAGCTGGGAGGTTCTACCTGACCACATGTGGACAGTCAGGACAAAGGAACAAAGGAAACATGTGGAGCAGGAACTTTGAGGTCCCACTCTGAGTGTAGTTATGTTGAAAGCCATTGAGTTTGTGTGTGTGATGTGTTTTGCACAAAAGGTGCTGTGTTAGTAAAAAGAGACGTTTACTTGCATACAAGACTCTGTGTGATGCATTAGCTCACTAATAACAACTTAGCTTTGTCAAAGTCAGCTTTCAAATAACCTGACTACAAAGAGATCACAACAACATCAAATCAGCACATGTACATTGACAGACATTAATAAATGGTCCTGCTTAGCCTGTACAACTGTCCCAATGTTGTGTCTATTTGTTACGTTACCAGTCCATGAATGGAGGGATAGGTTGCTTTGTTGTGCTGCTTGTTAGCCAGGCTTAGAAGTATTGACGTTACAGTTCAGTCTTTGCGATGCTCGATTCCAGTGGTGCAAGTCAGAGGAAACATGTCACTCTTCTACATGATGTTGACTGTGGACACAACCCAATCACCAGCATAAACGTTGGCATTGTAAGTCTCTGAAAACCATGGATACGTTACGTTTGAACATTATTATGTAGCCCATATTGAAACTTTACATTTCAACAATGCTGTGGTTGTTTAGGCAAACAATCAATTGGTCATGGTTAGGAAAACATCATGTTTCACTTGAAATGCTCACAATGGGTTGTTAAAAACACCACGTCTGGAAACACAGAGACAGTTGGTAAAAACCAGCTGGTGTTGATCTCAAACAGTGGTTTGCTGCTTGGCAGGTGTCTCTCCTAGGTGCCACGCCATCCTCTCCAGCTACTGATGACAAAGTCAGCTAATATACTGTGTCACTTTGGAAATGTTGATTTGATACGTATGAAACGTATCTGTGATTTGCAGAAATGTACAATGCCAACACTCTGGTGGACATCATTTATACTGCTGAACTGCTGGTTTCATTGTTGTCCATTCTGCAACAACACACAGAGGCCAAGAGCTTGTCTATGGCACCTTTCTTCATGAAAATATACAGAACCAAGTCTGCAAGAGGGCTCAACCTAAGAAAGACAGGAAACAGGCTGTTGAGAGTATCGTAAATTGAGAGTCCCTTTGCCAAATACAAAATGACAGTGGGCAGGAACAGCAGCGTGTAAATCAGCAGCACCAGGACCAACATTCCTACTATTCGTCGTTTTTCATCAGATGGGACCGAGATGGAGGCAGACAGAGCTCTGAGGGTCCCACCCAGGAAGAATATGAGCAGGGGGAGGGGAAGGAGTAAAAAGAAGATGGAGACGATTTCTGCAAGCTTATAATGCCAGAACAAGAAAATGAGGAGACAAATAACAGGGTAGACCCAGACCACGACACAGACCAGCACAGAGATCTTGATGGTTCGTTTGAAGTGGTACCACAGTGGGCAGGCGATGACCAAATACCTGAAATACAAGACAGACACAGCTTCAGAATACAATTGTGAGACATAGAAGTTGCTCTACACATACTGGACAGACAGTTACCTTTCCAGGGCGATGCACACCATGAAGCCAATGCTGGCAAACAGACAATAGATGTATGTGTGAAAAAAGACAATGTATATCGTAAAGTTCTTGGGTCGTTCAACCTCAACGATTATGCAGCAGAGCTGAACAAGGTCAGAAAAGAGAAGGTTGATGATGTAGATCGGAGCAACGTGATCCTTTCGCACCTGCAGCAAAACAAAAGTTAACCAACAGTTGTAATTTGTTTCTGAACTTCACCTCCTACCACTCCTCCATAAAGCCCAGCCCTGTGGAGTGTACATCTTAAAGTTGTCTTGTGCAAAGATTAGGGTTGGGACTCTTTAGGATTTTAACGATTCCGATTCCTTACCAATTCCTTCTTAATGGCCCGATTCCTACATTATATTCATTATACTTGATATATTTAAACAAGTATATACTAAACACAAATGCAATCATACAAAAACTTTATTCTGACTGTTGCACAGTACAATTAGATGAAAATACACATTTGTGTAGGCTGACCAAACGTCCTCTTTTGCCCGAAATTGCTCGTACATTATCACTGAAATCGTTTTAGTGAACTCTAGTGTTTAAGATAAGATAGATAAGATATGAAACTGTTTTTGTATTGCATTTTAAATATAAATGAGTGACGTTTACCACGTCATCCAAAAAACTATGTTAAAATGAAGTAAACAGTTTAATGGAGATGCGAAAGAGCAGGTGGAGGATTTATGGACTGGAAATTACGCATTACATTTTTTGTTATACACTGTTGAGGAGGTGAAGATACTGTAGATTAATTGTTGTCAGAAGTTAGGGTACTAATCTGAGCAAGTTTGTCCAGAAAGATAGATGCAAATTCATTATATATGTTGAGGAGGTAAATTCTGAGGGAAGTAATCTCTTTGGATTCATCAGTTCATCCTTAGTGTGAAACAGAAGGGAAGGCCTACTTTAATGTCTCAAACTTTTTCTTTCATTGTTATAAGACTAGATTGCATTTTTGTAAATTTCATGATTAGCCTGATGAGAGCTTTTGCACTCAGACTTTGTTTTGCATCCTCACATTGTCAGAGTTCCTCCAGGGCTACATATCCATTTAGTTTCTACTGGTGAAACTTGGTCCAAAATTTGAGAAATCATGACAGAGAAAGCATTTAGCACGTCATCACAGGAAGACGGGGAAGTTAATGTACACTGGGAATACCCCTGAATAAACATGTCGGCAATGTTTTCATTCATGTGACGCTTCTTCACCTGAGTGGAACAGAGACATGTTGATAAAGACCAAAATAATCAGCCAATGCTAAATTTAGTTGCAGTTGCTGTTATTGTCAGTATGTGTATTAAAATCAGCTGCGATAACTGTGCTGTCAACTGTGTCTGTAGATATCAGTTCACCCAGTTCCTCTGATAAACCCTGTCTAGGTTTAGGAGGGTGATAGAAACAGTAACAGGAGAATTTACTGTCATATTCAAAAGATGGATAGTTACAAAAGGAAATGGGTTTACACTTTAAAAAGTCACTATATAAGAGAGAAACCCCTTCCACATCTTCCAGTGGACGTGGGACAATGCAGGGAACTGTAGTTAGAGGGCGACGCCTTGGTAAGTTCCTCACACCACGTTTGATCGAGCCAAGTTTCTGTTAATAAGAATGCAGGGTAGCACTTTATAATACAGCCCGTGTTTTACGACGTAACTCCCCGTGTCTTACGGCGTAACTTCCCGTGTCTTACGGCGTAACTCCTCTAAGACCTGCCGGGGTCTTACAGTGGAACTGCTACTGTCTTATGCTGTCACTCCCAGTGTCTTATAATGGAACTTCATGCGTCTTACCTTGCACTTACTGGGACTTCCCGGGTGACTCTCTGACATCTACCATGACATTTTGGGGGAGCCTATATGGTTTAGTTTCACTTATGACTTACAGTGTAACTCGCTATGTCTTACAGTAAAACGTCTTACAGTCCAACTCCTTTTGTCTTACCATGTAGGCCTACTTATTAAAACTTATAACTATAAAATCAGATATGATTTACAGTTTTAAAATACACGAAAATCATACTGCAATATGTAACCTGTTTAATCACACAATGACAACTTCAGAGTTATAAAATATCTTTATTCTTTACCACGCAGACACCTGGTACTTACATGCTAAGTGCCCAAGACTTCCTGTAAGTACCAGGGACCGGGTTGTATTGTAAAGTGCACACTGTTCACCCTTCCTTACCATGCAGGTACCTAGTACTTACACTCTAAGCACCGAGACTTCTGCTGTACCTACCAGGGACTTTCCCTGTAATTACCAGAGACCTACACTGTACTTATCAGGGAGCGGGCTGTATTATAAATTGCACACTGTTCACCCTTCCTTACCATGCAGGTACCTAGTACTTACACTCTAAGCACCCGAGACTTCTGCTGTACCTACCAGGGACTTTCCCTGTAATTACCAGAGACCTACACTGTACTTATCAGGGAGCGGGCTGTATTATAAATTGCACACTGTTCACCCTTCCTTACCATGCAGGTACCTGGTACCAGGCAAAGTGCATACTGGTAAACAGTCTCGGGTGCTTAGAGTGTAAGTACCAGGTACCTGCATGGTAAGGAAGGGTGAACAGTGTGCACTTTACAATACAGCCCGGTCCCTGGTACTTACAGGGGAAGTCTTGGGCACTTAGCATGTAAGTACCAGGTGTCTGCGTGGTAAAGAATAAAGATATTTTATAACTCTGAAGTTGTCATTGTGTGATTAAACAGGTTACATATTGCAGTATGATTTTCGTGTATTTTAAAACTGTAAATCATATCTGATTTTATAGTTATAAGTTTTAATAAGTAGGCCTACATGGTAAGACATCAGGAGTTGGACTGTAAGACGTTTTACTGTAAGACATAGCGAGTTACACTGTAAGTCATAAGTGAAACTAAACCATATAGGCTCCCCCAAAATGTCATGGTAGATGTCAGAGAGTCACCCGGGAAGTCCCAGTAAGTGCAAGGTAAGACGCATGAAGTTCCATTATAAGACACTGGGAGTGACAGCATAAGACAGTAGCAGTTCCACTGTAAGACCCCGGCAGGTCTACTGTAAGACAAGTGAAACTACACAACAGGTTCCTCTAAAATGCCATGTAGATGTCAGAGAGTTACCATGAAAGTCCCAATAAGTATATGGTAAGACACGGGAAGTTATGCCATAAGACACGGGGAGTTACGCCGTAAGACACGGGGAGTTACGTCGTAAGACACGGGGAGTTATGCCGTAAGACACGGGCTGTATTATAAAGTGCTACCGAATGCAGTCCAGTTTATGAGAGAATCATGTCATTTTTAACAAAATGATGTAATGTTTCGTAAAGCCGTCTGTGACAGGGACACAAATTCATGTCTGAGCCATGTGTTTGCTTTCTATTTGCATGTTTTTATTAGTGCGCTGTGCTTTTATTTTACCTTGTGTGTTTTATGATTTTACCAGGGTTGCTGTGATTGTTTTATTTTTAGTCCCGTCTGAGGTGAGTTTTTAAAACAGTGGACTTAAACTGTCTTGACCCTGAAAGACAAACCCACACCCTGAGGCACATGACCTAATTACCTGATGAGTGACAGGTGTCGGGGGAACCTGCTGGACGGACTTTTATTGAGGTAGGGCGAAATAGGAAGAGAGCATGCAGGTTGCAGCTGACGCTAATTATTTTTAAAAAAAATTTCTAAATGTCTAAATTCATCGTAAAGCGTGCGGCACTTCAGTTGCTCGGCCTCGCCATACATCTTTGGAATAGAAGGAGAAGTCAGATCGGTGGGCAGAATCTGGAGGGTTTTACGTCTATCAAGACATCTGGCAGACCTTTTAGGTTTAACTAAGTGTGGTGTTTTAAGTAGTGCTTCTGTTCTCTACTACACCAACGGGAAGTGTTAATGAGTCTGTCAGGAGGTGACGCCTGCACAAGATTGAAGAGTCAGTTCAGGTGTGACCCCACACTGACTTTAAGACACAGGAAGTAAGGGTGCAAAAATGCTTACTCATTTCTGGGTTGTTTTCAGACTCATTGCACCATTTGACCATGACAGTACGCTACATCCCAGCGCTCTGACACTTGACCCCCAGCCCATCTAGAGATCCTCTACAGAGAGACACATGACACATACCAGAGAATAAAGAGCACGGATGGCCACCAGCGTCAAGGGAAGGCCGATACCAATGATTATGTATGTCACCACTTTAATGCTTAATCCAGGTTCTCCATTATAACCGTAGACGGTGGTGATGTTGCTGTTGTCCTGTGAAGGGTTGTTCATGTTTAAATCTTCCAGTCTTCAGAATGAAACCTGTAGATGAAGAGATCAGGTTACAGAAAGGCAGCATGTTGTTACCCAACATTGTTCAGTGACATCACCAACGCCATAAGGCCTCGCTACTCGTCAAACGAACCTCTGCTCTCTGATTCTGGATGAGGAGGGTTACATGACCGTGAACCATCTGCGTTATCGTCATGTGCAGGTTGTTCTCTCTGACTTGTTGACCTTTACCAATATATCATGAAAATGTTTCAGGGACCTCTGTTGCTGTCTGTCTCTGCTGTCTCCTCTCAACAACTGACTGTAGCGGGATTTACATGTGTGTGTCAGCTCTATGCAGAGCCTACACTGCTGTGAGCATTTACACCTGTGTGGTGGTGTGTCTGTGTCACTCTGCAGTTACACCTCCAACACACTGGGTGGCCGTGGGGTTTCTGTGAAGTGCTGTAAAGTTTACTTGATTCAAAACACACACTCAGCACACACTCAGCACACACTCAGCACACATTAAACACACATTAAACACACACTCAACACACACTAAACACACACTCAGCACACATTAAATGCACACTAAACGCACACATTAAACACACACTAAACACACATGCTGCTTTCATGACTGCCCAGAAGTACCTGGACAGCCGAGCCGTGGCGGCACGCAGGTACGTGACGTGTCAGGAGAAACGAGCCGTTCACATTTCTCTCTTTGTGGCAGGTAACGTTTCACAAACCTCAGCGCACTTTAGGGACTGTTCTTTACTTATGAAGGGACTGTTCTTTACTTGTGAAGGGACTGTTCTTTACTTATGAAGGGACTGTTCTTTACTTATGAAGGGACTGTTCTTTACTTATGAAGGGACTGTTCTTTACTTATGAAGGGACTGTTCTTTACTTATGAAGGGACTGTTCTTTACTTGTGAAGGGACTGTTCTTTACTTATGAGGGGACTGTTCTTTACTTGTGAAGGGACTGTTCTTTACTTATGAAGGGACTGTTCTTTACTTATGAAGGGACTGTTCTTTACTTGTGAAGGGACTGTTCTTTACTTATGAAGGGACTGTTCTTTACTTGTGAAGGGACTGTTCTTTACTTATGAGGGGACTGTTCTTTACTTGTGAAGGGACTGTTCTTTACTTATGAAGGGACTGTTCTTTACTTGTGAAGGGACTGTTCTTTACTTATGAGGGGACTGTTCTTTACTTGTGAAGGGACTGTTCTTTACTTATGAAGGGACTGTTCTTTACTTGTGAAGGGACTGTTCTTTACTTGTGAGGGGACTGTTCTTTACTTATGAAGGGACTGTTCTTTACTTATGAAGGGACTGTTCTTTACTTATGAGGGGACTGTTCTTTACTTGTGAAGGGACTGTTCTTTACTTATGAAGGGACTGTTCTTTACTTATGAAGGGACTGTTCTTTACTTATGAGGGGACTGTTCTTTACTTGTGAAGGGACTGTTCTTTACTTATGAAGGGACTGTTCTTTACTTGTGAAGGGACTGTTCTTTACTTATGAAGGGACTGTTCTTTACTTATGAAGGGACTGTTCTTTACTTGTCAGGGGAGGAGGGTGGCTGTTTGATTCTTATTTCATTTATTTATTTTATTTTGATCCCCCTCTATGTTAATCACTTATTGATGCTGTTTTTGAAGTATGAATAAGTCAATAAGTAATTTATTCCATTGAAATATCATTGATGTATTATAGAAAAGTGATTTATCTTTTCATAAATGACAAAAGGCACATCTGCCTCATTTTCGCTGTGGTATCATGATACTACTCAGAACCATGATACTTTCACTGGTATCGTACTGTGGGTCCCAATTTTGGTACCGTGACAAGTCTCTGGTGACTAAACTTCGCACTGGGGTGGGTGGGGGGGCCTCCAAGGTCCCTAACCCAGAGTGTCTTGAAACAGCCCTGCCCACAAGTACATTGTATAAATTAGCCTAGCAGCTAGCAGAGATTTGCTCTGCTCATATTTCAGCCAGGATAAATCACACACAGTGTGTGGAGGCTTTATTGTCTCCACAATTTATTGTTTCTTATCTGTGAAATTAAAGTAAATCAAAGCTTTGTTTCCACTGAGGGAAATGGTTTCAGCTCACAGAGACAGACAGGAGGTCTGCGTCACTGTGACACTGTGGAGTTACATTTCTGGGGAGGTGCACGTCAGGCTACAGTGTCGATTCAACGCAGAGATATAAATCCCGCATAACATGTTATCAAACATAGTGTCACAACACACAGATCTTAAGCATATCTCAGCTGCCATCATTTCCTGAACAGCTACAAACATCAGTGAAAAGACCTCTCAGCGGATTCATACTGACTCAGAACAAGTCATATTAAACATATTAAAAACCTTTATAAGCATGTTGTAGTCATATATAGAATCTGTACCTGAAATTTCTAAACTACATTGTTGTGTATTTATTTCCTACCAATATTGCATGTGCTCTCCCCATTTTTTATTTGTTCATTCTTCCTTCACCAAATTGAATTCAAAATACTGTTTCTTTTTTGCCTGTTTTAACCCTTTTTGCTTTTTTTCAGTCTTTGTTACAGTCACATACTTCAAATTCTGAGGCTTTAAGGGAAGAGTGAAGAAATGAAAACAACATCAGTTTGTGATGGAAATTATTATCGAAAGGTTATCAACAATATAATGGAAATTATGAAATTCTGTAAAATCTATGCAGCATTTAACACTTATCTAATGGAAAGCTTTAGGCCACTGTATTATGTGGAGAGAATGTGAAGCAATCCGTCGGGATATCACAAGCACAAGTGCCTCACATGACGTTTAGTCTTTGTCAAGAAATGTCAAGAAGGTGCATGACAGCTGCTTCACTGCCATGTTGTTTGTTTGTTGTAAATTTTCTTACAGGGAAATCGAAGCACGAGAACGGTGCTGTTTTGTCGACTGCATTTGACGAGCCTCTTGGTTCACTGTCTATCATAAGTGTGCTGGAGTCATGATCGATAGGTGCAAAGACTTTTAACAGTGCAATGCATTCATGATGAGGGTTGTTTAAAAATAACCGATTAAAAAGTCGCAGTGATTGCAGACATAAATATATATATATGTATGTATATATATATATATATATATATATATATATATATATATATATATATATATATATATATATATATATATATATATATATATATATATATATATATATATATATATATATATATATATATATATATATATATATATACATATATAGATGTATATATATATATATGTATATGTATATATACACACACACACACGTATATATATACATATACATATATATATATATATATATACATATATATATACACACACACACACATATATATATATATATATATATATATACACATTAAATACATTACCTGATGTTAAAATGTTAGGGAGTGTTGTTAACTTTAATTGCACTTTATTTAATAGGGGAAATATATTGAAGAAAAGGCACTGGTGTAAAATATATTTGAATGTTTACAAATGTGTTGACTATTCAGATTTATTTACGGTACCATATATAAAATAGAATGTTTTTCTTTGCTGTTTTTGTTATGTTAAGGTTTTCCACCTGCCTACTGGTGACCAAACACGAGTGAAGTAATGAAACTAACTGAATTGTCAAACTTAACTGCTAAACCTGGAAAAATAAGGAGGAGGAAAAGAAAAGCTGTTCGATCTTTGAGTGGAATCCAATAAAATCTCTGGGTAGATGCACATAATTTGAAAAGGTAACGATAAAGGTAACCAAACTTCTGTCACCCTTCTGATGATGCTGGTTATAGATCCCTGACCTCAGCAGCTGTCATTGAGTATCAGTATCTGACATCTTCTCTCTTCAGGCCTCGCTCTTTGCACTCATTCTTGACTGTTTGTTGAGAGTCCTTCTGCAGACGCTGAATTAAACTTAAAGACAAGTTTCTGACTGGATGTGTTTTGTCTTGTTGAAACTGCCACCACAGGTTTAAACACAGTACTCTGTACACTTGTTACAGTCTAACTCATTTCCATAACTCTTTGCAGGTCTTTTATCCTCATTTAGAATCTATCTATACAAGGAAAGAGCAACATCAAAGTTTTACCTTCGAAAGCTGTAAGATCCAGCCTGAGTGAATTCCCTCCACCAGCGTCTGATGCTTTGTCCTCTGTAACCAAACAGTCTACAATAAATATACTACATGATGAAATGCAGTAGGTTGATTATAATCTACACCTCCTCTTCTGAGGAAGAGACCAAAAAGTGGTGAGGCATTAAGCACTTGGTGTGTTTCGACACCTGCGTCAGCTTCATATCTCGGATTCAGTCGAGTTGTGGTTTTTTGCTTAGAAACATTCAGAAGAAATGACTCAAGAAGTGTCTCAGTGGCAACCATCATCTTTATTTACAGAGCAATTTCAAAATGCATATTACTAAGTATTTCACAATGAAAAAATAAAACGGATGTCATATCATCATCGAGTTTTAAAAGAAAAAAGATTAAACCTAGAATTACTGTCTTGGGGTTGTATGCCTCCACAAACCAGTCCGGTTGTAGTTACAGTTTGCATTCATGTCTGTCCACAGTCATACGTAACCATGACAGACGGACATGCTTCATTTATGGATGTTGCTGCAAAGACGCTGCAAATTCTAAAACATGGATGCTTCACACACAGAAGATCTATACAATGAGCACAGTTTGAGATTAGAGTCACCAATTCAGCATCTGACCAAATGTCTCCCCTTCTGTTCCTGAGATATGAC
Source organism: Epinephelus fuscoguttatus (assembly GCF_011397635.1). Lineage (NCBI taxonomy): Eukaryota > Metazoa > Chordata > Actinopteri > Perciformes > Serranidae > Epinephelus > Epinephelus fuscoguttatus. The sequence continues at coordinate 1,381,692 of NC_064767.1, forward strand.
GTTAAAACATGATGATGTCACAGTCAAGCTGACCTGAGTCGTAGTGGACCGCACGAAATGTCATTTTAGAAGGACTTGGCCTGTAGTTCTGTTTCCTTTTTTGGATTCTCAATAAATCTTGTTGAACTTTTTCCTTTCCTGGCGTGAGCACTGTGGATCTCCAGAAAAGAAACAGAAACTCAAGTCAAACCGTGACTTCACACAAACTAAGCGGCCGAGGAACTGAATGATGATGAAATGAATGATGAAATCTACCACAGCGCCTTCACATTCTTCAGAGAAATGAGCACATCTCAAAAAGTAAATAACAAACATGGTTCGAATCACTTTGAGAGTCTAAAGAAGTATTTTGTGTTTTTTCTTTACATAAAAAAATCGCTTGGATCTTTTGTGTTTTTATTGTGTCTTTTATCAACTATTATGACTTACTGACTTCCATAACTTTTTAGCTCAGATTTTTTTTTAGGGATAGGAAGCATTTGAAAATGACATCACAATAAGCAAAAATATTATGGGTGGGAAAAAATGGATACAGCATAGTATGTGTGGCAATATCACATTGTCACACAGTGCCAAGTTTCAGTTTTTTTTATTATGAAATGATTAATACAAACACATTTAAAATGAAGTTTTGTGGTATTATCGTATCATGGAACCTCTGGTGATTCCCACCACCAAAAAATACAAATGCAGGCACTGAAGTATAGTTTCTATTGCAGAGTTCAAAGGGTTAAAACACTGTAAAGTAACCGCTATCAGCTCGTGTCAAACCTAAATGTTTCAGGTTTTTTGTGAACATAAACTGTTGACATGTACTCTTTTTCAGATGCTCACTCCTACGTTGTAGACGGACACACAAACACAATGGGACAACTTTTCTCTTCGCTCTTTCACCTGTTGATCTTCATATTTTCCTCTGATGCTACCATACCTCAGTACGGTCACATATTCTCCGCTGTCCTCCAGCGTCACATAAAGACACCACTGAGTCTCTCTGAGCACCAGGATTCCACCGGTCTCGTCACTCATTTCTCGGCCCGTCTTTGAGTCGTAACACGCGATGTTGTGAGGGACAGTTGTGAAGCTGAAGACATCTGAAGACACCAGGGTGCTCTGTGAGAAACCCCTCTCACACTGGAGTTGGTCCAGTTCTCTGCAATACACGGGTGGAGAATTGATGCATCATATATTCGGCCAGTCAGCGCTGATACAGCTCTGAGCAAAACTGTTGATGTCCAATTTGGGATGTTTCCAACAGAAATGTTTGGCAGGCGAAGCGGAGCAATTTAACTAATGTAGCACATTTCATTACCAGAAAGCTCTGTGTGCGTTACGTGACTTTAAAGTGACTTAGAAAAGAGGTTATGTTTGGGGTCTTTACTGGTGCCTACTGTTTATATTCACTCTCATGGGTGTATATGTTTACTGTCATGGATGAGGGGAAAAGTGATCAGTCATCAGAATACTGTAAATGTCAGACTGTAGCAAAACTCTTATATATCTTTATTTCTTTATGTTTTATGTGAAACATTTGTACTTTGTCTTCTTGTGGAGAGATGCTATACAAATAAATGTGCTCTTCCTTCATGTTTTCTTTTCCAGCATCGACCAGCAGCTCTGAGGACATCGTATCTGATGTCTGACTTCCAGTATTTTTCCATGCTGCTCTCCTGTATGTCACTGAGTTCAGGACAGACGGCGCTAATGCTGCTGAGCTGCCTGCTTCTGTAATTACTGTATTTCACCAACTAAATGCTGATACTCCTCTAATTCACAATAAAAAGCCTTGGGTTAACAAATGAAGGGATTCTGTCCACAGAAACGCTGTCAGAGGGCTTTTGTTTTGAAATGGAAACAGGAAGTGTTGTTGAAATATTCATGATCATTAGGCCATGCAAAAACTCCCACAAACACTAAGAACAGCAAAGATGCAAGTGACCTTAATGTTAAGGTGTTCTTTAACATTCCCTAATCTTAAATTTAAAAATGCACAAAATCCCCCTCAGACAGAAAATCCAAAGACAAAGAAGTCTCTCAAAAGAGCCTAAACACCAAGGTTTCTGACTGACAGTGTCCGCTAACATGAGGTGTGCACCACACTGAGGAAGGATCAGAGTGTTCAGTTCACCACCTCTCTTAAAACCTAAGAAAGGGCGTTGTCACACTCTGATTGGCCCTGGGGGAGAAGCCCACCAAGCTGCTCTCAATTTTCAATTAGGAGTCAGTCCCCACAGCTGCACAACAGGTGATCTGAATCACCCTCCAATCAACTCAGGGCAACTGTGACATTCAGCTAAAATCAACTGGGGAAAAGGATTTTATTTATTTAGTCTTTATTTGACCAGATTTGTCCCGTTGAGGTCAAAGATCGATCTTATCAGGGAGCCCAGGACAAGAACAGCAGCAGAGTTTCAACAACAAATAAAATTCACATAAATCTGATTCAAATAAATTTCTGAGATGAAGCAGCTGCACACAAACAGCCTGGACTCAGGAGACTTCTCCATAAATTCAAACTCAACCGAGGTCACTGTGTGTTGAAGCTTAAATCACTGCAGATTGTTCCACGCTGAAGGTGCAGAGAACCTGAAAGACTTCATCCCCAGTTCAGTTCTGACTTCGGGCGCAACAAGACGCAAAAAGTCCTGCGAACACAGATTGTAATTTCCATATTTCATATTTGAAAGAGAAGATAAGTAGGAAGGAATTTTACCAGCAGTGGCTTTGTAAATAAAAACACACTGAGGCAGCATGAACACAAAACACAACGGTGAGTAGGAGATCCTCAGTTTGTCATGAATCACAGAGCCTCATGACACACACTATCCAGCATGTGAAGACAGCAAGCAGGAGGATTCATCTACTTTTATTTTAATGTATTTACTTATTTACCTATTTAAGAAATTGGACACTGTGCAACATTTGAACAAATGTAAATGCACCTGCATTAGCTGAAAGGCTAGTTTTCATCAGCAGTCCCTTCGCCAGCTGTAAAAAGGCATCCAAGAAAGATTAAAAACAAAAATAACAATCAGGTCAGAACATATTAAAACACATCACATGTAACAAGGTTACAGACAAAATCATCTCTCACATGTTACAGTTAAACATGAGGTGTATCTGTGTTCACATCTTTGGGTGTCAACAAGCTAATTCTTGGCCTTAAACTTAAATGAGTGACATGATGGAGACTCTCTGAGTGTGTGTGGCACTGATGTGTTGCCCCAGTCTTTAGACCAACCTGTCAGGCAGTATGTGATGTGGGAGACGACCACAGAGAAGAACTTATATCTTGAAGGCTTCAGTTGAAAGGAAGTCCCAGAAAAACCTGAAGTTTGATAAACTAAACTTTATGACTTACTTTTTTAATACAACACATCATGATAATCAAAACGTCTGCAGTCACTGGTTCTTCTTCTGTTATTTATTACTACTGGAAATCTGGGCGGAAACTGTGGAGCATGCTCAGAGCGCCTCGGCCTGTTTGGGTCTGGTTGACTGTATACATGCAGGAGTCAGAGTGTGTGTGAGTGTGTGTGTGTGTGTGTGTGTATGTATGTGTTATGCTGCGTTCGTTTTGTACTCAGAGGTTGGAAGTCGGAAGTGGGGATGATGTCACCTCCGAGTTGACAACAGTTTTTGCATTCTAGTTGACAACAGTGGACAAGTCGGAAAAAAACATGGACGCCTGCAAGAAATCCTTTGTTGCCGTCACACTCTGGGAGTATAGACAGCTTCAGACAGCTGATGTGAAACAAATAAGATGTAATTGCTATAAACAGTGCTTTAGCAGAGTGTTTACTCACTATGTATGTGACCAGCAGCCATCTTGAATTCGTCGGGGTTAATGCGGTTGCTCCAAGTTTCTGAGTTGGAAATCTGATCTCAGGGTGCGTTTGAGTTTAAACTTCTAACCGGGAACTGGGAATTTCCAACCTCCGAGTACAAAATGAACGCACCATGTGTCCCACTGTGACAAATTCATTTTAGGACCATTTCAGCGGCACTAACATGTTGCACTGACTGCAACATGACGTTGTATTTTCTTTCAATTCTCAATCAAAAAAACAAAACTTCTGAATGTGTAACATAGTTATCGATAGTTAGTCCTGTCAAAATGCTCCTTGAATCATTCCACCACATCATGATAGAGATATGCAGAAGTGCCGGCTGTAGAGAGATCGAAAATACATTTTATTATTGCAGTCTATCAGGCTGTGCAGTGGAACAGGCTAAAATTGGCCTAAAAATAGCAAAAGAAGGTCCTCTGATGTTTGTTTATTAGTCATAGTCGTTATTTACAGATATTTCTGGAGCCTTCATGTCATACAGAGATGTATGAATACCACTTTGTTCAGTCAGAAAAAAGCCTGTGCATGGGATTTATATCTGCAGGGACAAATGAGCAGACAGAATATGATGGCAGCGAGCGATCACCGTGCACACAACTGGATTTGCTGCTTGAACATTTCCACAGCCGCGAGTGAAACAGACTGAAGGCCTCTCTATCAGCTGCTTGCAGTCTCTGCCCTCGCAGACTGCACAGGATGACAGTGAACACATCACGTTACGGACAGCCGAGGTCTGCGAGGGCTCAGTCTGCAGGTCCAGAGGGTTTTATCCATATCCTTGTGGGGCAAATGAAAGTAAACTTTTTGATCTCTCTCAACCTTGAAATCAGAAGCCGAGTAAAACAATACAAAATAAAAGCACTTAGACACAGAAAACAAACAAAGACAAACTCACGTAAAGTGGCAACAAGAAGTAAAAAGCAATAAAACCACAATTAAAAATGTAAAACTAGATAAATAAATAAAAGCATCAATGGTGAATAAAAACTGTTCGTACGTAGAACACACTAATCAGGTAAAACAGGAACACCTAGAGGTAAAATATGATGCAGTCATTGTGATTTGAATTGCCCTGTGGATGTTTTCCTTCTCTTAGCGCTCAGAGGGAACTCATTCAGCGGCTCCTCTGGCAGCAGCACAGCGTCTCTCCCTCTCCTCTCTGATTCTGTCACAAACCTTTGCTGATGGAAACCTACGTGAGTAAACTCCATATATGTGACTGTCTCATAACAGCCTGTCACAGGTTACAGCCTGATGGTTAGAGGGGATTTATATATATAGATCCCAGGGGACATTTGTTTGAATGTGTAATTAGTGGTAGATTTGATTTAGCTGAACTGTTAATATTGTGACAGGATCTGACTCTGAGTTACTGTTGTTTTTCACAGACTAAAGACATGAAACATCATTTTAGTTTTCACTGAAGATTTGAAGCAAACTGAAACTACATCACTGGTTTTGTCACAATTCTATGTCCTTAAATTAGAATAAAAAAATAAATCTCTCTAATTTGTCATATCGTCAAGAATATGGTTATCTCAAAAATACCCAGGAATATCCTGATATTATTTTAGGGCCATACCGCCGACCCATAATGTTGTTGCAATGCTCACCTTGTGGGGCAAGTGAAAGTAAACTTTGAACAAAAAACCAGGGCGTCCTGAACAGAGCAAATCTCATAAAGTGCCACATGTGCTGTGGGATAGACAGCGCAACAGCACCACCTAGTGACATAAACAGGGAGCTGCCTCACATTTACATGCAAACCCCGGGTCTGCCTGAAGCACTGGCTTACCAACACCAACTTATGCCTGTGGATATTCTCATTTATCCAGGTCATAGTTATCTCAAGGCAATTGAATCGAACGCAGCTGGACTTAGTTTTGTCTTAGAAGACGTTTCACCTCTTATCCAAGAGGCTTCATCAGTTCATGCTCGTCTGACTAGGCTGGAACTAGTCTGACTAGTTCAGAGTGGAGCTGCAGTGAACACAACAGGAGCTGGGCTTTTGCACTCATGGAATAACAGAGGATTGTGGGAAGCTGAGTTGTCAGGAAGGTTTCCATACAGTAAAGATCCATTCTGTTATACACAAGTGAACAAATCCCCAGCGGAGTCCACTGACCCCAAAAACTGTTAGAACCTCGAGTCAGAACAGTGTGAAGCTGCTTTTAATATGTTGCGCACAGAAGCAACTTCACATCCGCTTTAACATCTAACATGTAAAAACTCTGCTGTTCACCCGTGCCTTTGATTGATCTCATGCTCTTCATAGTCTTGGTGAAAAACGTTGAGTTACAAATAAAGCTGCCAAGCCTTGATGCTGTGAGTACACCAAGTACACCGAAGGCAGACATTTCCAGTTTTTTCATATAACATTACAAATACTGTGACATCAGACTTTTTCCATATTGCCAATCACTCATCAGCTGTTGCAAAATAGCTGCTCTGAATCATGTCCTAAAAATAAGTGCACCTCCCACTATATAAGATAAGATTAACAAATGGTATGTAGCTTAGTTTATTAACTGTACAAAAAAATTACAACAGGAAAGTCAACAACATACAACCTCACTAACATGAATATGAGACACAAAAACAATAGAAAGTCCTGCAGACTTGTTAAGATGCTCTCTCTGTGTAAAACATATAAAAACAGTCTAAATAAAGGTTTAGTTTAAGACAGTGTGGCAGCTTTAATGAGCTCAGTGAATCAAAAATAATCTGTTTTGTTTCTGTGATTAAAGCATAATAATGAAAGACATCAACGTACAGATAATAAATTAATAAAAGCATTTTAATAACATTTGTTGAAGCCATCACAAATTTCTCAACAAGCAGATCTCCCACAGCAGAGTCAGGACTCCCTGGTATCTACAGTTAGGTGCAGAGTCCTGCACCGGGTCTGGGACCCAGTGGGTAACCCGCAAAAAGCTGTGTAACAGGTAAAAATATGTATATATAAATAAATTCACAGGTAAAAATATGTATATATAAATAAATTCACAGGTAAAAAGGAACTCAACGCAGGCGGGCAGGGGGTGAGAACAAAAATCTATTTTTCATTTTTCAGAGTAAAACAAAGTAAAAAGCTGTGCAGTATATGTGTAATATTCTAACATTTAAATCACTATTATCAAGCTGCAGTTGCTTTTATTTTGAAAGTCAGTGAGACAAGTGTAACCTTTGACCCCGTGGTCACATTGGTCACCGACGTGGAGGACTCCAGCCATGAAACTTTGCAGCCCGAGGATGAGGTGGTTGCAGGTTTTCAAAAAAAGGATGCGTACAGGACTCTGGTTAGGTGTCTTATTGGAAATCATGTCAGACTGAATCTGAACCTGTCTCTATCCTTTCTGTCAGCCTACATGTCTTCTGTTTTCTCCTCTGTCTCCATCTCTGTGTCCCTCTGTGTCTGCCTACATGAAACTGACTGTAGACATGTTGTCATCATCGATACTGCTGGACTGCTGATTTCATTGCTGTCCATTCTGCAACAACACACAGCAGCCAAGAGCCTGTCTATGGCACCTTTCTTCATAAAAACATACAGAACTAAATCTGCAAGAGGACTCAACCTAAAAAACATAGGAAACAGGCTTCTGAGGGTGTCGTTATCTCTAGCTCCATATACGACTAACAAAATGAGCGTGGGCAGGAACAGTAGTGTGTAAATCAGCAGCACCAGGACCAACATTCCTACAACACGCCGTTTTTCATCAGATGGGACCGAGATGGAGGCAGACAGAGCTCTGAGGGTCCCACCCAGGAAGAATATGAGCAGTGGGAGGGGAAGGAGTAAAAAGACGGTGAAGATCTTCTCTTTAATCTTACAGTTTTTCCAGAAGAATAAAGGGAGGAGACCGACAACAGGAATGGCCCAGACCACGACACAGACCAGCACAGAGATCTTGATGGTTCGTCTGAAGCGGTACCACAGTGGGCAGGCGACGACCAAATACCTGAAATACAAGAGACACAGCTTCAGAATTCTGCAGTCCAACAAAGGTCAGACAGAAGGAGCTCTACACTTACTGGACAGACAGACAATTACCTTTCCAGGGCGACACACACCATGAAGCCAACACTGGCCCCCACACAAAAATAGTAAATCAGACAAAAGACAACGTGTGTCGTCCAGTCCTTCGGCTGTGTCGCCTCAACGATCAAGCAGCAGAGCTGAATGAGGTCAGAGACGAGAAGGTTGATGACGTAGATTGGAGTAACGTGGTCACTTCGCACCTGCAGGAAAACACAAGTAAACAAACAATTGTAAAAATGTTCCTTATTCGACTATGGATTAATCACCTGCAGGCCATCTGTATGGCGTCTAATCTCCAGAGACTTTCCATATTTTCATTCTTACATGCACATGTTAATAAATATTCGTTTTAGCATAAAAAAAATCAGTCTCTCCTGACTGAATTGTATTCAGAGCCATTGATACTTTTTTTTCAATCTTTTTGATAAATTTTGTGCCGATCACTGTAGTAACCAGACGAAGGGCCAGATGTTCTGCAGCTTTGCAGCTGTTTACCATATCTTCATACAGCAGTTCCTATGATGAGTGCCCTATAATCAGTGTTGGGCTCATTACACTGAAAATGTAATATATTACTTATGACTTGTTACTCTTTTCAAAAGTAAATCATATTACTGTACTTATCACTCCCTGCCAACAGCAACTCATTACACTACTCGTTATATTACTTTTCTGTTACACCTCATAAAACTGGTAATTCAGTATTGGAAAACTTCCACTAGTAGCCCAGGCTATTATTTACTTAAAGCCCCTACAAGGAACTTTCATTTTGAGTTGGTTTTGGCGACCCTGTGGACAAAAGCGGTAGTGTTTTGCCAGAATGAAGCCTACATTTCCCATGAGCTCTAGCGTGTATTGTCGTAAAGACGCTTACCTGGCTTGCGCATGTGTTTGTTTTGGGGATGAATGAAACAACAAGACGGGAAAACTTTGCCCCCGCTCCTATCGGGGATCCCAGCTCACCTCTGCCGCGCCCCAGCTCCACCTCTCCGGCGTAAGCACCACCACCGCCGCCGGGGTAAACGCAGCGGTCGGCTGGTAAGGCTGAAGGCCTGTTTGGCGAGCACTTCCACGGCTTCCTGGACTGAGTATGGAGCGGTGCCTCGCCTCTTTATATCTCAGCACTCGCTGGACCCTGTCGACGCCTGGCTGGTACCTGTCGTCGGCCCGGATGAGGTGTTCCAGCCCCTGGGCCTCTATGTGTGGCTCCCCGGACAGCTAACGCCGTCGACCCGCCGGCTCCTGCCAGGATTGGGCTGGTAAATGCTAGATCGCTAGCGAACAAAACGTTTATCCTGAAGGATTTCCTGACTTCCCGAGGATTGGATTTTCTCTGTGTGACTGAGACGTGGCTGACTGTTGGTGAGTCCAGTGCTTTCACAGAACTTTTACCCGATGATTGCTGCTATTTTAACTCCCCGCGGACGTCGGGTCGAGGAGGAGGAATAGCGACTATTTATAAGAGTCACTATAAATGTAAGCAGCTAGGTAAGATGACGTGTGCCGTCTGAGTGCCGTAAATCGTTTCGTCCTGGAAGCGACCTGGGGCGGACCCAGAGACAGTTTCCTAAAGGTGTGGATATACACTATATAGAAATAGCTTATCTTCACACCGATGGTCTCATTTGCTGTTGTAGGTCACGCACAGACATCAGCAGAAACCACAGACTTTTGCATATCCAGTTAAAAGTTCCTTGTAGCGGCTTTAAAGGAATTAAATCAACAGGCCTGTATTTGGGACTGGCCTTTAATTCCTTCCACACAAAACTGTCGCTCAGCAAAGGCGGGAAACAAATTGTTTCTTCAAACCAGTATGAATATTATGTTTTTAAAAATTAGGCTTCAGATAACAAATCAGTCTCACCACCAGACAATCAGAGATCTCCACCTTCTGATAGTCTGGGGACACTCCTTTCTTAAGTATGTTTAACACACCGTCTGCAAGGACACAAACACACAGAGAGCTTGAAAATGGATGCCGAGAGATTTAACTCCGTTTTACCAAACGTGTGCTCAGTCCACAAGATTGTGGAAATGAAGGACTTACAGCGACTTGAGCCATTTTGTACCGCTACACGTGTTTCTAGTGGGACTATGTTTATGAGCACAAGAGTTCAGCGAGCCACCGAAGGACCGCCCTGCAGATTTACTACTGGTTCTGCAACGTAGGGAGTTTTTTTAAACTCTGAAATTGTATCCGCCCATCTAAACACAAAATCAGGGAGAGAGTCATCAGTCTTTAGTTAAGCAAAGCGTCTAAAGACTGATTTGTGAGTCTAATAATGAATCAATTATGAATAGTTCATTTTATGTAACTACAAGACAGTGCATCAAAGAGAGTTACGGTACTCAAGGATTACGGCACTCAACATACCGACACAACATCACTTTATCCTGTTAAAACAATCAATTAATTGATCTGAGGACTCTTACAGACTGAAGGAATATGAATAACTTGCAGGGTAATCCAGGAATGGACACATAATTTGTGGCAGCCAACAACCCGCTTTTATACTTCAGAACTTCTATGAAAATGAACTGTTTGGCAACCAGACCGGGCCTCTACTTGAGACAGGCCTATATTTGTCAAAATGTGTCGCCACACTGGGCGAGTAAAAGGGACTGGGCCTTTAACTGCTTTACGGTATCTGTCCAAAATTCAAATGTGTAGCTAAGGCTAGATAGCTTGCAAATTTTATTTTATTTTTTTCTTTTTAGCTGGGGATCTTTAGTTACCAGTGACCCGTATTTTACTAAGGTTCTACCTGAAAGATGGAGAGCCATATGTGGAGCAACATTTCATCCACAAATATCCACCCTTCAGCTATCAAGCACCGCTTCTGTAGAACCATCTTCCTGTTTAGTCCCGGGAGGCAGACACCATCTCCATTGTTAAGACTAGACTCAAGACTTTCCTTTTTGATAAAGCATATAGTTAGGGCTGGCTCAGGTTTGTCTTGGACCAGCCCCTAGTTAGGCTGATGAAGACTGCCGGGGGACTTGCAATGATAAACTGAGCTCCAGTCTCCTTCTCTGCTCTCAATTTGCAAATGTTATTGTCCCATGAATGCATGTCACTAACTCAGCTTCTTTTCCAGAGCGTTTGTGCTTTTTTTTTGTCTCGCAGGTTTGCAATCCTTCACAGAAAGATGCATACAGGAAACACATGACACAAACAGGAAATAAAACTCAGTCTTTAAGTCCATACCTGAGAGTAGAGTGCATAGATGGCCATGAGGGTCAAAGGAAGGCCGATAAAAACGGTAATGCATGTCACCACTTTTATGATGGATCCAGCGTCTTCATTATAGAAGAAGGCACCGTAGGAGTCGTTGGTGCTGTAGGTGACGTAGGGGGCAAAGACAAAATAATAGTGCTTGTCGGAGAAGTGGATTGTGTTTTTGGAGGTATAACCAGTGATGTAGGTGTAATCACAGCTTTCGTCCTGTGAGGAGTGGGCCATGTGTAGATCTTCCATTTTTCAGAGTGAAACCTGTTGTTGAAGAGATGAGGTTATAGAAAGGCAGCATGTTGTTTAATCTCTACCTGACATCATTCAGTGACCTGCACATGATCTGCAAATAATGTTTAATAAATGATGCAGTTTTATGTAGTAGAACAAGTCCTGGTGACATACGTGCTGCTGTGAGGTCTTTACTGCAGCCACAGAACATCATCATGTTGTTTCAGTAATTCACTGTAATGTTTAATATTAATGTACGTTGGTTTAGGACGTGTTGTGTCTTCTGTACTTGATGCCTCACTACTTGCTGAATGAACCTCTACCCTCTGATTAAGGATGAGGAGGGTTACATGACAGATGAATTCACTTCGTCTTTTGTTTTCTGATTCATATTCTCATTTCACCAAACAGCATGAACTGAGTAATGAACTAACTGTAACCTGTCCTGGGTTACATAACATCAATCATCTGCAATAATCATATACAAAACAGAAAATGTAATAATAACAATAATAATAATAATAATAATAATAATAATAATAATAATAATGAGACGAATTTTTGAAAAGACCTTTGCAAGCATATTGTAGGCAGACCAGTGGTGTAAGGTAGATAAGACAGGCTCAAATGCACACTAGTTTCTAGTTATACGACACACACACACACACACACACACACACACACACACACACACACACACACACACACACACACACACACGTGCGCGCGCGTTTTCCTTCTGTTCATTGACTGATCACTGGACCTGCAGATGTGCTCAGCTTGTCAGTCTTGACAGTTTTTGTGCCTAAACTAGCGCCTGTATCAGATCGTCTGGTCACATGATCAAATAGAGACTTGACATTAGACAACATTGACACACGTGTTACCCAACAATGTTCATTGCATACCTCTGTATGACAAACATACCAAATAGCATAAGATATTTAGTTTATTCAGAGTTTTTATAGTTTTGTAAGATAAGCATTTCATTGTGTTAGATTGAGTAAAATAGTCAGTAGCAAAGAAGAAAAGAAAAGTAAATTCTGACAGATGGGTTTGCATCGCAAATAGCACCTTTTTATTTATTTAATGTGAGTTTTTTAATAAACACAGGTGTAGCTGAGTCATTCACAGGCCCCCTCACTCTGCCTTAGGGGCCCCAGAGGAACAACACTGCCTGCACAGTCTATATTCGTGCCCCTGAGGTAGACTCTGTACCTGACATGTCTAAACAGTAGTAACACTTTTGTTTTTACTGTCTGCACCCAGTTTTAATTAATCGAAAATACCCTCTTTTTTTAAAAAATGTTTTTACCTCTTTAGCTTTTCCTCAAACTGCATTTTTGTCTTTGTTACACAGTCACACTTAAATTTCTCACATTTTAAAGTAAAAGAGTGAAAAAAACCCCCATAATTGTTTTAAACAGTTTTCTGCCCAAAGCTGTCCACGTGTTACAGTTATTTCATTTTCACGACCGTTTGCAGTTCTTTTGTCTTTTTGTTGTTACTAATCTGTTCATATTAAAAAAAGTAATGTCACGAATTTACCTTTGAAAGCTGCAACGCCCGACCTGAATGAGTTTCCCACACCAGCATGTGAAGTTTTGTCCTGTGCATACAAACAGTTTACAGTAAATGTGGTGGTGACATCATGCAGTTGGTTCATAGTAACTCACACCTCCTCTTCTCAGGAAGAAGCAGAAAAGGGCCAAGAATAAATACGTATGACGCCCTATTACACAGTGTGATTGTTACCAGGGCTGCAATTTCTTACTCACTGTTCATTACACAATTTCCACTTTGCTTACATGTACGTGCCTATTTATGTTTAGAACTGCAGTCATGTGCACCCTGCCAAGAGCGTCAGGAGTGCCCCTAACAGATTTTTGGTAATTTGGTGGCCAGGCTGCTACAGGGTGAAATGGGACAGGATGCATTATTGTAGGTGTGTGCATTGAAAGATGTGGTAGTCCTAGCAAATGACGTTGACTGCTTTCACAAGTCCTCAGTTCCTCTTTTGAGTAATTGTTAATGTAGAAATCTTCCTTTTCTCAGAATGAAGCCTGATGTTAAAGAGAACAGGTTTTATAGAGGGAACATGTTATATGTGATATTTGCCTTTTTGATTTTGGATGAGGAGGTTTACATGACTGACGAACCATCCGTATTATCTACCAACATTTAATAGTGAAAACAATTGAGGGCCCTTTGTTGCATGTCACACTCACCTCTGTCCTTCCTCTTTACCCTCTCCTTACAAACAAAATCTAACAGCTTGAACAGAGTTACTATTTTTTAGATCTGACTGAGATACACTGATATATGTTCTTATTACACACTAAAACATCACTAACTGAATCATTAAGGTTACATAACTGTGTATAGGTTCAGAACAACACACATATTAATAATAACGATAATAATATTAATAACAACAACAATGGTAATAATACTGAGAAGATAAGTGTTTGTAAGCATTTTCCAGATATATAGACTGAAATTTCTGCACATTAACACCACCATCTTCTTTCTTACTTTACATCGTGTTCTTCATTCCACATATTATATCGTTTAAAATGTGTTTGTTATCAGCTATTTTCTCAAGTTTTATTTTCTGCTACATGCACAATATTGGATTTTTCCCTGATATGCTGATATCACAACTCATTTGGCCGATAAACGATAGATATACTTTCTTCCCTGAATTTTCTGACTGAATATACCCCTTTATCTGTGTGCCTGTACCCTGATTTCTTTATTTTTATATGTACTTTTAGTTATTTACTTATGTAATACCCTGGTGTCAGACCATGTTTGCATTGTGTAGTAATATTATTTCATTATCTGATTTATCTGCATTCATAAAGAACCTCTCCTTTAAGATTTGAGAAGCCCTGAGGAAAATAACAATTTGCAGCCTTTTGTTTTCTCATGGTGTTGTGTTACTTTGTGGTGGATTGAGAAATTTATAAAACAGAATTTACTTTGTAGAGTTCAAGTCAAATGGGTTGTTTCTTTAGAAAGAGAAGGAGGAGAATACTGGCAAATAATAAAGGGCCTGTTGGCAGAGCCGGACCCTAAAAAAGAGTATAATTACATATAACTATGAAAAGGAAGAGAAAAAAAACATTTAAAACAAAACACTGCAAATTTACATATATATAAGATAAAGGAATACCGAACCCACAAGATGATTATTTGTACATGAATTACTCATCATCTGCTCACCCTGAAGGCATATGAGAAAAACAGAGAACAAACTACATCAAAACATCCCAAAAAAAAAAACTCTCAAACAACTCATGTAGAACAATCCAAGTCCAATATATCCAGTGGGACGCTCAGTACTTTACAAACACATGACTTTTCAATAAAACCTTACCATGTAAAACATTTCTGCAGGGCAAGCAACTGCGGGGTGAGTAATTATTAGACAAATGGTCATTTTGTGGTGAAAGTGATTATTTAAAGAAAGAGAGGAAGAGAAAAAAACAAGCAAATGAAGTAACAGCAGTAAACTGTCAAATAAATTATGTCAGAAAATGTACCTTTGACAGCTCCGAGACCACAGTGACCTGGATCACCCTGCTCCAAGTTGGGGTCCAAACAGTCTACAGCAAATATAGTGGTAGTTTCCTGATCATTTACTGTACACGTTCTTCTAAAGAAAAAGGTGGACAGGAAAGAACAGAGTTTACGGAAAGTTTGTCAGAGGGGCGGATTTCATCAACAGGAAAGACACATATGTACTCCTTTGATTAACATCTGCCTGTTCATATTCTCTGTGTGCAGCAGTGACAGTTTATTCCATCTGCTCATCACTTCTGTTTTTATTTATGATGGTCATCCTACATGAGTCCAGTTTGAGTCATCCCTGCTTGCCATCAGAGCTCAACGGTCATCTGCAATTGTCCCTAATTCTAATCTGGACGTGACCCAATCCTTTGATTTAAGACAGGTGACTCCATTCTAGGGCCCCTTGTTTTTACCAACACACACAACCTTGTCACATAAGGACGTTTGGTCATTGACTTTCTACATCAAGATATGACGTGCAAGGTCCTCTGGATGTGTTGGTCACAGGAAATGTACAGTTTGCATACAGTCTCTTTCAAAATAAACATACTACGTTGGTACAACACAGTTAACTGATGTTTTTTTCCTTCAACAACACACACATGTGGTGGGTTCAGGAAAAAAGAACATGGTTTACAATCATACAGGAAGTGAACACCGGCATCCTAATTGAAGGTCAGTGGTTGATGGATCCATCCACCACCCCTCCTGGCCATCTCACTTGGACCTCCGCTGCCTTAACTTATGTTGTTGTCCCGCTGCATTTCCTCCTGATGCTGCCAGTCGCAGTTAAATAGTAACCAATAAAACACCAAAACAATAAAAAAAAAAACAAAAAAAACAAATAGTATGCAATTTAGTTTATTACCTGCTGAAAATAGTTACAACAGAGAAGAGTAAACAACCTCATTAAAAATGAATATGAGAGACTAAAGCAGTAAAAGGTCCTGCAGACTTGTTAAGATGCTCTTTCTGTGTTAAAGTCTAAATAAAGGTTTAGTTTAAGACAGTGTGGCAGCTTTAATGAGCTCAGTGAATCAAAGATAATATCTGGTTTGTTTCTGTGATTAATGATAATGATAGACATCAGCTTACAGCTAAACTTATGGAAAACATATTTGATTAACGTTTTTGAAGCCATCACAAATTTCCCAGTGAGCAGAACTCCCACAGCAGAGTCAGGACAAGACTTCCTGCTATCTACAGTTAGGTGTCTTACTGGAAATCATATCAGTAGAGGACAGAATCTGTTGTGTCTCTGTCCTTCCTGTCAGCCTACATGTCTTCTGTTCCCTCCTCTATCTCTGTCTCTGTGTCCCTCTGTCTCTGCCTACTTGAAGCTGACTGTGGATGTGTTGTCACCACTGATACTGCCGTACTGCTGGTTTCATTGCTGTCCATTCTGCAACAACACACAGCGGCCAAGAGCCTGTCTATGGCACCTTTCCTCATGAAAACATACAGAACTAAGTCTGCAAGAGGACTCAACTTAATTAAAGTGAAAGACATTTCAGTGAGGAAGGTGTTCATTTTATCTCCCTTTGTCAGTAACCAAATGATGAGGGAAAGAAACAGCAGCGTGTAAATCAGCAGCACCAGGACCAACATTCCTACAACACGTCGTTTTTCGTCAGATGGGACCGAGATGCAGGCAGACAGAGCTCTGAGGGTCCCACCCAGGAAGAATATGAGCAGTGGGAGGGGAAGGAGTAAAAAGACGGTGAAGATGATGTCTTTAATACGATAATTAGAGCAAAAAGAGACACTGAGGAGACAGAGAGCAGGAAGGACCCAGACCACGACACAGACCAGCACAGAGATCTTGATGGTTCGTCTGAAGCGGTACCACAGTGGGCAGGCGATGACCAAATACCTGAAATACAAGAGACATAGCTTCAGAATTCTGCAGTCCAACAAAGGTCAGACAGAAGGAGCTCCACACATACTGGACAGACAGACAGTTACCTTTCCAGGGCGACACACACCATGAAGCCAACACTGGCCCCCAGACTATAGATGTAAATTAGAGTGAAGATAGTGTCTGTTGTTGAATCCTCAGGTTGCACCACCTCAACGATCATGCAGCAGAACTGAATAAGGTCCGAAATTAGAAGGTTGATGATGTAGATCGGAGCAACATGATCATTTCTCACCTGCAGGAGAAAGGAAAGTAAACAAGCAGCTGTAAACATGTTCTGAACTCCACCTCCTCTAAAATCTCTCTTTTGTGCTGTCAGAAATATCACATACAAACTGACAAACTGGCCAGTCACAATAGTAACAAGACTTATGCCCTGTTCACACTATGAGCAACACAGCTGCAGTATGGCTAGCTGCATTGTCGCCAAGTCACAATTGAAGTGTTGATCAACACGCTGGTTAAAGTAGTTGATACAGCATGAGAGCTAATAATGAAATTTTGGCTCATGGCAAGGAAGATTTTCTTTCAGATAGAACAGAACAGAGTTACGGAAGAAAAAGAGGAACCCAAAATGATGAAACAAAAACATATGATCTGTTGATGCTTGACCATGGTATTAGAGTGCTGAAACAAATGAGGCCAGCTTGACTTTGATTTGTAGCGCATCATGCTGATCATTTGGTGACAAGTGTCTGGCATCAGTTTATAGTTTCATAATGCTTTGTCACTGTTAGTGTGAACACAACATAAGAACCAGATTTACTGCAGCTTTTTTTTCAGACGAAGACATGATGCATTCTGGACCAAACACATGCTGTATTTATCCAACAGATGCTCCAGACTGGAGTCACAGTTTGAGTGACATGGTTGTATTTGTAAGGTGAACCTCTCTCCTTATTACACAAAAATTTCAGGGAGGATCGCGCAGATACAGGAAGGAGACATGTTACCAGGGCAACCTGGTCTCACTCTGAAGCCACTGAATACCAATGTTTGGTCAGTGACCTCTGTTGTTGGAAACTGAAAAAAAAGATGTCCTTTCATGTTGGCATGATACCCGGCTGGACAATAACGGTGGCCGTCGGGATCGGAGGAAATGTGACGGGACAACAGCGCAAGTTAAGGGGTCAGAAGACCAATTAGGGTGTTCCCTTCCTGCAAGATAAAGCCAAACCCTTTTTTTTTCTAAACCCAGCCACATGTGTGTTGTTGAAGGATAAAAACCATCAGTTGGTGGTGTTGTACCGACGTGGTGCTTTTATTTTGAAAGAGACTGTATGCAAACTGTTCATTTCCTGTGAAAACAGAAGTGTATTTTGAAAACAGACAATGCATGTAACAGGCTGAAGTTGACACAGCATCCCAGAACGTCAACAACCAACACACCCAGGGTACCCTGGACGTCATATGTGGACGTGGAAAGTCCATGAGCAAACGTGGACCAACTCATCCTCACTGTGATGAGGTCACAGTGAGGATGAGTTGGTCAGAGATGAACAGGAAAGTGAGGAGTAATTAAGTGTAAAGTTGTGACATGAACCTCTACAGGTTAAGAAAAGGATGGGATGGAGTCATGAGTGAGCTGCATGTGTTTGGAGTCCAATCAGTTTCATGTACATTTAAGTCATGCAGTGAATTATTGCTGTAAAGTTATAACAAGATCGCAGCCCCCTGACACTTGGCCCCCAACACAGATCAAGGTCCTTTACAGCCCAGACACACCAAATAAACATCAAAGAAGTAGTGTAGACACATGCAGACCACTGTGTTGTTCACAGTGACTTTGTCTTGGCCAAAATGTTGCTCTTGAAGATACTGCGAAGACTACAGCCAATGGCCAACTAACACATATGTCCTGTGGTAGTCTGTATTCATCATTCAGAAAGGGAAACTGGAGACTGACAGGACAGATTCAAGACGCTACTTGGACAGTTACCACATTGACAACACAACCTGATTTTGAAAGAACAAAGGATTTTTACCATGTGCGAGTGAAAAGTAACAAAGTCCATTACAAACCATTCTGCTGATGGGCTTAATAGCAAAAAAAAAAAAAAAAAAAAAAAAAAATTTCTAATATGACAAGACTGTTGCCGTCTCACTCCCTCTTGACTTTAGCTGTTTGTTTACTTTCCTCACTTCTGCTTTTTTTTGTGTGCACCAATTAGAGTGATTTTGATTTTCAGATTTTCTCTGGTATCTCAGATGCTGATTCAACATGCCAAATTGGTTGAAAAACAGCCGTCAATAACCGACGAACACCAACAGTGTACACACCGCAAAAACTAGACCTACAGGCAGCCTACTACAGCCCTAACAGAGTGACACATGACACAAAGAGTAAATGGATAAGTCTCAGTTGTAATGTTCATACCTGCGAATAAAGAGCGTAGATGGCCATGAGCGTTAAAGGAAGGCCGATACTTATGAATATGCATGTAAAGACTTTAATAATGAATCCTGCTTCTACACGGTAATCATTGTAGCCAAAGATGATGTTGCTGTGGTAGTCGCTGTTGTCCTGTGAAGTGTTGTTAATGTGTAAATCTTCCATTCTTCAGAGTGAAACCTGTAGTTGAAGAGATCAGGTTATAGAAAGGCAGCATGTTGTTTAATCTCTACCTGACATCGTTCAGTGACACACACACACACACACACACACACACACACACACACACACACACACACACACACACACACACACACACACACACTATACCCACATTCAAATCAAATCAAATCAAATCATCTGCTGATGATGTTTGATCAAATTATACATTTTCAGATAATATAACAAGTCCTGGTGACGTACGTGCTGCTGTGAGGTCTTTACTGCAGCCACAGAACATCATGTTGTTTCAGTAATTCATTGTAATGTTTGATATTAATGTACGTTGGTTTAGGACGTGTTGTCTGTCTTCTGTACTTGATATGTCACTACTTGTTGAATGAACCTCTGCCCTCTGATTAAGGATGAGGAGGGTTACATGACAGATGAATTCACTTTGTGTTTTGTGTACTGATTCATATTCTTGCATTAACTTAATAATGACCTGACTGTAACAAGTCCTGGGTTACATGATATTAATCATCACTGTCTTTACCCAGTTTTACAACATTCAAAATACTGCATAGTCTTTTTCATGTTTTTGTCTCTTTATCTTTTTTCATACTGCTTTCTTGTTCTTGTTACACAATGACACTTAATATTCTCACATTTCAAGGAAAAAGAGAAAAAAAATCAAATCAAATAAAACATTAACGTTTTAGTCACAGTATTCTGTAGAGTTACGGTCCCAAACTGTACCTTTCTTACAGTTTATTCATTTTCATGACCGTTTGCAGTTCTTTTGTCCTTGTTACTAATCTATCTGTACAAGATAAAGTAACATCACAAACTTACCTTCGAAAGCTATAGCCCTACACCAGTGTCTGATAATTTGTTTTCTCTGTGAACACTTTACAGTAAATATGCGTGCAGTGGGTTGATAATAATCTTCACCTCCTCTTTTGAGGAAGAGAGAAAAGGTGCGACATAAATATGTATGACCATTAGACTCATGCAATTTCTATTTATAGATTATTTTTTCTCTGTGTGTGTGTGTGTGTGTGTGTGTGTGTGTGTGTGTGTGTGTGTGTGTGTGTGTGTGTGTGTGTGTGTGTGTGTGTGTGTGTGTCCTGCTACTTGTAGTCTCTGGCTCTGGTTAGCAGAAGGCTAAACTATTAAACATTTTCTCTCCATCTCTGAAAAGCTTTGCCATTACTGACACACATTTCCTTTTGTTTATTGTCAGACTGTCTTTTAGATGCTTTGTAACCCCCCCCCCCCCCCTTCCTTTTTTGGGTTGCTTTGCAGTGTAGGCAGTTCGATCAAGAGAGACTCATTCTGAGAAAAAAGAATATTTGTTTACACATAACTTTGAGAAACATAAAGTCTTTGGTGAGTAGACCCCAGTTTGATGTCATATATTCCAGGAGGAGGGTAAAGACGTAGTGGACAATGGGTGGTGTGTGCATGAGCACTGGTTATAGAAACATTGTGAAAGCCAGAAATATAACAAATATTGTGACTGGCTGGCACTCTGTCTCTCTTTGACTCCAGGTATTTGGTCATTGCCTGCTTGCCGTGGTACCGTTTCAAATGGAGCGTCAAGCTCTCTGTATTGGTCTCCATTATGGTCTGGGCCTTATCTTTAATCAATTCTCTTATTGCACTGCTAACATCTGACTTGCATCCACTCATTTTCTGCTCTGTCTTCCTCCTTATCCCATTTCCCTTATTCATCTTCCTCCAGGTATTATGATCATTTCCATACTTTGGTATGTGTTTCCAAATTTTGAACACTGTCAAAAAGTTTCATGAATCATCCCCGTACTGCTGACTGGCAGCAGAACAGCAGAAGTAAAAGCTGATTTATAGATGTGGTATAATGAGATGTGTTGGTGGGCTGGTGTCAACAAAGTTCTCAAGAAAAGCTAGTGACACTCAGAGAGGAAGGAAGCAGACAGTCATTGAAGTTATTATTTATAACTAGTGTCAACTTCTGTGACTGTGACAAGTACAACACGTGTGTATATAAGATCAAGAAGATATGATGCACAGACGTGTAAGTGTAAGACTCTACACATAAAATGTTTAGTTTGATGTTTTATCAATATGTAATGTTCTTTTAACTGGCCATATCAAGACACTTTTCTTTTTTAATATTTCTTTGATGCAAATATAACAGGCATGCACATTTTAACGAGCCTACTGTATGTTTCTCAGAGCTGATTTATAGACATGGTATAATGAGATGTGTTGGTGGACCAGTGTCGACAAAGTTCTCAAGACACCATTGGCACCCAGAGAGGAAGTGTCTGGTGTGAACTTCCTTTTGGTCACATTCACTCAGTTAGTTTGTGACAAGAATAACTTGTGTGTACAAGGGCAAGAAGATACATCGATGTGTAAGACACTAGTTAGAAATGAGTCTGATGCAAATGCAACTATGTTTCTAGCAGGTGCAGCATTTGTATTCAGACACTAGCTAATCTGAACACTATCACTGATATGCTGTTTGAACAATGGTTGGCAAGTAAAATAGACGTCTTTAAAACAAGTATTTAATCTATCCTGTGACACATCTGCATATCTTTTCATGTGCAAATCACCAAAACACCCAGCTTCATTTTCAATCCTGCTTTTTTTAAAATAAAACCTAATTGATTAAAGAAAACCTCGCTCAATGTTCCTGTTTTATAACCTCAATATCAAACTTAATCTTACACACCACTGTGTGAATAAAACACACAAACCATGTCCTCAAAGACATGCGAGATCTGATGTGTGCTGTGTAATGTAACACACATAAAAGTGATGCTTGGTGCTCACTGGATGTGATGAGAAAATGTATGGTTGATAAATACAGTGATTAACAGTCTTTATCTTTATGGACAGAGGAGAGCTGAAACAAGGGACACTGACAACAAGGTGCATTATTACTTTGACATGATGAACTATACTCCTCTTCAATATTGTGTACAATATTTTCTCAACATCATGTGAAATATTACTTTTCAGTGTCATAATCACTTGTCAATATCATGTTTTTTTTCCCCGTTAAAGGGTTTTTTGGGGAGTATTTCCTGATCAGCTGTGAGGGTCATAAGGACAGAGGGATGTCGTATGCTGTAAAGCCCTGTGAAGCAAATTGTGATTTGTGATATTGGGCTTTATTAATAAAACTGATTGATTGATGTGCAATTCTATTTCTCATTGTTATATACACAATATGACGTTGATCCCTCCATTTCAGTTCAGTTTTAGTTTATTCTTGTGCATAACTTAACTTTTGTTTCTCCTTTAACACTTAATATCTTATATATTTTGAATATTCATATTAAATACACTATTGTTTAAAAAACTAGGCCCAGAGTGTGACCCTGACCCACTGGTTGTTACTGGTTTGTGAATGTTAGTGTTGTTACTGTAATTTGTGTTACTGTAATCTGAAGCATTCTTTAGCACGAGAATTTCCTTTGGAGTAAATTAAGTTGTATTGAACTGAATTGGAAGTTTCAAGATATATTCATTGTGGTTGTTTTTCCCCTGTAATTGCACAGGACCAAACAATTTTCATTCACCTTTTTCTACTGGTAAATGTAACAGTTTTTATTTGCAACAGCTGAAGTTAGGACAGTTTCTATGTGAATAGTGTGTTTCAATGTGCTTTATGTTGCTATTACTTGAGACTAGTCGTAGAAGGGTGTCATTCATGCACAAGTTGAACTGCAGGCTCTCAGAGGTGCAGTCAGACGTGTCCATGAGACAGCAGCTGCAGTGGCAGCTCAGAGCCACAGGGCAGTTGACAGTCTGATCTGTAACCACCTGGTACAAAACTGGGATTCAGGGAAACACAAAACACCAAGAACAGTTTATCAAATCCAAATCTTTACTTAGGAGGTCAGGGGTCAAACACGTGAACGCAGTCAGCGAAGGCAGAAAAGTCCATTCACACAAACTAATCACACAAAAAGCAAAGTCCATAAGTCTGAGCAGAGTCAAAAACCAAGAACTCAAACAAGAGGAAAGGACTGGGAAGCATGAACACACCAGGGCGACAGTGACCAGCTGGCATCTGATTGGGGGAAACACTGGGCTTTAAATACACAAGGGCTGATCACCAACTACACACAGGTGAGTGGAACAAGACACAGGTGAAACACATGGGGTCATTAACAAAGGTGGGAAAACTCAGGAAGTAAAAGACACACTAAACACAATGAGAACACATTTCAAAATAAAACAGGAGGTGGACACAAACACATGAACATAAACTTGACAGAATATCACATGGTCCACAGTGGGAAGACAGTCAGGAAGTTCAGATGTCTTGTGGTATATGTCCCTGTATGTGTACACATGCTGGTACATTTTGCTGAAGGGTGTCTTGATGAGAGGGTTCTGGAGGGGAGCAAAAAGAACAAGGTGTGTTCATTTCTAGCACAGTATGTTGTTATTTAAATAACTTCACTGACTTTTGGTTTCACTCGGAAACAGTGTGTTCCTGGGTGAAAGTCTGAGAAGTTGTTTGACCCATCCATCACCCTCCCCTCCCACACTATATGGACTTTCACATTCTTTATATGACAGTAATTAACAGTAGTGTTACAAACTGCTGCTGGCTGGTGTGTTGCATACCGCTGGGAAGGGTGCCTCTGTGTGGCGGCGTCCACTTACAAAGTGGCAGTATTTGATGAGGTGGGTTGTTGCTCACTGTATCAACAACTGTCACCACCTGGTGCATATCATGTCAAGACACCTGATGACCAGTTTTACTCTTTCACTGTTTTGAGATTTTCCCACGACACTTTGGTGACCAACAGGTACCTGTCTCTGTGAGAACCTCAGAAATTAACCTTGATACTGGGCAACATTATAAAGGTTTCCCTTTAACTGTGTTGCTACCGTCTTATAAAATAGATATACAGACATGTCATGTGTAATTCATTTCAATAGATGAAAGTTAAATTTGACCCAGAACAACCTCAATATTCAAAAAACTGTCGCACCTGCACAAAAGTAAGTAAGTAAATAAGATTTTTAAATATTTTTATTTTGTACATTTTGGGTCACCTCAGGAAAAGTAATCAAATGTCAGGCTAAAAGAATGGCATTTAGGGTGTTTTTACTGCTGTCAAATGTCAAAACTGCTCAGATTTGACATGAACAGTATGAAAGGGTTAATATTCTGAAAAGGAACAAATCTTTGTCTGTATAATGGTACTCAAACTGGAGCATCTGACACCAGATAACTACCATCGTGGAGACAAAGTTAACTGGCATAAGAACAACTGAAAGCACAGGAGAACAAAGCTGACGGGACATTTGCAACATCAAAACACATGAATAATAGCTGCCACAAGATGTCAGCAGAGCTTCATGTTTCTTCACACTGACATCACACACGACGAGGGTTTCATCAACAAATGAGGACTTCTACTTCTTAATACTTGTTGAATGCCCCTCAGGACTTCTTGTGTTTAACACCAACAGTGTTGCTATGATCATATATGATCCTGAAGAGCCATAATACATGTGTACATGTTTCAGAGTGTGACAGTGTGGAGAAATGAAAGCAGCTCACACACCAGTGTCCATGTTGGGAAGTTTTCTCCCTCATTTACAAAATGTTACACAAACACAGGACTTTCACTCAGGAGACCACTGCTGGTGTCCTGTGTGAAACTAAAAGTTAAAAGTATTTCCATCCTTTTTGTGGAAGAATATAAACCCAGTGGAGCCCTTAGATCTTATCTTAAAGTACCTCAACTGTAACTACTTCAATAAATCCGTTCAGTTCAGTTCAGTTCAGTTCATAAACAATTGTGGCAGCAGCTCTTCTGTTTGTTCAAAATAGAAGAAAATAAACAAAACTCACAGTCAACTTCAATAAAATAAGAAACACTCTGAATTAACATCAAGTGAAGTGACGCAGTCTATATCTCAATGTACTCACTCCATTCTGTCTTTCTGCACTAACTCAGGTACACATGTGGTAATGGCAGTGGCAGCAGTCATCAACCTCATACAGCACTACATGATGAAAATAAACATCATTTTCGGGTACTGTACACACAATGAACATTCTCAAGCATGAACGATAAAATATATGTCTGTAAAATTAACTTTCAATACTCTGAGGAAGTAGGAACACTGCAGTCATCTCATGAATTACTCTGCTGCATATGGAAACAATCTGTAAACACTGGACGGCCTAAATCACCATCTGCAGCACAAAATACACTTGGTACTTCTGTTCAATCATATTGATGCACATCTTTTGATTGTTTTGCACAGAGATAACATTTCAAACATATTTACCTACTGGAGGAGGAGCAAAATGAGGGTGAGTCACGAGAAGGAAAGATCTTCACTTCCTGTTTTCCTCTTGCAGTATTTCCTCCAGATATTCTCTCATTTCAGGGACACCCAAAGGGACATTGTGTTTTCCACTGGGCTACATTCATAACCACTTTCACGTATGAAGTCTAAAAACTCAGCTGTTCTCCTGTGCCTTCAATTGATCTGTGTCTCTGCTGCACCTATATTTCCTTGGTTGAATTTTAAGGCAACTTATTACAGCACTGTAACTGTGTTTCTGGTAAATCCATCTAAATTGTAATTAATTTTGTCTAATTCAAATTGGATATTATCTCAAATGATTTTGTTCTCTTTCTTTATTACTTATTGTTTTATGTGTTATTCTGATGTTTTGTTGCCTTTTTAAAGGACTGTGATTTGCCTCCTTGTTTGGGATGTTCACGCTATTTAAATAAAGCTACCATGCCTTCATGCAGTGAGTTAGCCAAAGCAAGGCATTTACAGTACAGTTTTGCAAAACCATGATATAATATTTAATCCGTATTGCCAATCAGTCAACAGCTGGTGCCTAATAGCTGCTCTGAATCACACCCTAAAAACAAGCCCACCTTCCACTAAAACACAAAAATAAACCTAACATTAGATAAAGAAAAACATTATGTTGTTCAGTTTAGGATCAGTACCAAATCTAACAAAAAGCCAATTAAACACAGTTTTGGATAGATATACATGAGTTATAACTGGATAAAATAGATAAATAATATATAAACTAATTAAAATGTATGAGGGACCAAATAAAGAAACTTGTTAAGATGTTCTTTCTGTATGACATCTGGTTTGTTTCTATGATTAAAAGATAATAATGACAGACATCAGCTTACACCTAACCAATTAATAAAACATACGCTTGTTGAAGGCATCACAGTGAACCAGAGCAAGTTTACCAAAACATTTCCCATCAAACAGAACTCCCACAGCAGAGTCAAAGACAAAGCTTCCTTGTGTCTTTTGAAAACTTTCTTCACACATTCAAAGTAACACAGGATGAGTAATTCATAAAGAAATGGTGATTTTGTGGGTAAAGTAATCTTTTAGAGTAAGACATACAGACAAAAAAAGCAAATTAGTAAAATTTAACCATTGTAAACTGTACATATCTGGTTCAAGCTGCTGCACAATCTGCATGTTAATTACTCAATCATTTTTAAGACTGTTTGCAATGTGTTTTCCTTACACAAATCATTGCATTTTGCTTTATTTTATTTTATTGTTTTAGTGTTTTAAATTTTTTTTATATCTTACGTTTTTATGTTTATGTACAGCACTTTGTTTCGGCTGTTTTTGTTTTTAAAGTGCTCTATGAATAAAGTTGAGTTGAGTTGAGTTTAGTCTCTATATACAGACTCTACATTCAGTGAATGTAGAGTCTGTAGGCAAACCCCGGAGATATTGCCTCTGGAAGAAGAGCGGAAGAGCCCTGGTTTCCAGTTGTAGGTTGTTTGTAGTCCGCGTATTGACCAGTCACGTTTGAGCCGGCTGCAGTAGTTGCCAGGTTAAATGGTCCGTGCGGTGAACTAACGAGGCAGAACATAATTGGCGTCACTGCAAACTCTGAATCCATCGCAGTGGTTCAGCATATTTACTTAAATGAGCGGGGGGAGAAAACTGAAGTCGGAAACACAAATTCACCTCCTCCAAACCGGAATGCTAAAAAATCGGGGGTCTGCCCCCAGAGGCTGTATCGCCGTGTGCTGGAAGTCAGACGCCGAATACAGCCAATGGGTTCCGAGAATGAGTTGAGTTGAGTACACTCTTCATTACAGCTGCAATATATAAATGTGTGAGTGGATGCTGGCTTGGGAAAATTCAACCAAAAAACAGTGTTTCTTGTTTTACATGTTTTGGAATCATCTTTAGAATGTTGCTGCACAGATGTCACAATGTCCTTGAAAGACTCATGTCACATATTGATCTAGAAAATGAATGAGCTATTAACTTGTGCTTTTATCAATTTGTGGTGCATTCTCAATCCAAAACAAGTGTTGCACATAAGGTGAACCACACTGCTGAAATTCTACAAGATAAAAGTAGTCAAGTAATATTTTTCCTGTGATTGAGACATGAGTATTTCCATAAAAAACAATGTCATTTAAAATCAATCATCCTTGCCACAGTGACAGCAAAATGGCCCAACAGTTTATACCTCTCCTCCCATTCTAAATCTTCAGCTGTCTGTGTTCTACCTTCCTGCTTTAAAATGCTAAGGAGAAGACTTGTCCAACACAAAACTGCAGAAGAAAATGAACACAACCACGTAGTGACTCTAAGCTGACACAAGCTAAGAGGTCACACTGTGCTCCCTGCCAAAAAGCTTGGGTACCTCTAATACTCCTAAAAAAATGGAATCGATCATAAAACAAACCTTTTTTCAATAGATTTCTCATCTTTCAACAAATAAACTGTCGCAGGTCTGAAACCTGCTTGTCCTTTCCATGAGGCTATAAAAACATTGCAAACAACTTGTTGGACCTCCGATACTGTACTGAGCATTAAAGATGTATTCTACATTCTGTGCAAATCTAAAAGAGGTTTACATACCAGGATAATGTTAATCTCTGCTGCATATATTTGTGGTTGGTAGTATTTCCTTTTGGAAACAAAACAGAGAAGCATTTAGCTTTGTTGGAAGTTTCTGACAGCAGTTTCACAAGGCTTTTTCCCTCTGCTGGAGCCAGCTTGATTGTACTATCAAAACACTGATCTAACACTTCCTTACCAAGATCAACAGGCATCAGACAAGCCTTGAAACATGCAATGAGTAATGACACACAGAGGCCAGAACCTTGTCTATACTCTGTTTCCTCATGAAAACATGCGTCTTTCTGTAGTTTTGTGTCTTGATTGTATTGTGTCTCGCTGTGGCAATTCTGTCTTTTTGAGATAATTTGTTTCTCCTTGAAGTAATGTTTTGTCTTTTGTGGTTATTTTGTGTCACTTTGTGTCACTTTGTCTCCTTGCAGTTGTTCTGACCATTTAAGAATTTATGTTGTGTCTCTTTGCAGTTCAAGGAGAAGGTCAGGGGCCTCTTGAAACCTTGGGCCCCTGGGCCTGTGCCCAGTTGGCCCTTTCAGTAATCCATCAATGAGTACACAGTACAACCTCACAGAAACCACAAGATATATTAACTTATATATGGCTACATGAATAAATCGAAAACAGAGGGTGCTACAAGAATATGTATGAGATAGTAATTTAAGACAGAAGTACACAAAAAACTTTCAGCAACTCCAATCTTTGACTAAACCATATGAACAGATTCACATGAAAGGCTGAAAGAGACTAAAGCAGAGATTAGTTAAATTAGCCAACAACAATAAGATCCCTCACCTTCCATCTGTAAAGAGACTAAAGCTGTCAGATAAATGTAGTGCAGTAAAAGTACAACATGTACCTCTGAGATGTAGTGCAGTAAAAGTACATGTATCTCTGAGATGTAGTGCAGTAAAAGTACAACATGTACCTCTGAGATGTAGTGCAGTAAAAGTACATGTTCCTCTGAGATGTAGTGCAGTAAAAGTACATGTACCTCTGAGATGTAGTGTAGTAAAAGTATCAAGTAAATGACTCACTGGAACTCAGACAGGAAGTCGAACACTTTATTCTGAAAGGATTCACAGGAAATGCTAGTATGCAGTTGTGTGTGTGAATATGAACAGTGTTGTATGGAAAGAGCTGCAGTTACTCACTCTGACCACTGGAGGAAAACTTTGGAGGGAGAATGAAGAGAAATTAAAAGTTTACACAAAAATCATCAATAAAAACAGTCGAGCAGAAAACGAATCATCTGTGGAGTCCAGAGTGTTTTCTTTAGCGCCACCCTCAGGACAAACTCACATCCTACACACATTCTCTGAACTACCATCAGCTGTGTGTGATCCTGTACAGACTGAACTATCTGTTCAGCAGTGAGAAAGTTTCTCTAACAGGAGGAGACTCTCCCTCCTACAGAGAACACAGAGACACTGAGGAACCAGGTGACAGGAGCCTAAACCCAAACCCAGGATAAAGAGGTTCAGTGAATGTGGTGTTGAAGGTGTGGAGGTGGATCAGTGTGTCAGAGGAGACTCTGAAGAAGGACAGAGTGCCAGCAGGACAGTCCACATACACTGCTACTCTACCAGAGGAAGAGGAGGAGGAGGAGGAAGAGGAGGAGGAGGAGGAGATGATTGATGTTCCGCTCTTATTGTGCCACACAGTGTAACCACCATCAGAGCATTTCAGACTCCAGGACTGATCATTCCTTCCAAACCCACAGTCATCACTGTCTCCTCTCCTCCTGATTCCTCTGTAACTCACTGATATATAAACTCTTCCTCGCCACTCGACCTCCCAGTAACAGTGACCAGTCAGACCAGTTCTACACAGCAGCTGAGGCCAGTGGTCAAACCTGTGTGGATGATCAGGATATGACTGATCCTCCTCCACATGTGTCACCTTCCTGTTGTTGTCAGACAGTTTGAGGTGTCTGTTCACTGTGTTTGTGTCGATTGTGAGTTCACAGGAATCTGATGGAGAGAAGAAGACACAATACAGCTGCAGTTATTCATCTATCATCACTCTGATGATGACATCAGAGATTTGAATGAGTGATGTCACAGTTTGAAGATCAAATGAAAAACACACTTACACTTCCTCAGACCTGGTCTCAACCATCGGACTCCAGCAGGCTCCACCCTGAAAGGAGGAGGGGGGTCAGAGCAGCACTTCCTCTTTCACCATGGAAACATGGACATTACATCACTCTCATACACACAGCTTTGTTATTGTCTCCACATGGACTGACATGTTCATCACTTATTATTAATCAGCTGATATTGTTTTAGTTCAGTGTACCTGAGCAGGTGGTGTTTCAACAGTTTACTGTGGGTTCATCACCACCACACAACACTTGACCATTACAGTCAGCTGATCCATTGTCAATATACAAGTATTGATTATTGGAGCTTTGAAACCACCTGTTTTACTCCTGATGAGTGACCTCCTTTGTTTGTGTCATAATGACTGTTGTCTGTCACAAGTAAAGGAGACACAACCTCTGATGGAGGAGGTCGGGGTGGATGGTTGGATGGGTTAGGGTTGCTGTTCACATCCTGTCTCCTAGCAACAGTCAGCACCCCACATGTCTACATGTTCTCTGTGACTTTTCTGGTGTTCCCCTTTTTTTGCCCCTGTTTTTTTGTTTGACACATCTATATTGCCTACACCTTTCACACCCTCGGCTGTTTACATATTTGTGCCAAACAGAATGCCAATCTCACTTGTATATAATTGAGATTGATTAGTTGTTTGTCAGACCCTGAAGAAGACTTTGGTCTGTCTTGTTGCCTTTGCTCAAATAAAAGTTATTTTATATATTTTTACCTGAAGATGGAGTGCCTCAGCTTTTTTTCCTTGGTTGTCTGCATTTTTTACAAACAGTAAGACTTTCTTGGTTTTTTGTTCAATATCAATTCACCTACTTCACTGAAGAGCACCTGCCAAGTCAGAGCCTTGTTTATCCAAACAGCGCTTCCTTCCTTCTTTCTTTTTCAACGTGGGACACAAACAGTTTGATGAGTCAGTGTTTATCAGCTGTGGTTGTTTGAGGTCAGCTTGGTGTGTCAGGGTCATATGAGCCAGGCTGACAGTGTGACAGAGACAACGTTTCCAGCTCTACCTCCTCTATCAGACTGAGGGCCGAATTCACAAAGAATGAACTGCGGCTGCTGACAGCACCTTGAATTGCACTTCACTTGCACCTGCAGTTTGCCTTGTCTTAACGTCCTATTCACAAAGGATATTGTGCTAATGATACACCAGCGCAAACACGCCTACAAAGTTTGGCAGCTGAGTGCAGTTTGCCCCTGATTTGCCCCTGATTGCAATTAGCCACATGGCAAAGTATAAATACTGGCTTTGTGCCAAGAACACCGTGGCAGAACAATGGCAGCTAGGAAGAGAAAGATGAAATTTTCAGAACGCGAGCTTGAGGTCCTGACCGAGGAGGTGCGAACCCATTCCTCAAAACACCCTTAAATACCTTGTGTTAGCACCAGCTTTCTGAAGACGTTATCTTTTTCACTCAACTGTGTGTGGCTATTAGTGCTGGCATTAGTTAATCTACTTTGCACGGAGCATTGGAACAAAAACAATTTCCCCCCGGGGATTAATAAAGTATTCTGAATCTGAATCTGAATCTGAATCTAGACTTTGTTTGGCAAAGTACTGAATACTGTATACCCTCATGTAGTGATGTCTGCTGGTGAGTCAGTCTAACAGTGTCAGATGGGTTGAGGCTGTGGATTTGACCAAGTTTGACCACTTTATCACTATTCCCTCTCACTTGTAGCTGTTTTTTTGTTATCTTTTGAATTTAATATGAATTATGGAACCATTGTTCACGTTTGTTTCCCCCGTTTTGTAAAATAAATTATTGAATTGCGTGACAGAAGTATGTTTTGAGAACGACCGCAGACTGTCACCTGTTTAACGTATCAGTATCTTCGGACTGATTTAACAGACGATCGCTGCTGCTATGATCACTGGAAAATCTGGGTGAGAGGCTTCCACAGAGGAGTGCCCAGTTTGCACCAGCTTTCTAAAGACGTTATTTACTTCAGTCAAACTGCATGTGGCTATTAGTGCTGGTGTTAGTGAATTAGAAGTTGTTTATCAATGAGGCTCATTTGCATAGAAAGGGGCAATTTTTGCGCCAAATATATGCATATTACCTTATTTAAATACATGCAAATAACACTGGAGCACTGAGACGCAATCTGCTTGGCAGCGCAGTCAGTGGAGCATTTCACCCTCTGCGCATGCTTTGTGAATTAGACGGTATCTGTTTGCTCCATTTTTACCGGCTTAGCGGCCGCAAAAGCCATGCAATGCTTTTGTGAATTCGGGCTTGAGCGTCTGTGGCTGCAGCAGGCCTCTTCATACCTGAGAGTGTCCAGTCTCCAGTGTGGATCCTTCAGTCCAGCCGACAGCAGCTTCACCCCTGAGTCTCCTGGATGATTGTAGCTCAGGTCCAGCTCTCTCAGATGGGAGGGGTTGGAGCTCAGAGCTGAGGCCAGAGAAGCACAGCCTTTCTCTGTGATCAGACAGCCTGACACACTGCAAACACACAAAACAACACACATGTCACATAATGTGAGGGTGGGTACCACAGTACTGCCATACTGTCGCCTACTGTGGGGTTACATCAACATTATTACTGACTTTGTTCTAGTCCCAACCAAACACCCACTAATGTCCACCAACTATCTGACAACATTACTGATTCCTCTCTGATATTTCAAGTTCCAACAACAGAGAAAAAAAACAAGATAAAACATGTTGATGGAAAGAGACTGAAACACAAAACACAACTGGTTTGAAATCATATCAGCAGAGACAATCCTGTGATGGTTATGAGTTTATCAACTAATGTAAATCAGGATTTAAGTGGCCATCAGTTGAACATGTTGATGAATCCTGACCTGAGAGTTTCCAGTGTACAGTGTGAACTCTTCAGTCCATCAGACAGAAGCTTCACTCCTGAATCCTTCAGGTGGTTGTTACTCAGGTCCAGGTGTCTCAGACTGGAGGACTGGGAGCTGAGAACTGAGGACAGAGCTTCACAGCTTCTCTCTGAGAGGTCACAGTCACTCAGCCTGAAGAGACGATATAATAAAGGAATAAAAAGACAGTAAGTTTTAAAGACAACAGAGCATTTAAGTTATGATATATGAATCCAACTGTCTCTGTACTTACAGAGCTTTGTTGGAGGCTTTGACCACTGGCAGCAGCCTCAGAAGAGCCTCCTCTGAAGCAGAGTATTTCTTCAGGTCAAACACGTCCAGATCTTCTGATGACAGTAAGATGAAGACCAGAGCTGACCACTGAGCAGGAGACAGTTTATCTGTGGAGAGACGTCCTGAACTCAGGGACTGTTGGATCTCCTCCACTAGAGAACGATCATTCAGTTCATTCAGACAGTGGAACAGATTGATGCTTCTCTCTGCAGACAGATCCTGGTTGATCTTCTTCTTGATGTACTGGACTGTTTCCTGATTGGTCTGTGAGCTACTTCCTGTCTGTGTCAGCAGACCTTGAAGGTGTTTCTGATTGGTCTGCAGTGAGAGACCCAGGAGGAAGCGGAGGAACAAGTCCAGGTGTCCATTTGGACTCTGTAAGGCCTTGTCCACAGCACTCTGGTGGAGATACTTCAGATTCTGTTTGTTTCTGAGGACTTCAGACCTTTGGGATGTTGTTTGTTGTTCTTCCATCAGATTGACTCCAGAGATGATGAAGGTCAGATGGACATGAAGAGCAGCCAGAAACTCCTGAACACTCAGATGGACGAAGCAGAACACCTTGTCCTGGTACAGTCCTCTCTCCTCTTTAAAGATCTGTGTGAACACTCCTGAGTACACTGAGGCTGCTCTGATATCGATGCCACACTCTGTCAGGTCTGATTCATAGAAGATCAGGTTGCCTTTCTGCAGCTGATCAAAAGCCAGTTTTCCCAGAGACTCAATCATCTTCCTGCTCTCTGGACTCCAGTGATGATCTGTCTCAGCTCCTCCATCATACTTGATGTTCTTCACTTTGGTCTGAACCACCAGGAAGTGGATGTACAGATCAGTCAGGGTCTTGGGCAGCTCTCCTTCCTTTCTGGTCTTCATCACATCCTCCAGAACTGTAGCAGTGATCCAGCAGAAGACTGGGATGTGGCACATGATGTGGAGGCTTCGTGATGTCTTGATGTGGGAGATGATTCTGCTGGCCTGCTCCTCATCTCTGAATCTCTTCCTGAAGTACTCCTCCTTCTGTGGGTCAGTGAACCTCTGACCTCTGTCACCATGTCAACACAGTCAGGAGGGATCTGATTGGCTGCTGCAGGTCGTGTGGTTATCCAGAGAGGAAGCAGTTTCCTGATGAGGTTTGTCAGCAGCACATCCACTGAGGTGGACTCTGTAACATCAGTCAGGATCTCATTGTTGTGGAAGTCCAGAGGAAGTCGACACTCATCCAGACCGTCAAAGATGAACACAACCTGGAACTCTTCAAACCTGCAGATTCCTGCTTCTTTGGTTTCAGTAAAGAAGTGATGAACAAGTTCCACCAAGCTGTACTTTTTCTCTTTCAGCACATTCAGCTCTCTGAAAGTGAATGGAAATGTGAACAGTATGTCCTGGTTGGCTTTGTCTTCAGCCCAGTCCAGAGTGAACTTCTGTGTTAAGACTGTTTTCCCAATGCCAGCCACTCCCTTTGTCATCACTGTTCTGATTGGTTCATCTCTTCCAGGTGAGGCTTTAAAGATGTCTTCTTGTCTGATGGTTGTTTCTGGTCTGTCTGGTTTCCTGGATGCTGTTTCAATCTGTCTGACCTCATGTTCAACATTGACCTCTGCAGTCCCTCCCTCTGTGATGTAGAGCTCTGTGTAGATCTGATTCAGAAGGGTTGGGTTTCCTGCATTAGTGATCCCCTCAAACACACGCTGGAACTTCTTCTGCAGGTTAGATTTCAGTTTACGCTGACAGACTGCAGAACGACTTCCTGAATGAACACAACAAAGAAGATCAGTAAGACAAAGAAAATATTTCAACATGTCATTTCCTCAAAGAATGAGTATATGAATATATTTTGGTCTGTCTCTTGAGACATTAGTAAACGTCCCATTTATCCATCATGTTAAATCTTTATAGAAATCCTCTTACCGCTCTGCAGACAGTCAGCCAGCTCCTCCTGCTTCATTCTCCTCAGGAAGTTCAGTGTGATCTTCACAAATGCCTCTCTGCTGCTCCTCCTCTGCTCTTCATCCTCACCATCCAACACCTCCTCATCCTCCCTCTGACTCTCTAAGCATTCTGGGTAATCTGAACTCAGAACCTTCTGGATCTTCTTCAGCTCGTTCTTCACAAAAGTGAGGATGTTCTCCTCCAGCAGCTGGAACAGAATATTATATGAATGACACACTCAAACATCAGATCCATGTTGGACACACTGACAATCCACTGGTGTAAAAAGTGCAGCATGGAGATGATTGTGAACAGAATAGATGTCAAAGTAGTTGTTGTACATGTACAGACCATAAATATGGAGTCCAGGTGTGTTTGATGCTGCTGGGCAGACTGAGCACTGGGAACCTCTGAGCTCTCCTGGTCCACTCTGTGGAGGAATCATCAACAGTGAGCTCACATGATGTTTGCACCAGGAGACTGTAGAACTTATATCATTTACAAAAACACACACAGACCAGTTAGTTAAAGACGTGTTCTGTCATGATTGATCAGAATGAAAACCAGATGTAAACAACACTGTAAATGATGGACACCTGATTCTGTGTCTCATGACTGAGGATCACAACAGTTAGTTCATCTGTTTCAATCAACAGTTTCATTCACTTACAGTGGGTCAGAAGAAGGACGTCCATCTTTGAAGGTAATCAGACCACCCATAGACCGATCACTCTTCATGGACACACAGCTGGGTACAGGGGACTTTTCTCTCTGCTGCTGGAAACTGATAGAAACACTGACATTTACTGAACATACAAGATTCCTGCCTCAAAGGCTTTATTGGACAGTAAAATTCATTTTATTTGCCATTTAATCATGTCTTTGCGATAAGTCTTGTTTGTCATTGTCAAATGTCTATGAATCTGCCAATTATATTCTTGAATAACAGATTCACGTACAAATGTGCTAAGACTTAACACTGTTGACCTGCAACAGCACCTCAAACTAAGGTTTAGTTTGCGCTAAAAGAACATGTAAACATCAGAGAAGAGCATGGAGACCTTTGAAAACTTAACGTTATCTCTCACATGTTCAGTCTCTCTTTCAGACTCAGTGTAGATTAATTTGGATTGATGTTTGAGCACTGCTTGGGTGGAGACAGACAGTATTTCGTGATGGAAGTGAAGGGACCTGGTCCTTAATACTAAGAAGCCACAGTCAGACCCTACATTCCTCCTCTACCTCTGGACCTTTGTCCACCCTGTCCCTCAGAGGACCCTGTGGTCTCTCATTTCAGTCAAGACTCCTCTCTGTTCTGGTCCCACAGTGGTGGAATGAACTTCCTGCTGAAGTCAGGACAGCAGAGTCACTGAATATCTTCCACCTCAATCTGAAAACCATCTTTCACTCTACATCTTCACACACCTGACAAGTTCTTACAAACATCTCAATGCTGTTAAAATAAAAACCTTCATCACTTGAACTGTAGCTCTCTGACACATGTTCAGTTGTTTATTTTCTGATGACATCGACCTGATGCTGTTCAGTTTGATTGAACCTGTTGTCAGTCACTGTGGACTGTAATGTCCTCTGTTCCTCACTGATTGCCTGTATTCATACAGACTGTGATGACTGTAGTTTGGACACATATCAGATCATAGAATCTCTTCATGTTTTATCCAGGAAGTGACTGATGACCTGACATGTAGTTTTAGTTTGACTCTATGGTCCTTTTCACCCAACAGGACAAAATATCAGCAGCCTCCACTGCCCACTTTTCTTTATAGAGAACTTCAATATCAGCAGTAGGAGACCAGTTATACTGGGAAGCTGTCAGCTTCACTTGACATTTAATGTCAGCTTACTGTGCAGCAGAGAGTTTTTGTCTTTTAACATCGATGCCATGTTCATGTGACGGGTCAGACTTGGGGGACACACAGCTGGGGTCAGGGTCAGGTTCAGGTTCTGGTCCAGATGAGTCTGGTCTCTGATGGATCCTAGCACACAGAGAGGAAGACCAGCAGGGAGGGAAGATCAGTTTTTAGTCTTCAGCCTCAGCAGCTGCCGTAGAAACTATCAGCTATCAACAGGAAAAGGATCAACACAGCAACGTTTAACTAGAACTGAATTTACTTACAGTGGGTCAGAAGAAGGACGTCCATCTTTGAAGGTAATCAGACCACCCATAGACCGATCACTCTTCATGGACACACAGCTGGGTACAGGGGACTTTTCTCTCTGCTGCTGGAAACTGATAGAAACACTGACATTTAATAAACATACAGGATTTCTGTGGCTGATTTCAAAGGTTTAATTGGACAGTAAAATTTATTTTATTTGCCATTTAATCATGTCTTTGCAGTAAGTCTTGTTTGTCATTGTCAAATATCAAGTCTGCCAATTATATTCTTGAATAACAGATTCATGTACAAATGTGCAAATGTGCTAAGATGAATCACTGTTAACCTGCCACAGCACTTGACACCTAGGTTTGGTTTGGGCCACGGCACACCTGGGAGTAGGGTCAGTTTCTGTCAGTGATAAACCTTTGTCTTGGTCATTTGTTCGTGAGTCCTGCACTATTTTCCCTGACTGTGGTTGTGATCGGCAATCTGGGGCTTTGGCTTTAATCAGAGGGTGTTTCTGCAAAACCAAAGCCCAGTTACCACCAAAGGCTGAGAGGCTGATCACTCTTCATGGACACACAGCTGGGTACAGGGGACTTTTCTCTCTGCTGCTGGAAACTGATAGAAACACTGACATTTACTGAACATACAAGATTCCTGCCTCAAAGGCTTTATTGGACAGTAAAATTTATTTTATTTGCCATTTAATCATGTCTTTGCAGTAAGTCTTGTTTGTCATTGTCAAATGTCTATGAATCTGCCAATTATATTCTTGCGTAACAGATTCACGTACAAATGTGCTAAGACTTAACACTGTTGACCTGCCACAGCACTTCAAACTAAGGTTTAGTTTGCGCTAAAAGAACATGTAAACATCAGAGAGGAGCATGGAGACCTTTGAAAACTTAACGTTATCTCTCACACGTTCAGTCTCTCTTTCAAACTCAGTGTAGATTAATTTGGAT
This sequence comes from Epinephelus fuscoguttatus, assembly GCF_011397635.1. Classification (NCBI taxonomy): domain Eukaryota; kingdom Metazoa; phylum Chordata; class Actinopteri; order Perciformes; family Serranidae; genus Epinephelus; species Epinephelus fuscoguttatus. The sequence continues at coordinate 1,420,266 of NC_064767.1, forward strand.
TGATGTTTGAGCACTGCTTGGGTGGAGACAGACAGTATTTCGTGATGGAAGTGAAGGGACCTGGTCCTTAATACTAAGAAGCCACAGTCAGACCCTACATTCCTCCTCTACCTCTGGACCTTTGTCCACCCTGTCCCTCAGAGGACCCTGTGGTCTCTCATTTCAGTCAAGACTCCTCTCTGTTCTGGTCCCACAGTGGTGGAATGAACTTCCTGCTGAAGTCAGGACAGCAGAGTCACTGAACATCTTCCACCTCAATCTGAAAACCATCTTTCACTCTACATCTTCACACACCTGACAAGTTCTTACAAACATCTCAATGCTGTTAAAATAAAAACCTTCATCACTTGAACTGTAGCTCTCTGACACATGTTCAGTTGTTTATTTTCTGATGACATCGACCTGATGCTGTTCAGTTTGATTGAACCTGCTGTCAGTCACTGTGGACTGTAATGTCCTCTGTCCCTCACTGATTGCCTGTATTCATACAGACTGTGATGACTGTAGTTTGGACACATATCAGATCATAGAATCTCTTCATGTTTTATCCAGGAAGTGACTGATGACCTGACATGTAGTTTTAGTTTGACTCTATGGTCCTTTTCACCCAACAGGACAAAATATCAGCAGCCTCCACTGCCCACTTTTCTTTATAGAGAACTTAAATATCAGCAGTAGGAGACCAGTTATACTGGGAAGCTGTCAGCTTCATTTGACATTTAATGTCAGCTTACTGTGCAGCAGAGAGTTTTTGTCTTTTAACATCGATGCCATGTTCATGTGACGGGTCAGACTTGGGGGACACACAGCTGGGGTCAGGGTCAGGTCCAGGTTCTGGTCCAGGTGAGTCTGGTCTCTGATGGATCCTAGCACACAGAGAGGAAGACCAGCAGGGAGGGAAGATCAGTTTTTAGTCTTCAGCCTCAGCAGCTGCTGGAGAAACTATCAGCTATCAACAGGAAAAGGATCAACACAGCAACGTTTAACTAGAACTGAATTTACTTACAGTGGGTCAGAAGAAGGACGTCCATCTTTGAAGGTAATCAGACCACCCATAGACCGATCACTCCTCATGGACACACAGCTGGGTACAGGGGACTTTTCTCTCTGCTGCTGGAAACTGATAGAAACACTGACATTTACTGAACATACAAGATTCCTGCCTCAAAGGCTTTATTGGACAGTAAAATTCATTTTATTTGCCATTTAATCATGTCTTTGCGATAAGTCTTGTTTGTCATTGTCAAATGTCTATGAATCTGCCAATTATATTCTTGTGTAACAGATTCACGTACAAATGTGCTAAGACTTAACACTGTTGACCTGCCACAGCACTTCAAACTAAGGTTTAGTTTGCGCTAAAAGAACATGTAAACATCAGAGAGGAGCATGGAGACCTTTGAAAACTTAACGTTATCTCTCACACGTTCAGTCTCTCTTTCAAACTCAGTGTAGATTAATTTGGATTGATGTTTGAGCACTGCTTGGGTGGAGACAGACAGTATTTCGTGATGGAAGTGAAGGGACCTGGTCCTTAATACTAAGAGGCCACAGTGAGACCCTACATTCCTCCTCTACCTCTGGACCTTTGTCCACCCTGTCCCTCAGAGGACCCTGTGGTCTCTCATTTCAGTCAAGACTCCTCTCTGTTCTGGTCCCACAGTGGTGGAATGAACTTCCTGCTGAAGTCAGGACAGCAGAGTCACTGAATATCTTCCACCTCAATCTGAAAACCATCTTTCACTCTACATCTTCACACACCTGACAAGTTCTTACAAACATCTCAATGCTGTTAAAATAAAAACCTTCATCACTTGAACTGTAGCTCTCTGACACATGTTCAGTTGTTTATTTTCTGATGACATCGACCTGATGCTGTTCAGTTTGATTGAACCTGTTGTCAGTCACTGTGGACTGTAATGTCCTCTGTTCCTCACTGATTGCCTGTATTCATACAGACTGTGATGACTGTAGTTTGGACACATATCAGATCATAGAATCTCTTCATGTTTTATCCAGGAAGTGACTGATGACCTGACATGTAGTTTTAGTTTGACTCTATGGTCCTTTTCACCCAACAGGACAAAATATCAGCAGCCTCCACTGCCCACTTTTCTTTATGGAGAACTTCAATATCAGCAGTAGGAGACCAGTTATACTGGGAAGCTGTCAGCTTCATTTGACATTTAATGTCAGCTTACTGTGCAGCAGAGACTTTTTGTCCTTTAAGATCGATGCCATGTTCATGTGACGGGTCAGACTTGGGGGACACACAGCTGGGGTCAGGGTCAGGGTCAGGTTCAGGTTCAGGTCCAGGTGAGTCTGGTCTCTGATGGATCCTAGCACACAGAGAGGAAGAGCAGCAGGGAGGGAAATTCAGTTTTTAGTCTTCAGCCTCAGCAGCTGCTGGAGAAACTATCAGCTATCAACAGGAAAAGGATCAACACAGCAACGTTTAACTAGAACTGAATTTACTGAAGAAAATGTGTGTGAGTGCTGACAGCTGAAGATTATGGTTTAACAAGATGGAGTTATGTGTCACATAAGGGGAACTCAACACTATATTTTCTGTCACAGCTGGGATTTGAACTGATAATGTTTAATCAGTGAGGTGCACACTGCACCAAGGAAGCTAATGTCTGACACAGAGATACATGTATACTTGTCTTTATGCTGCAACAAATGATTAATTCATCGTCAGTGAATCTGCAGATGATATTCTCCAAAAACAGTTTGATGTACAAATGAAAAAAAAAGATATTCAGTTGATGAACATGTTGAAGGTGAAACAGGATCAAATGTGATGTCAAGTGTTGAGTGTGATACCTTTTCATGTTGGTGATAACCTGCAGCCTCCTGATGAAGACAGACAGACACACAGACAGACAGATTCATCATTAGACTTTAAAGTGTTTGTTGTCAGATAAACTTTGTGCTGTGGAGTCTGGATCAAAGACAGGAGGTGAACACATGAACCAACAGAGACACATTAGAGACTGGAATCAATCAAAGGTCCACTTACTCAGTTTCTTCTCATGGACTTCATCACTCTGCAGCTCTCTGCTGTCTGGACCAGGTCTGTGGACACAAAGAGTTTTCTGTTGATCTGAGTGGGACCATGTGCTCCATCAGGACTCAGACTGGAGGCAGACTGGCTCTTTTAAGCCCTCTTCACACAGGAAATATGTGACACTGCTGCCGTCATGGATTTGTTAAAGTGATATTTGCTCATTGAGACAGAGGAGACGTTTACGCTGATGTTTCTTACAGCTTCATTCACACATGGCAGCACATTTATGGACAGAGACTCCATGAGAGAGAGAACAGTGAGTGAAATGATGTGAAGGAAGAAGAAGGTTTTCTCAGCCTCTGTTAGAGTTCATAATGTGTCCTCTTCTACACCACAGGGACACACTTCATGTTGCTTTGTCTTTGTCTGTCTTTGGGGATGACCTCACTTTTCACTTGTGTTTGAGCGACTCTGAAAAGCTCTTCAACATTTCAAATGTTCCAATGTGCTCGTCACATCATTCACAATCAATCCCATCAGCTCCCAGAGACTTTCTACCTTCATCTGTAGAGGAAACACTGAGAGCATCAGTCCAATCATTGATCAGCACGTCATCACTCATTCATCCTTTACATCATTTCTCCTGGACTCAACCTCCTGATTATCACTGATGGACTCTGAGTCACGTGACGTCCACCACTAATGTCTCCTCTCAGTCAGGCTGTTGGTGGATCTGTGGCCCTCTGGTGGCACAAAGGGAAACTGCAGCATGTCACTTTGAGCTGACACACTCAGTTCACCCAAAATAATAACAGCCATCATTATTTCTGTGCTGATTGAATATGGCTGATGTGCTTTGAACACCTTCTTTATGCAGACGCTCACTTACAAACATAAAACCAGTTTCTCTCTAAATGTCATCGACCAGTAAAAACTTTCATGTCCTGATGGATCATTACCAGGATCACGTTTCTGTCTCAACATGAAGATTAAAGAGGGAAATTAATTCTTTTAACACTGAACTCAACTTTAAAATAAAGTCAGAAACACCAACATGATAAAAACTAGATCAAATATTAAACTCTACTGTGGGTGGATTCGTGGCTCAGATCACCTCAATACTTCATACAGTCATGTGACAGCGTCCATGGCAGAGTAGACATGTTGTTGCTCAGACTTAAGAACTATGTGACCTACTGAGGGCCTTTTCTCATTAGTTTATTACATTTTTATAAACCCAACACAGAAAACTGATCAGTACATGTATCAATAGTGATTTGTTATTGGACAGAGAAGATGCTGTTTGTTTTTATTGGTCAGTGGTGAGGACAAATCAGAGCAGAGGAAGCTGCCATCAGCCGCTCTACTTCTATTAGTCCACTGGATGGCCTCATGGAGCTGATGGGGAGGATTTTACTGTTTCATGGGAATCAAAACTAAATGTCACTTTGTGTGGCGGCCATCTTTGATCCTGATGTTTGAATAATTAATTTAATCCTTAACCATAACCCTCTTTTATTTAAAGAGATGGAAAAAAGTTAGTGAGAAACCAGATAACCTGCAGGTATCAGCTGGATGTGGTGTAGTTACTCACTGTGACCACTGGAGGTCATTACTTAAATATTCTACTCCTCTCTTCTCCCTCCCCCTCCTTTTCTCCTCCTCTCCTCAGACCTGAAAACTGGTTTTCCTTCATTCCACAGCTGACTGAAGAAAACAAACCTTTTGTTATACTAAACAGAGCAGCTTGGTTTGAGCTGTTTTAAGACTCAAAGCAGATGAAGATATTTTCAAAATGGCTTCTCTCCTGCTCAGCTCATCTTTTTTTAAATTTTTTTTTTATTCGTTTATTTTTTTTTATCAGGGACCATGTACAGAGAACATTGGACTCAACAGAGTAAAGATGCACTGCACCAGATTATAGCTTTTTAGCTAGTTTCCATCTGCAGTCCCTGAGGCAGGCAAAAGAAGAAATAACAAAAGAAAAATTAAAATATTATAAAGAGACATATATAAAGACAGACTGAAACAGTACAAGAAAATAGAGTGCATTGAAATCCATAGGACAACGCACACACAGCATCCAAAGTGCGAGTGCTCACAGTTCCAGAAAACAGTCATACAAGGTGCACATGCCCATACAGAGCGAACAGTGCAACACAAGCCCCTTTTACGCTGCCAGATTTTCCGCGAATGTTGGGCCATGTTGCCGGCAAGCTGCGAGCGTTTAGACACACAGAGCCGGATTGGAGAGTTGATCAGAGGTGCCCAATTTTTGGTTTAAAAAGACCGAGGCGGCCTTCTGCAATGGGAGGGGCTGGTGGTGACTTGTGGGAGGAGCTGTTGATGACACCGCACGTGTGACCCACTGGCGGTGGATAAACAGGAAACAGCTGATAGCAGGAATTAGCGAGCAGCTAGTAGCAAGAGGGAAACACAAATCTGACAGACACTGTAAAGATGAGCAACTGGGGAGACAAGGAATTGCGCATCCTCCTTGTCCTCGTAAACGAAGAGGCCATTAACCGTCAGATGACGGGGACGGTGAAGCATGGGCCAACTTGCGAGAGAATCTCCGAAGGACTGACCAGCCGCGGCTTCCCTCCCACATCACTGTTTACGTCACACGCTGAGCTACACATTTTGTTACTTGCTCACGCCCCCCATTGCCCCGAAAAAGGCACATTCTGTATAAACAAAAGTAGGTAGGCGGCATTTTGCTGCACTCCCCAATTTTGTTTTTATACTGCCAATGCTGAAAAAACACTGATTGGGCTTTCCTGCAGATTTGCACAATTCCTATCTACAAAGGGCTACAGAGAAGCCTGAAGAGAAAACTACAATATAAGAAGTAGCTCAGACAACTGAATTAAAGCATCTCTTACCTTTCTTGCATTTCACACTCACCTAAAAAAACTGAACATCCACAACTCCCGCCTCCCTCCAAAGTCCCATCCCCCTCCTCCTGCAACTCCACCTCCCTCCAAAGGCCTGCTCCCCCCTCCTTCATTACGTCCTCATTACGTCTATGATAGACATAGGCCTTTGCAAGGCAACGTTAGACACACGGAAGAGGAGAGAGAGTGTAACACGCCAAAAAAAGAGTAGAAGAGAAGAGGAGTAAAACACGCTGCTGACTGGCAACAAACAAGGAAGATAACACAGAAGCTCATGCTACGTTAGGCTACAGTAGGTTAAGTGTGAGCAACTGGATGCTGTGTTTTCATATATAACGTTATAGCCTATGTTACATTAGAGGCAAACTAAAAAGACCTGTCCAGCAGAAACTCTGCGACCATCTTGTCCCTTTTAGCTCAGGATGAAGCTGCATCAGTCTTCGACATTGCTCAAAAGCAGAGCTGATGTTGACCCGAGTTTTGGCTTTAGCTACGGCTAAAGAAGAGCTGCAAGCATCCATCTGATCTGTTGTACATGAATGCATCTGCACATTGTTTGCAGTGTTAGATACTGAATATTATAGTGCACTGAGATTTGTCACAAATTGTAGAGCACTCACTCATCACTGTACGCGTCCAAGGCTGGCTGGCCTTCTTTGACCTTTTGTTTGGTATTTGTTCATTTATAAAGCCATACTGGATAAACTCCCTTCATACAAATGTACTTTGATTGAGCAGAGATCTGACTACAGCTACAGTCTGAGATCTCAAGACTTGGTTGTGTTGTCTGTTCCTTGTGCTCTGACTGAGCTTGGAAAAAAGCTTTTAGGAGCTCTGCTCCTCTCACTTGGAATAGTCTTCAAAAAGAGTTGAAGCAACATCAACTGGTCTCTGCCTGTTTTTAAAGCTCTCATAAGTACAAGGATGAATGCGTCAGTTGGTTTTTGTCATTGTGCGAAGGTGTTGTAATATTTCTGCATATTACTGTATATCTTTTATGTTTTTTTATTGTGTTGTTGTTTGTCTGTAACTTTTTCTTACGCTGCTGTCTTGGCCAGGTCTTCCTTGAAAAACAGTAGCTACAGTCTGAGATCTTAAGACTGAGTTTTGTTGTCTGTTCCTGGTGCTCTGACTGAGCTGGGAAACAAAGTCTTGGCCAGGTCTTCCTTGAAAAAGAGATTGTTGATCTCAGCAGGATTTACCTGGTTAAATATGGGTTAAGCAAAAGTAAGCTCTGATCTATGTTCATATAGGTAACATTACTTAGAAAATGATGCAGCTGCCTAAATAAGCTTTGATTTATGGTTATACAGGTCACTTTACTTATCGCTTAGTATTTGATGCAATTATCTAAATGTGCCTCGATTTATGTTTTTACGGGTGACTTAACTTATTACTGAGTACTTGATACAATTAGCCAAATGAGCTTTGGTCGATGAAAGTGTCTTAGTAAGCTTTGATTCATGGTTATACAGATTACATTAATTATTACTCAGATTTTGACACAACTGATTAAGTGAACCCAGATGTATGTCAACATTACTTATTACACAATATTCACAACCCATTCCAAAGTCATAAAATACTGCTGCTTTGTAAGTGATTTGGGCATCAGCCACCTTTCAGGGCGGTATGATGCCAGGTCGTGTCAGTTTGTAAAGTGGTCCAGTGGAACCTGTGGTGGTGTTATGATACGCCACCAGTTGGCAGGATGGCACCTGTGGTGGTGGTATTATGATAAACTGAAGTAGCAAAAAATTCCTGATAGGCTGGGCTGGAGGTGTGGTGGATGGGTCCAACAAAACCAGGACTTTCACCCAGTAGGCTGGTGTTCTCTTCCCTTAGAGCCAAACCATGACTTTTTTTTTAAAAAACCTAACCAAGAAGTGCATATTTGATTAGACCCCCAAGTCTATGGCTATGATACAAAAGCAGCAACACACAAAATGTAATGAAATACAGATGATATTCTTCTGAACATGATGAAACTGCAAACTAATATATCAGCAATTTTGGAAAAAAAAAATTATCTGTTTCAGGATACAGTATTAACTGGAATAAAGGCGTATTGATGCTGGTCATTTTACCTCTCCTTTTGGAAAACTCTCCTCATCTCCCTAATCAGCACAATAAACTCCATTAAGATGATCATTTTACCTCAAATATTAAACCTAATTTAAAATTTCCTTTTTTTTTGACAAAGGCATTCTTTGAGAGATAACATTCCATAACAAATCTCCCTCTTGTGGAATTACAAAACCAATAGGATAAGTAGGAAACTTCTACACTAATACAATTCTAAAGGAGGACTAGCTCTTTCAAATTCCATGTTATACTATTGTACCTCTGTTATTAAGCCCTTTAAGGTTTTGCTAGATACATCAATCTCTCAGCCTAACTGGTTAAAAACAGAGCAAGAAGATTGTTTTCCCCGCTCCAATGGTGATATACTCCTCGCTCTCACTCCCATTGATCAATTAATCTTCAATTACAATCCTATCATACATAATTTAATACATATATGGAAGCAGATCAAATCCCACTTCAGTCTTAAGCCAATTTATCTCATTCTTCCCGTTGCAGAAAAACCCACTTTCATCCCATTCATTCTAGATAAAACCTTCTGGAGTGACTTAGGAATCCATAGTATCAAGGATCTATGTATAAATGGTACATTTGCCATCTTTGGACGAAAGAAATTCAATCTTCCAAACATCATATTTGCAGACATTTACAAATCAGAGGTTACGAAAACATTTAAAATGATTTGAAATTGAGAGGCAATCAACAATAGACAATTGTCCTAAAATGTCACCATATCAAGACCATTTCATCTCCTACCTATATGACACCCTGCTATCATCAGCATCTCCAACTTCTGAAAGATATAAAGCCAGTTGGATGAAACAAATATGTATTCAAATACCAGATGACATATGGGATGAAAGCCTTAGACACATACACAAATGTTCACTGTCTCCATAATCACCATTACTGGTAAATAAGGTGAAAATACACAACATATATCTAAACATGTCACCAACTTGTGACAAATGTCATTCCTCAGAGGCAACTCTTTCTCGTCGATTTGTTTTGTGGCCCAAGGTTGCATCTTTTTGTTCTGATGTCTTCAACAAAATCTCAGAAATTATTAATATTTCACCAGAATCACAGCCTATATTAATCATTTTGGGTGTATCTGAAGCATTAAGACAGCTCTCCACTGCACAACAAAAGTTCCTCTCTGACTGTATCATTACAGCAAAAAAAACCTACTACTCATATAATGGAAAGGAACAACAGTTCCTACCTACAATATGTGGCTAAATGATCTAACCAGCACACTACATTTAGAAAATCTAAGATACATCTTAAAAGGCAAACTCCAACAATATATCACAATCTGGAAACCTCTCATATTACCTCTTGCACAAAGTACAGTTCCTGAGTTGTAACACATCCTTTAACAGTTTCCCATTTTGAGTTAGAGTTAATGAATGACACAAGGAAAAGAGATAGGGGAACAGAAGAGGTTCAGTCCTGCACTTTGACTTTGGTCTATTTCATGTTTCCTCCCTTTATTTAGTTTATGCACATTTATTGTGTTTGGTTTTGTTTTGTTTTTACAACAATTTCCTACATCTGTAAACGCATTATTTGGGAGCTCTAGCAAGTAATTTGAAATGAGCACTGACATTACAATATGATATATGTAATTCCATCTTTGGCTCATTAAACACACTTGGAAAAAACTGATGAAGAAATGAGCATTAATGGACTGAGAGCAGACAGAGTTCATCCTCTGTTTCTCAGGTGTGTTTTACCAGGTGAGCGCTCTGATCCCTGCTGGGTCCTAGTGCTTGTCCACCTCCTACCTTCAGATCAGACTGAACTCATCCTCTCATTCAGAGCAACACTTCATCTGAACTTCAAACTTAACACAGTTTCTCTCTGCCCGCTCACACAGGCGGCCATCTTGTTTCACAGCTTTAAATAATCACAGGTTCACCATCAATTCAACTGTTTCTCTAACCACAACAATCAATGACATCATGAAAACCAATCATTCCTCCACTTACTGAACTTTCAGACATGAACTTCATCAGTGTTCAGCTCTCCTCTGTCCTCAGCAGGTCTGAGTGTCACTTCAACTTCAACTCCGATCAGTCCGTGTGAATCCTTCATCAGAGTGTGAGTTCTGACTTCACTGTGAAAGTATGCAGTCTAACCAGTTGGACTGAGTCTCAACGTGAGCTGCGTTCACAGGATTAAATGTTAGTGTGAATATAAACCTCCTCACAGCAACAACAAGAGTCTTTCAGGATCAAATTCAGTATCTGTGCAAAAGTCTTGATGACTTGTAAAGAGCTGCTTTGACAGCAGAGAGTTTAGAGGATCCATGCACAGCGCTCTTTGTCACTTTGTGCTCTTGTATATGTAGATGAATGGGGAACAGATGATGGTGCAGAAACCTTTGCAGACACTGTTGTGTAGAGTTTAGCTTGCTGAACACAACTTGAATAAAAACAGTAGGCTTGTTTGAGATGAATTGCGCCTCGCCTGGAAAGTGAACAAGATCAGGTGGCTGCAGCAAGAGGCGGTGACAAAAAGTTGCAATGAAGTCAAACAGTTTCCCTACAGTTTCCAGCCGTCTTCAGTCCGCACAGGAAGTCACAGAAACACAAATCCTGTCACCAACCTCAACCTTCATTTTACATGAATTCTCATATAAATCAGCACCATATCAGTTTGCTGCCGTATACATATCCACTGAGCAGACCTGTCCCCTCAACTACATAAGTAAATTAAAAACATCAGCCTAACATTCAAACACTGAGGAAAGAAATACAAGACAGATTCCTCACATCCCACTGACCACAAGTCTCTGTGATGCTAAATATGTCAATAATTAAAATAATCCAGCGTAAAAATACAACAGACTCTGTATAGTTTATGATGAATCTATTTTGTCTCTGACGACTAAACATCACCATCAGTCACATAACATGTTTTCTGTTCACAGATTAAATCTTCAAATCTGACAAATAACATCTGAAACTCTAAAATTCAGCAAAAAGGAAAAGTTTATATTAAACATCATCTTGTTGAGTCAACATCTAAACCAATCAGCCATTAGATCAGGTGAGAGCCAGGCATTTCCCATCATGCCCTGGTCTTGCAGTTAGTGGAGAGCAGCTGCAGTGTGTTGTTTCTTGATGTGTTGATGAAAATAAGTGACCACCTCTGACACATATTAAAAAATACTTTATTACAAAAAGAACAGTGTCAAAAACCCGCCGAATCGGAGAGTCTCTGGTGCCGAATGTGAGCTCTCTCTCTCTTTCGGCCCAAACTACTCTCCTTATATATGATTTCTTATCTCCTACTCCTAGACAGAGAGACATCCCTGTCCAGGTGGTCAGTCAGACATCACCCAAGGCTACATTAACCTTTTACCTAAGAAAAAACATATTCACATTCCACAGAACATCAGAACATCACATTCCACAAGCCAGGAGAGGACAAGATACTTCAAGTGCCTGGCTCTGAAAGCATGGCTGTCTTGATCTTGTGAGAATATCGTTGTCCACTTTTGCATGACATCAGAGCAAGTCGGGATGAAGTCGGACACAAATCTTACTGTCATGCATTGCACGGTAATCACCAGAGATTGAATCTGCGTAAGCCTGGCTCATCTCGAATGAGCCTCTTTATTCAGACAGCACAGACTGACCTGAGAGACCCAGTCATTTGTGCACACAAATTCCCAGTACAGCTGTGTGGCTGTGAAGAGACTTTACTCTGTAAAGTAACTGAAGCTGTCAGATAAATGTAGTGCAGTAAAAGTACAACATGTTCCTCTGAGATTTATTGTTCTTGGCCCCAAACAACTCAGAGACTCTTTATCTGATGACATAGTGTCTCTGGATGGCACTGCTCTGGCCTCGAGCACGACCGTAAGAAACCTCCGAGTAACATTTGACCAAGATTTGTCTTTTAATTCCAATTTAAAACAAACCTCACCAACTGTATTTTTTCATCTACGTAATATTGTGAAAATTAGGCCTATCCTGACCCGAAAAGACGCAGAAAGATTAGTCCACGCTTTTGTTACCTCAAGGCTGGATTACTGTAACTCTCTATCATCAGGTAGCTCTAATAAGTCTTTAAAAACTCTCCAGCTAATTCAGAATGCAGCAGCACGTGTACTAACAGGAACTAAGAGGCAAGAACACAATTCTCCTGTTTTAGCTTCTCTGCACTGGCTCCCTGTAGAATCCAGAATTTAAAATCCTACTCCTAACTTATAAAACTCTAAATGGTCAAGCTCCGTCATAACTTAGAGAGCTCATAGTGCCATATTATCCCACCAGAACACTGCACTCTGAGAATGCAGGGTTACTCGTGGTCCCTAAAGTCTCCAAAAGTAGATCAGGAGCCAGAGTCTTCAGCTATCAGGCTCCTCTCCTGTGGAATCATCTTCCTGTTACGGTCCGGGAGGCAGACACCGTCTCCACATTTAAGACTAGACTTAAGACTTTCCTCTTTGATGAAGCTTATAGTTAGGGCTGGCTCAGGCTTGCCCTATACCAGCCCCTAGTTAGGCTGACTTAGGCCTAGTCTGCTGGAGGACCCCCTATAATACACAGAGCACCTTCTCTCCTTCTCTCTCTCTCTCTCTCTCTCTCCTTTGCTAACACTCATGTCCTGTTACTGCATCCCGCTAACTTGGCTGTACTGCATGTCACTAACTCGGCCATATTGCATGTCACTAACTCGGCTTCTTCTCTGGAGCCTTTGTTTTCCACTATCTCACAGATTAACTTATATCGCAGCGATGCCTGGATCGTATGACGTCGTTGTGCTCCTGCCTGATGCCTCCTACTGTCACATATGTATATTATCATATATTAGTATATACTTTCAACATATTGTACCACAATAGCCGTAATTATGATTATAATATTATTACTTTCATTAATGTTGTTGTAAGCTACTGTCATTACCATCTGTCCTGCATCTCTCTTTCTGTCTTATTGTGTCATATGGATAACTGTTGATCTGTTCTGTACAACATCTATTGCACGTCTGTCTGTCCTGAAGAGGGATCCCTCCTCAGTTGCTCTTCCTGATGTTTCTACCATTTTTCCCCCCGTTAAAGGTTTTTCTTGGGGGGAGTTTTTCCTGATCAGCTGTGAGGGTCCAAAGGACAGAGGGATGTTGTAGGCTGTAAAGCCCTGTGAGGCAAACTGTGATTTGTGATATTGGGCTTGATAACTAAAATTGATTGATTGATTTCTGCTAATACATTTATATGCAGCCTCAAAGTAAGCTTGACCAATCCTTTAACTTGCAAACATTTGCTCCACACTACTCTAAGTAGTGTTCTCATTCAACAGAGCCAATTTAATGGCTTTCATAATCTTTACTGCTGTCTCACCTTGCATTTTGTCAGCTACACTCTGTCCTTCTTATCTAATTTCCTCTTCACTGCTGCAACATATAAATGTGTGAGTGGATGCCGGCCTGGGAAAACTGAACCAACAAAAAGTGTTTATTTTTTACATGTTTTGGAATGTCTTTTATAATGTTGTTGCACAGACGTCAAAATGTCCTTTAAAAGCTCATCTTGTGATGGTAATTCTCAAGTCATATATTAAATATGATCAATAAAACGAATAACCTCACCTGTGTATTTTTATCAATATGTGCTGCATTCTCAATTCAAAACAAGCAATGCACATAAGGTGAACCACATTGTTGAAATTCCACATCATAAAAGTAGATCAATATTTTGGAGACACGAGTACTTTCCTCAAAAAACAATGCCATCAAAAATTAAACATCCTTCCCTTTATAACGGGGTTATGGCACAACAGTTCACACCTGCCTGCCCATTCTAAATCAGTGGTCTGTATTCTACCTTCCTGTTTTGAAATACTAAGGAAATGTGTGTTGGGATCCAACACAAAACTGCAAAAGAATCTATGAAGAACACCAAGCTGGCAGACACAAGCTAAGAGGTCAAACTGTGCTCCCTGCCAAAAAGCTGGGGTACCTCTAATAGTTCTAAAAGACAGAACCCATCACCAGACTGAAACACTTATTTAAAAGATTCCTCATCTGTCAAAATCAGTTGTCACAGATCTGGAATCTGCATTTCCTTTCCATAATCTTATAGACACATTCAACACAACTTGTTGAACCTCTGATACTGTGCTGTGCATAAAGATGTATCCTACATTCTGCGCAAATCTACTTTATGCATGTTAAAATCTAAGGTTTGATAATGTTGATCTCTGCTGCCTATAATCAGGTATTATGTCCTTTTGGAAACAATGCAGGAAAGCATTTAGCTTTGTTGGAAATATCTGACAGCAGTTTCACAGTATGATTTCCCTCTGCTGGAGCCAGATTCATTGTACTATCAAAATACTGATCTAACACTCCCTTACCAAGATCATGAAAACATAGAACTAAGCCTGCACGATGACAAATCCTAAAAAATACAGACAGGTTGCTGAGGATTTTCTAGCTCCCTCTGTCAGGACCAAATGATGCTGGGCAGGAATAACAGTGTGTAAATAGCATCAATTCCCACAATTCATTGTTGTTGTTTTTTTGTCAGAGGGAACTGAGATGGATGCAGAAAGTGCTTTCAGGGTCCCACCCAGGAAGAATATGAGCAATGGAAGGTGTTCTGTCCTCTGTTTGAGTGCAATTTCTCCTGCTGCAGTTTGTCTTCAGCGTTGTTGCCTTGGACACTAATTGTCTGTGAGTATTTTGGTTTAACATTTTATAGATACATGGGTAATATGTTTTCTGTATGTTTGTTTTGCTGCAAATTCAGCTAAAGTGAGATAATTTATAGTTAGTATAGCTGTAACCTGTTAGCATACTTGCTTTGTATTGTCACTCGGTATGTTTTATTTCATATATAGTTGTGTCAGTGTGATAAGTATTATTCAGATTCTGATTTGTGTTTGCATTTTATATTTTTGTTGCAGTTTTACAGTTAACTGTGGCTCTCCATTAAATATTCAAGAAAGGTTACACCTTGTGTTTATTGGAGGACATGGAAGACTGTTCGTTAACTGTCTATCTTTGAATAAGGACATACTGTGAGCACAATATAGGAGGAGAAGGAGAAAAAAGATGGCAGAGATTTTTATTTTTCAAAAAGCATGCAGGCTAACTTCACTGCTTTTCCCTCTTTAACATGAGTTTTCAAGCGAGACAGAAAAATTTGGATTGAACAAATGTGCACATTAGAATTATAGTATGTTTGTAGCAGGCAGTACACACACAGGCTGATTATAAGACAATTGGCCCCTGGGCACAGCTTTGCAAAAGGCCCCATCACCTCTCCTACATAGAAGCAAGACAGACTTTGTGGTGGTTTTGCTTCTTTTTGTAGGCATTCAGGATCTTTTGGTTGATGGTTGATAAATACAGTGATTAACAGTCTTTATCTTTATGGACAGAGGAGAGCTGAAACAAGGGACACTGACAACAAGGTGCATTATTACTTTGACATGATGAACTCTTCAATATTGTGTGCAATATTTTCTCAACATCATGTGAAATATCAATTTTCAGTGTCATAATCACTTGTCAATATCATGTGCAATTCTATTTCTCATTGTTATATACAATATAACATTGATCCCTCCATTTCAGTTCAGTTTTAGTTTACTCTTGTACATAACTTTTGTTTCTCCTTAAACACTTAATATCTTGTATGTTTTGAATATTCATATTAAATATGCTGTTGTTTAAAAAACTAGGCCCAGAGTGTGACCCTGACCCACTGGTTGTTACTGGTTTGTGACTGTTAGTGTTGTTACTGTAATTTGTGTTACTGTAATCTGAAGCATTCTTTAGCACAAGAATTTCCTTTGGGGTAAATTAAGTTGTATTGAATTGAATTGGAAGTTTCAAGATATATTCATTGTGGTTGTTTTCCCCCTGTTATTACACAGGACAAAACAATTTCCTGCAGTGGCAGCTCAGAGCCACAGGGCAGTTGACAGTCTGATCTGTAACCAACTGGTACAAAACTGGGATTCAGGGAAACACAAAACACCAAGAACAGTTTATCAAATCCAAATCTTTAATTGGAGGTCAGGGGTCAAACACATGAACGCAGTCAGTGAAGGCAGAAAAGTCCATTCACACAAACTAATCACACAAAAAGCAAAGTCTAAAAATCTGAGCAGAATCAAAAACCAAGAACTCAAACAAGAGGAAAGGTCTGGGAAGCATGAGCACACCAGGGCAACAGCGACCAGCTGGCATCTGATTGGGGGAAACACTGGGCTTTAAATACACAAGGGCTGATCAAAGAGCATGGATAGTAAGAGGCGAAGCTCCGTTGAATTTTTGCCAACAGCCACTAGGGGCGCTGACGCCATTTTGGACTGTTGAGCTTGGACTGTTGCGCCCAGACAACATGCAAGATGTCAAGGAGAAAGGAGAAATTATATATATGTATATATATATATATATATATATACACACACACATGTGTGTGTGTGTGTAGCTATATGGCCTCTTGGACCATTTATATCAGAACTGATTACTGCTTTAGCATTAAAATATATCATATTAAAATAGCCTATATATTATTATTATTATTATTATTATTACTGTCCCCTCACTGTACAAACTGTAAATAAATCTTTATTCCTGACTATGTGATTTAATGTGTTTCTAGTTAAATTTTTTTTCAATTTTTTGGTAGATATGGCTTATGGGGTGATTTTGAAGGAGTAATTAAGTTAATCTTCTCATAAGTGGATGTAATATGTAGAGATGCCATCTAGGCCATTTTTCTTCGTTTTGTTTTTTTTAAAGTCTATATTTTGCTTTACAAAAACGTGAAAAAGCAGCTGTGACCAAGCTATCACGAGGTGAGTAGCATTGTAAGCATAATTAATAGCGATAAACCTCAGTTTGTCTGTGTGTTTTTGTATGCAAGCGGGTCTGCTGCGGTCTGCTGACAGTCCAAAATGGCGGCGGTAGGACGAAACCATGGGCGAGTCTGTTGCTATGGGGCGTTCTGTTGAGCTTGGCCTCTTGGTATCCATGCTCTTTGGGCTGATCACTAACTACACACAGGTGAGTGGAATAAGACACAGGTGAAATGCATGGGGTCATTAACAAAGGTGGGAAAACTCAGGAAGTAAAAGACACACTAAACACAATGAGAACACATTTCAAAATAAAACAGGAAGTGGACACAAACACATGAACATAAACTTGACAGAATATCACATGGTCCACAGTGGGAAGACAGTCAGGAAAGTCAGATGCCTTGTGGTATATGTCCCTGTATGTGTACACATGCTGGTACATTTTGCTGAAGGGTGTCTTGATGAGAGGGTTCTGGAGGGGAGCAAAAAGAACAAGGTGTGTTCATTTCTAGCACAGTATGTTGTTATTTAAATAACTTCACTGACTTTTGGTTTCACATGGAAACAGTGTGTTCCCGGGTGAAAGTCTGGAGGTTGTTTAACCCATCCATCACCCTCCCCTCCCATTCTTTATATGACAGTAATTAAAGTAGTAATTAAAAGTAGTGGTGTTACAAATGGCTGCTGGCTGGTGTGTTTCATACCGCTGCTAAGGGTGCCTCTGTGAGGCGGCGTCCACTTACAAAGTGGCGGTATTTGATGAGGTGGGTTGTTGCTCACTGTATCAATGACTGTCGCCACCTGGTGCGTATCATGTCAAGACACCTGATGACCAGTTTTACTCTTTCACTGTTTTGAGATCTTCCCACGACACTTTGGTGACCAACAGGTACCTGTCTCTGTGAGAACCTCGGAAATTAACCTTGATACTGGGCAACATTATAAAGGTTCCCCTTGAACTCTGTTGCTACCGTCTTATAAAATATATACACAGACATGTCATGTGTAATTCATTTCAATAGATGAAAGTTAAATTTGACCCAGAACAACCTCAATATACAAAAAACTGTAGCACCTGCACAAAAGTAAGTAAGTAAATAAGATTTTAAAATATTTTTATTTTGTACATTTTGGGTCACCTTAGGAAAAGTAATCAAATGTCAGGCTAAAAGAATGGCATTTAGGGTGTTTTTACTGCTGTCAAATGTCAAAACTGCTCAGATTTGATATGAACAGTATGTAAGGGTTAATACTCTGGAAAGGAATAAAGTTTGTCTGTATAATCGTACTCAAACTGGAGCATCTGACACCAGATAACTACCATAGTGGAGACAAAGTTAACTGGCATAAGAACAACTGAAAGCACAGGAGAACAAAGCTAACGGGACATTCGCAACATCAAAACACATGAATAATAGCTGTCACAAGATGTCAGCAGAGCTTCATGTTTCTTCACACTGACATCACACATGACGAGGGTTTCATCAGCAAATGAGGACTTCTACTTCTTAATACTTGTTGAATGCCCCTCAGGACTTCTTGTGTTTGACACCAACAGTGTCAGTATGATCATATATGATCCTGAAGAGCCATAATACATGTGTACATGTTTCAGAGTGTGACAGTGTGGAGAAATGAAAGCAGCTCACACACCAGTGTCCATGTTGGGAAGTTTTCTCCCTCATTTACAAAATGTTACACAAACACAGGACTTTCACTCAGGAGACCACTGCTGGTGTCCTGTGTGAAACTAAAAGTTAAAAGTATTTCCATCCTTCTTGTGGAAGAATATAAACCCAGTAGAACCCTTAGATCTTATCTTAAAGTACCTCAACTGTAACTACTTCAATAAATCTATCCAGTTCAGTTCAGTTCAGTTCAGTTCATAAACAATTGTGTCAGCAGCTCTTCTGTTTATTCAAAATAGAAGAAAATAAATAAAAACACACAGTGAACTTCAATAAAATAAGAAACACTCTGAATTAACATCAAGTGAAGTGATGCAGTATATCTCAGTATACTCACTCCATTCTGTCTTTCTGCACTAACTCAGGTACACATGTGGTAATGGCAGTGGCAGCAGTCATCAACCTCATACAGAAAAGGAAAAACAGGAAAGTTCTTCACTTCCTGTTTTCCTCTTGCAGTATTTCCTCCAGATCTTTAGGGACACCCAAAGGGACATTGTATTTTCCACTGGGCTACATTCATAACCACTTTCACATCTGAAGTCTAAAAACCCAGCTGTTGTCCTGTGCCTTCATTTGATCTGTGTCTCTACTGCACCTATATTTCCTTTGTTGAATTTGAGGCAACTTATTACAGCACTGTAACTGTGTTTCTGGTAAATCCATCTATATTGTAATTAATTTCATCTAATTCAAATTGGATATTATCTCAAATGATTTTGTTCTGTTTCTTTATTACTCATTGTTTTATGTGTTATTCTGATGTTTTGTTGCCATTTTAAAGCACTGTGATTTGCCTCCTTGTTTGGGACGTGCACGCTATTTAAATAAAGCTACCATGCCTTCATGCAGTGAGTTAGCCAAAGCAAGGCATTTACAGTACAGTTTTGCAGAACTGTGATATAATATTTAATCCATATTGCCAATCAGTCAACAGCTGGTGCCTAATAGCTGCTCTGAATCACACCCTAAAAACAAGCCCACCTTCCACTAAATCACAAAAATAAACCTAACATTATATACAGAAAACAAACATTATGTTGTTCAGTTTAGGATCAGTACCAAATCTAACAAAAAGCCAATTAAACACAGTTTTGGATTGATATACATGAGTTATAACTGGATAAAATAGATAAATAATATATAAACTAATTAAAATGTGTATGAGGGACCAAATAAAGAAACTTCTTAAGATACTCTTTCTGTATGACATCTGGTTTGTTTCTATGATTAAAAGATAATAATGACAGACATCAACTTACAACTAACCAATTAATAAAATATTTGCTTGTTGAAGGCATCACAGTGAACCAGAGCAAGTTTACCAAAACATTTCCCATCAAACAGAACTCCCACAGCAGAGTCAAAGACAAAGCTTCCTTGTGTCTTTTGAAAACTTTCTTCACACATTCAAGGTCACACAGGATGAGTAATTCATAAACAAATGGTCATTTTGTGGGTAAAGTAATTTTTTAGAGTAAGACATACAGACAAAAAAAAGTTAATTAGTAAAATTTAACCAGTGTAAACTGTACACACCTGGTTCAAGCTGCTGCACAATCTTCACATTAATTCACTCAATCATTTTTAAGTCTGTTTGAAATCTGTTTTCCTTACACAAATTATTGCATTTTGTTTTATTTTATTTTATTTTATTGTTTTTAATTTTTTTTATGACTTACGTTTTTATGTTTATGTACAGCACTTTGTTTCAGCTGTTGTTGTTTTTGAAGTGCTCTATGAATAACATATCAAGATGGCACCCCCAGTGCGGACGCCTGTTATAGCAGCTCCTGCTCACCACTGAGCTTTTTTGTCAATTTCTTTCATTGAACTTTCTTTTTGAGTTTTCTTTCAGTTAGCTAACTGGCACTTATGTTCTGTTTTGTTATGGAAACGAAGACTGCTCTTTTGATAGTGGTCTTTCTCCCATTTTGCTATGAATATGATCGTGTGCGGCGTGCCGGCGCCCAGCGGTGCCTCCATTGTTTACACCCGGGACCAGCTGTTAGTGCAGAGTCACACCGCGGTGCGGCCCAAGGACAGGCACGACATTCCCGGTGAGCTGCAGAGAAGGAATCGGGGATGTTGCGCCAGATTGCAGCGCCGACAACGGAGGAGACAGTACAAACCCGTCCTCCCGTCCGTTGTCATGGAGAACGTAAGATCGCTCCCCAACAAGATGGACGAGCTGTCGGCGCTGACTCACCATCAGACGGAGTACCGGCAGAGCAGCGTGCTGGTGTTTACAGAGACATGGCTGAACACGGAAGTACCGGACACGATCGCCACGCTGGACGGATTCCAGCTGATCAGATACGACAGGACAGCGGACAGCGGTAAGAGGAAAGGAGGAAGCTGTGTTTGTGAATGATAGATGGTGTAACTCTGGGCACATCACTAACAAGGAACAGCATTGCTGCAGGAACATTGAGCTGCTGGCTGTTGGCATGAGACCATATTATCTACCCAGGGAGTTTTCTCATGTCATTATGGTAGCAGTGTATGTCCCCCCGTCTGCAAAGGCTGAGTCTGCTTGTGACATTCTCCACTCTGTTACAAGTAGGCTGCAAACACAGCACCCTCAGGCCCTCCTTCTGATCTCTGGGGACTTCAACCACGCCTGTCCATCCACCATCCTGGCCACCTTCACCCAGTATGTTTCCTGCCACACCAGAGACAATAAAACACTGGATTTATTTTATGCCAACACCAAGGAGGCATATCACTCATCCCCCTGCCCCCCCTGGGAAAAGCTGATCACAACCTGGTTCATCTTCTGCCTGTCTACAGACCTCTGGTGCAGATAGAACCAGCAAACACCCGCACTGTGAAAAGATGGTCTGAGGAGGCCCTGAAAGACTGCTTCGAGACCACTGTGTGGGAGGTACTCATTGATTCCCATGGAGAGGACATTGACAGTATGACATCATGCATTACGGACTACATAAACTTCTGTGTGGAAAACACTGTACCCACCAGGACTGTACGCTGCTTCTCCAACACCAAACCCTGGATTACTCCAGAGTTAAAAGCTCTCCTGAAGGAGAAGCAGAGAGCTTTTAACTCTGGAAACAAGGAGGAGCTGAAGACCGTGCAGAAGGAGCTACGGAGAAACATCAGGCGGGGAAAGGAAGGATATAAAAAGAAGATGGAGGAACAGCTACAGCAGAGCGATGTCAGCGGAGTCTAGAGAGGTCTGAAAACCATCTCAGGACACAAACAGCCAGACTCCCAGGCCAGAGGCGACCAGCAGTGGGTGAATGATCTGAATCTGTTCTTCAATAGATTTGATCAGTCTGCCCCTCCCCTGGCCCAGACATCACGGCTGCAACCCCCCTCATCCTCACCTTCACCTTCCCCCCACCTACACTCCTGGCACACTGCTTCGACACCCCCCCCACCCCTGCTCCCCCGGACATCTCACCAGCCCCCACTCCTCCCTCCACCTCATCACCCCCACCCCCCAGCACACAGCCCCCCTGCTCCAGCTTGTCCTTCACTACCTGTCAGGTGAGAGATCAGCTGAGGAGGATAAAGACAAGGAAGGCTGCGGGTCCACACTGCATCAGCTCCAGGCTCCTGAAGTCCTGTGCAGACCAACTGTGCAGGATAGTTGAAACCATCTTCAACCTGAGCCTGAGGCTGGGAAGAGTACCACAGCTGTGGAAGACATCCTGCATGGTACCTGTGCCCAAGACTCCACACCCCAAGGACTTCAGCAGCTTCAGACCGGTGGCATTAACATCACGCCGCATGAAGACTCTGGAGCGCCTGGTCCTGTCTCGTCTCCGCCCCACAGTAGGCCCTTCGATGGACCCGCTGCAGTTTGCCTACCAGCCTGGCATTGGGGTGGACAACGCCGTCATCTTCCTCCTGCATAGAGCTCTTTCTCACCTGGAGAAGCCTGGAAGCTCTGTGAGAATCATGCTGGATCATCCTGGATCCTGGACTACCTCGCGGACCGGCCGCAGTATGTCAGGACTCAGGATTGTGTATTGGACTTGGTTGTCTGCAGTACGGGAGCCCCGCAGGGGACGGTGCTGGCACCGTTCCTCTTCACCCTCTACACTGCAGACTTTTCATACCACACCCCCACCTGTCATCTGCAGAAGTTCTCTGACGACTCTGCCATAGTCGGCCTCATCACAGATGGGAACGACAGGGAGTACAGAGAACTGAACCAGGACTTTGTGGACTGGTGCCTGAGGAACCACCTTCAGATCAACGTGGGGAAAACCAAAGAGCTGATGGTGGACTTCCGCAGGCGCAGACTCCTCCCCTCAACACCGGTGAACACCCAGGGAAAGGACATTGAGATGGTGACATCTTATAAGTACCTGGGTGTTCATCTTAATAAACTGGACTGGACTAATCACATAACAGCACTGTACAGGAAAGGCCAAAGCAGACTCTACCTGCTGAGGCGGCTCAGGTCTTTTGGAGTGCAGGGGGCGCTCCTGAAGACCTTCTTTGACACTGTGGTGGCATCAGCCATCTTTTACGGAGTGGTCTGCTGGGGCAGCAGTGTCTCGGCTGCAGATAGGAAGAGACTGGACAAGCTGATCAAGAAGGCCAGCTCTGTCCTGGGATGCTCTCTGGACTCTGTGCAGGTGGAGGGAGAAAGGAGGATGACAGCCAAGCTGTCATCTCTGAGGACTAATGACTCCCATCCTCTGCAGGAGGAGATAAAAGCTCTGGAGAGCTCCTTCAGCGATAGACTGATTCACCCAAAGTGTGTGAAGGAACGCTATCGCAGGTCCTTCCCACCTGTCAGGCTACATAACCAGCACTGCTCACAGTAGACTGCACCATGGACACTTTATGGACACCACAGCAGTCTGCTGTTTTTGCACATACAATCACTTGCACCTTATCCACTGGTCTTTTTCATTCACTGCTGCTCATTATTATCCACTTCCTATTATTATTATTATTATTATTATTATTTATCGCTGTCTCTTGTATTTTTTGTACTTATTTGCATGCCTAGTTATTTAAGTTTTTTAAGTTTAAATTTGAAATCTTTAATCTGACTTTCTCCTTGACTGCTGTAACACTGGAATTTCTCAATTATGGGATCAATAAAGATGTATCTTATCTTATCTTATCTTAAAGTTGAGTTGAGTTGAGTACAATCTTCATACTGTACATACATACAGCTGCGACATAAATGTGTAGAGTTTTACATGTTTTGGAATCATCTTTAGAATGTTGCTGTACAGATGTCACAATGTCCTTGAAAGACTCATGTCACATATTGATCTAGAAAATGAATGAGCTATTAACTTGTGCTTTTATCAATTTGTGGTGCATTCTCAATCCAAAACAAGTGTTGCACATAAGGTGAACCACACTGCTGAAATTCCACAAGATAAAAGTAGTCCAGTAATATTTTTCCTGTGATTGAGACATGAGTATTTCCATAAAAAACAATGTAATTTAAAATCAATCATCCTTGCCACAGTGACAGCAAAATGGTCCAACAGTTCAAACCTCTCCTCCCATTCTAAATCTTCAGCTGTCTGTGTTCTACCTTCCTGCTTTAAAATGCTAAGGAGAAGACTTGTCCAACACAAAACTGCAGAAGAAAATGAACACAACCACGTAGTGACTCTAAGCTGACACAAGCTAATAGGTCACGCTGTGCTTCCTGACAAAAAGCTTGGGTACCTCTAATACACCTAAAAAAATGGAATCGATCATAGAACAAACCTTTTTTCAATAGATTTCTCATCTTTCAACAAATCAACTGTCGCAGGTCTGAAACCTGCTTGTCCTTTCCATGAGGCTATAAAAACACTGAAAACAACTTGTTGGACCTCCGATACTGTACTGAGCATTAAAGATGTATTCTACATTCTGTGCACATCTAAAAGAGATTTACATACCAGGATAATGTTAATCTCTGCTGCATATATTTGTGGTTGGTAGTATTTCCTTTTGGAAACAATACAGGAAAGCATTTAGCTTTGTTGGAAGTTTCTGGCAGCAGTTTCACAGGGCTTTTCCCCTCTGCTGGAGCCAGATTCATTGTCCTATCAAAAAATACTGATCTTACACTTCCTTACCAAGATCAACAGGCATCAAATATGCCTTGAAACATGCAATGAGTAATGACACACAGAGGCCAGAACCTTGTCTATACTCCGTTTCCTCATGAAAACATGTGTCTTTCTGTAGTTTTGTGTCTTGATTGTATTGTGTCTCGCTGTGGCAATTCTGTCTTTTTGAGATAATTTGTTTCTCCTTGAAGTAATGTTTTGTCTTTTGTGGTTATTTTGTGTTACTTTGTGTCTCTTTGCAGTTCAAGGAGAAGGTCAGGGAGCCTCTTGAAACCTTGGGCCCCTGGGTGTGTGCCCAGTTGGGCCTTTCAGTAATCCATCAATGAGTACACAGTACAACCTCACAGAGACCACTAGATATATTAACTTATATATGGCTACATGAATAAACCGAAAACAGAGGGTGCTACAAGAATATGTATTAGATAGTAATTTAAGATAGTAGTACACAAGAAACTTTCAGCAACTCCAATCTTGGACTAAAACATATGAACAGATTCACATGAAAGGCTGAAAGAGACTAAAGCAGAGGTTAGTTAAATTAGCCAACAACAATAAGATCCCTCACCTTCCATCTGTAAAGAGACTAAAGCTGTCAGATAAATGTAGTACAGTAAAAGTACAACATGTTCCTCTGAGATGTAGTGCAGTAAAAGTATCAAGTAAATGACTCACTGGAACACAGACAGGAAGTGCAACACTTTATTCTGAAAGGATTCACAGGAAAGGCTAGTATGCAGTTGTGTGTATGAATATGAACAGTGTTTTATGGAGAGAGCTGCAGTTACTCACTCTGACCACTGGAGGAAAACTTTGGAGGGAGAATGAAGAGAAATTAAAAGTTTACACAAAAGTCATCAATAAAAACAGTCGAGCAGAAAACGAATCATCTGTGGAGTCCAGAGTGTTTTCTTTAGCGCCACCCTCAGGACAAACTCACATCCTACACACATTCTGTACATGATAAAGTTTCTCAAACAGGAGGAGACTCTCCCTCCTACAGAGAACACAGAGACACTGAGGAACCAGGTGACAGGAGCCCAAACCCAGGATAAAGAGGTTCAGTGAATGTGGTGTTGAAGGTGTGGAGGTGGATCAGTGTGTCAGAGGAGACTCTGAAGAAGGACAGAGTGCCAGCAGGACAGTCCACATACACTGCTACTCTACCAGAGGAGGAGGAGGAGGAGGAGGAAGATGTTACTGTATTATTGTACCAGACAAAGTAACCACCATCAAAGCGGTTTAGACACCAGGACTGATCATTCCTTCCAAACCCACAGTCATCACTCTCTCCTCTCCTCCTGATTCCTCTGTAACTCACTGATACATAAACATCTCCTCTCCACTCGACCTCCCAGTAACAGCGACCAGTCAGACCAGTTCTACACAGCAGCTGAGGCCAGTGGTCAAATCTGTCTGGATGATCAGGATATGACTGATCCTCCTCCACACGTGTCACCTTCCTGTTGTTGTCAGACAGTTTGAGGTGTCTGTTCACTGTGTTTGTGTCGATTGTGAGTTCACAGGAATCTGATGGAGAGAAGAAGACACAATACAGCTGCAGTTATTCATCTATCATCACTCTGATGATGACATCAGAGATTTGAATGAGTGATGTCACAGTTTGAAGATCAAATGAAAAACACTTACACTTCCTCAGACCTGGTCTCAACCATCGGACTCCAGCAGGCTCCACCCTGAAAGGAGGAGGGGGGTCAGAGCAGCACTTCCTCTTTCACCATGGAAACATGGACATTACATCACTCATACACACAGCTTTGTTATTGTCTCCACATGGACTGACATGTTCATCACTTATTATTAATCAGCTGATATTGTTTTAGTTCAGTGTACCTGAGCAGGTGGTGTTTCAACAGTTTACTGTGGGTTCATCACCACCACACAACACTTGACCATTACAGTCAGCTGATCCATTGTCAATATACAAGTATTGATTATTGGAGCTTTGAAACCACCTGTTTTACTCCTGATGAGTGACCTCCTTTGTTTTTGTCACAATGACATGTCTACATGTTCTCTGTGACTTTTCTGGTGTTCCCCTTTTTTCCCTGTTTTTTTGTTTGACACATCTATATTGCCTACACCTTTCACACCCTCTGCTGTTTACATATTTGTGTCAAACAGAATGCCAATCTCACTTGTATATAATTGAGATTGATTAGTTGTTTGTCAGACCCTGAAGAAGACTTTGGTCGATACGTGTAGGTCTGTCTTGTTACCTTTGCTCAAATAAAAGTTACTTTATATATTTTTACCTGAAGACGGAGTGCCTCAGCTTTTTTATTTGGTTCTTTGCATTTTTTACAAACAGCAAGACTTCCTTGGTTTTTTGTTCAGTATCAATTCACCTACTTCACTGAAGAGCACCTGCAGAGTCAGAACCTTGTTTATCCAAGCAGCGCTTCCTTCTTTCTTTCTTTTTCAATGTGGGACACAAACAGTTTGATGAGTCAGTGTTTATCAGCTGTGGTTGTTTGAGGTCAGCTTGGTGTGTCAGGGTCATATGAGCCAGGCTGACAGTGTGACAGAGACAAAGTTTCCAGCTCTACCTCCTCTATCAGACTGAGTGTGTGTGGCTGCAGCAGGCCTCTTCATACCTGAGAGTGTCCAGTCTCCAGTGTGGATCCTTCAGTCCAGCCGACAGCAGCTTCACCCCTGAGTCTCCTGGATGATTGTAGCTCAGGTCCAGCTCTCTCAGATGGGAGGGGTTGGAGCTCAGAGCTGAGGCCAGAGAAGCACAGCCTTCCTCTGTGATCAGACAGCCTGACAGACTGCAAACACACAAAACAACACACATGTCACATAATGTGAGGGTGGGTACCACAGTCCTGCCATATTGTCGCCTACTGTGGGGTTACATCAACATTATTACTGACTTTGTTCTAGTCCCAACCAAACACCCACTAATGTCCACCAACTATCTGACAACATTACTGATTCCTCTCTGATATTTCAAGTTCCAACAACAGAGAAAAAAACAAGATAAAACATGTTGATGGAAAGAGACTGAAACACAAAACACAACTGGTTTGAAATCATATCAGCAGAGACAATCCTGTGATGGTTATGAGTTTATCAACTAATGTAAATCAGGATTTAAGTGGCCATCAGTTGAACATGTTGATGAATCCTGACCTGAGAGTTTCCAGTGTACAGTGTGAACTCTTCAGTCCATCAGACAGAAGCTTCACTCCTGAATCCTTCAGGTGGTTGTTACTCAGGTCCAGGTGTCTCAGACTGGAAGACTGGGAGCTGAGAACTGAGGACAGAGCTTCACAGCTTCTCTCTGAGAGGTTACAACCACTCAGCCTATCAACAATAGAGAAAAAAAAGCAATAAATTGAAAAGACAACAGAGTATTTAAGTTATGATATATGAATCCAACTGTCTCTGTACTTACAGAGCTTTGTTGGAGGCTTTGACCACTGGCAGCAGCCTCAGAAGAGCCTCCTCTGAAGCAGAGTATTTCTTCAGGTCAAACACGTCCAGATCTTCTTCTGATGACAGTAAGATGAAGACCAGAGCTGACCACTGAGCAGGAGACAGTTTATATGTGGAGAGACTTTCTGAACTCAGGGACTGTTGGATCTCCTTCACTAGAGAACGATCATTCAGTTCATTCAGACAGTGGAACAGATTGATGCTTCTCTCTGCAGACAGATCCTCGTTGATCTTCTTCTTGATGCACTGGACTGTTTCCTGATTGGTCTGTGAGCTACTTTCTGTCTGTCTCAGCAGACCTTGAAGGTGTCTCTGATTGGTCTGCAGTGAGAGACCCAGGAGGAAGCGGAGGAACAAGTCCAGGTGTCCATTTGGACTCTGTAAGGCCTTGTCCACAGCACTCTGGTGGAGATACTTCAGATTCTGTTTGTCTCTGAAGACTTTAGACCTTTGGGATGTTGTTTGTTGTTCTTCCATCAGATTGACTCCAGAGTTGATGAAGGTCAGATGGACATGAAGAGCAGCCAGAAACTCCTGAACACTCAGATGGACGAAGCAGAACACCTTGTCCTGGTACAGTCCTCTCTCCTCTTTAAAGATCTGTGTGAACACTCCTGAGTACACTGATGCTGCTCCGATATCGATGCCACACTCTGTCAGGTCTGATTCATAGAAGATCAGGTTGCCTTTCTGCAGCTGATCAAAAGCCAGTTTTCCCAGAGACTCAATCATCTTCCTGCTCTCTGGACTCCAGTGATGATCTGTCTCAGCTCTTCCATCATACTTGATGTTCTTCACTTTGGTCTGAACCACCAGGAAGTGGATGTACATCTCAGTCAGGGTCTTGGGCAGCTCTCCTTCCTCTCTGGTCTTCATCACATCCTCCAGAACTGTAGCAGTGATCCAGCAGAAGACTGGGATGTGGCACATGATGTGGAGGCTTCGTGATGTCTTGATGTGGGAGATGATTCTGCTGGCCTGCTCCTCATCTCTGAATCTCTTCCTGAAGTACTCCTCCTTCTGTGGGTCAGTGAACCCTCTGACCTCTGTCACCATGTCAACACAGTCAGGAGGGATCTGATTGGCTGCTGCAGGTCGTGGTTATCCAGAGGCGAGCAGAGGGAAGCAGTTTCCCCCTGATGAGGTTTGTCAGCAGCACATCCACTGAGGTGGACTCTGTAACATCAGTCAGGATCTCATTGTTGTGGAAGTCCAGAGGAAGTCGACACTCATCCAGACCGTCAAAGATGAACACAACCTGGAACTCTTCAAACCTGCAGATTCCTGCTTCTTTGGTTTCAGTAAAGAAGTGATGAACAAGTTCCACCAAGCTGTACTTTTTCTCTTTCAGCACATTCAGCTCTCTGAAAGTGAATGGAAATGTGAACAGTATGTCCTGGTTGGCTTTGTCTTCAGCCCAGTCCAGAGTGAACTTCTGTGTTAAGACTGTTTTCCCAATGCCAGCCACTCCCTTTGTCATCACTGTTCTGATTGGTTCATCTCTTCCAGGTGAGGCTTTAAAGATGTCTTCTTGTCTGATGGTTGTTTCTGGTCTGTGTGGTTTCCTGGATGCTGTTTCAATCTGTCTGACCTCATGTTCATCATTGACCTCTGCAGTCCCTCCCTCTGTGATGTAGAGCTCTGTGTAGATCTGATTCAGAAGGGTTGGGTTTCCTGCTTTAGTGATCCCCTCAAACACACACTGGAACTTCTTCTGCAGGTTAGATTTCAGTTTACGCTGACAGACTGCAGCACGACTTCCTGAATGAACACAACAAAGAAGATCAGTAAGACAAAGAAAATATTTCAACATGTCATTTCCTCAAAGAATGAGTATATGAATATATTTTGGTCCGTCTCTTGAGACATTAGTAAACCCCATTTATCCATCATGTTAAATCTTTATAGAAATCCTCTTACTGCTCTGCAGACAGTCAGCCAGCTCCTCCTGCTTCATTCTCCTCAGGAAGTTCAGTGTGATCTTCAGAAATGCCTCTCTGCTGCTCCTCCTCTGCTCTTCATCCTCACCATCCAACCCCTCCCCATCCTCCCTCTGACTCTCTAAGCATTCTGGGTAATCTGAACTCAGAACCTTCTGGATCTTCTTCAGCTCGTTCTTCACAAAAGTGAGGATGTTCTCCTCCAGCAGCTGGAACAGAATATTATATGAATGACACACTCAAACATCAGATCCATGTTGGACACACTGACAATCCACTGGTGTAAAAAGTGCAGCATGGAGATGATTGTGAACAGAATAGATGTCAAAGTAGTTGTTGTACATGTACAGACCATAAATATGGAGTCCAGGTGTGTTTGATGCTGCTGGGCAGACTGAGCACTGGGAACCTCTGAGCTCTCCTGGTCCACTCTGTGGAGGAATCATCAACAGTGAGCTCACATGATGTTTGCACCAGGAGACTGTAGAACTTATATCATTTACAAAAACACACACAGACCAGTTAGTTAAAGACGTGTTCTGTCATGATTGATCAGAATGAAAACCAGATGTAAACAACACTGTAAATGATGGACACCTGATTCTGTGTCTCATGACTGAGGATCACAACAGTTAGTTCATCTGTTTCAGTCAAAAGTTTTATTCACTTACAGTGGGTCAGAAGAAGGACGTCCATCTTTGAAGTCAATCAGACGACCCATAGACCGATCACTCTTCATGGACACACAGCTGGGTACAGGGGACTTTTCTCTCTGCTGCTGGAAACTGATAGAAACACTGACATTTACTGAACATACAAGATTTCTGTGTCTGATTTCAAAGGTTTTATTGGACAGTAAAAGTTATTTTATTTGCCATTCTATCATGTCTTTGAGACAAGTCTTGTTTGTCATTGTCAAATGTCAAGTCTGCCAATTATATTCTTGAATAACAGATTCATGTACAAATGTACAAATGTGCTAAGACGAATCACTGTTGACCTGCCACAGCACTTGACACCTAGGTTTGGTTTGGGCCACGGCACACCTGGGAGTAGGGTCAGTTTCTGTCAGTGATAAACCTTTGTCTTGGTCATTTGTGGGTGAGTCCTGCACTAATTTCCCTGACTGTGGTTGTGATCTGCAATCTGGGACTTTGGCTTTAATCAGAGGGTGTTTCTAAAAAACCAAAGCCCAGTTACCACCAAAGGCTGAGACACATATGGGTGACCCTCCAACAGCAAACTCTTAAAAGCCTCCAGACCTCTACAAGTGGTCCCCAAACTTCTGTAGTTAGTGCATAGACCTCTGTAGCTAGTTCCCAAGCACCTACTGCAAGTCTCCATAGCTTTACAATTTGTTAACAGAGCTCTGAAAGTAGTCCCAATGCTCTGTAGCATGTCCCTACACCTCTGCATCTAATTTTTAGTGTTCTGAAATTACTCCCCATACCACCACAGCTAGTCCCCAAGCCTCTGCACCTCTTCTCCTGTCCTTTGCAGCCAGTCCCCCGGACCATTACATTGGGTACATTGAGTCACTGACTGACGTGCTGACGTATTGCGGTAAGTGAGTTGTGTCATTTCAGGTGTTTCTGTGACAGCATCTCTGTACTGCTCCAGTGAATTATACTAGCCAGCTTTCTGCTTTCTCACTTCAGTTGCTTTAACATCTACTTCAAGTCTTAACCCACACTAGTTCTGTCTAAGCACTTATAGCGCTCCTCCTTTTTACGACTTCCCTGCTAATCTCTTAGCTGTTGTTTGCATGTTACTAGCCTTGGTAGCTACATTAACTTCACAGTTAGCGATGGCTTCTCCCTCTGCTCTTTCTTGCTTGGTGTGCCAAATGTTCAGTTATGCCTCTGCCTCCTTTAGCGACAGTGGTAATTGTAATAAGTGTAGCTTATTTGCTGCGTTGGAAGTGAGGCTCAGTAAATTAGAAGCGTGGCTCCGCACCATGGAAAACCATTCAGTAGCTGCCGTAGTTAGCCAGCCCCCCGTAGCCGGTGCAGAGCCACATAGCATAGCCTCTGCTAGCGGTCCTCCGGTAACACCCGTACAGCCGGGAGGTTGGGTAACCGTTCGCGTTCCCCACTCAGCGACACACCCACTGAGGATAAAACTCTGGTTATTGGCAGCTCTATTCTGAGGAACGTGACGTTAGCAACACCAGCGGCCATAGTCAAATGTATCCCTGGGGCCAGAGCGGGCGACACTGAGTCAAATTTAAAACTGCTGGCTAAAGCTAAACGTAGATTCAGTAAGATTGTTATTCACGTTGGTGGCAATGATACCCGGTTACACCAACCGGAGGTCACTAAAATTAATATTGCCTCGGTGTGTGAATATGCAAAAACAATGTCGGACTCCGTAGTTTTCTCTGGACCCCTCCCAAATCTGACCACTGATGACATGTTTAGCCGCATGCCATCGTTTAATCGCTGGCTATCCAGGTGGTGTCCAGCAAACAATGTGGGTTTTGTTAATAACTGGCAAACTTTCTGGGGAAAACCTGGTCTTATAAGGAGAAACGGAATTCATCCCACTTTGGATGGAGCTGCTCTCATTTCTAGGAACCTGGCAAATTTTATTAGTAATTTAAATTCCTGACAACCCAGAGTTGAGACCAGGACTCAAAGTCGCAGTCCTAAACGCCTCTCTGAGCTTCTAGTTCAGTTACCCAGCCATAGTTTTCATAGTTTTATGCAAACGGTGTCTGTCCCCCGACCACCTAAATTATCTAAATCTAAAATTAAACAAAGAGGAGTTGTGCATAACAACCTCATAAAAATTAAAACCTCTTCTGTGACAGAAAGACAAAACAGGAGAATTAAATGCGGACTGTTAAATATCAGGTCTCTATCGTCTAAAGCAGTGTTAGTAAACGAATTAATATCAGATAATCATATTGATTTACTCAGTCTCACTGAAACCTGGCTGTGTCCAGATGAATATGTCAGTCTAAATGAGTCCACTCCTCCCAGTCATAATAATGCCCACATTCCTCGAGGCAGCGGCCGAGGAGGGGGAGTTGCAGCCATTTTTAACTCTAGCCTGTTAATCAGCCCTAAACCTAAACTAGATTATAATTCATTTGAAAGCCTCGTTCTTAGTCTTTTACATCCGACCTGGAAAACCTCGCAGCCACTTTTATTTGTTATAGTGTACCGTGCTCCTGGCCCGTATTCTGAATTTGTATCTGAATTCTCAGAGTTTTTATCCAGTTTAGTTCTTAAATCAGATAAAGTTATTATTGTAGGCGATTTTAACATTCATGTTGACGTTGATAATGACTCCCTGGCTACCGCGTTTATCTCATTATTAGACTCCATTGGCTTCAGTCAGGGTGTACATGAACCCACTCACTGTTTTAACCATACCCTTGATCTAGTTCTGACGTATGGAATTGAAATTGATAACCTCAAAGTCTTTCCACAGAATCCCTCGCTATCGGATCATTATTTGATTACTTTTGATTTCTTTTTACTCGATTACACGCCACTCAGCAACAGTTACTATACTAGATGTTTATCAGATAGTGCTGTCGCAAAATTTAAGGAAAAGATTACTCCGTTGTTAAATTCAATACCAAGTCCTTCAGTAACAGAGGTCTCCTGTACTGACTTTGATCATTTTGTCAATAGCGCCGTAGATTCGCTGCGTACAACACTCGACTCTGTAGCTGCTCTTTAAAAGAAGTCAACAAAGCAAAGAAAGTTCGCTCCTTGGTATAACTCTCAAACCTGTAAGTTAAAACAAATATCGCAAAAATTTGAAAGGAATTGGCGATTAACCGAACTGGAAGAATCTCGTTTAATCTGGACAAACAGTCTCAAAATTTATAAGAGGGGCCTCCGCAATGCCAGAGCAAACTATTACTCAGCATTAATAGAAGACAATAAGAACAACCCCAGGTTTCTTTTCAGCACTGTAGCCAGGCTGACTGAGAGTCAAAGCTCTATTGAGCCTTGTATTCCCTTAGCCCTTAGCAGTAATGATTTTATGAGCTTTTTTAATGACAAAATTCTAACTATTAGAGGCAAAATTCATGACCTCCTGTCCTCAGATAGTACCTATCTAACCTCAAACACAGCTGTAAGACCTAATATATATTTAGATTGCTTCTCCCGATTTCTCTTCAAGAACTGACCACAGTGATTTCTTCATCTAAATCATCAACGTGTCTCTTAGACCCCATCCCAACTAGGCTACTTAAGGAGGTCTTTCCTTTAGTTAACACTCATATATTAGATATGATCAATATATCCTTATTAACAGGCTATGTACCACAGTCTTTTAAGGTAGCTGTAATTAAACCTCTACTAAAAAAGCCCACCCTGGATCCAGAGGTGTTAGCTAACTATAGACCAATATCTAATCTTCCCTTTATGTCAAAGATCCTTGAGAAAGTAGTCACAGACCAGCTGTGTGATTTTCTCCAGGATAATAATTTATTTGAGGAATTTCAGTCAGGATTTAGAGTGCATCATAGCACTGAGACAGCACTAGTTAAAATTACAAATGATCTTCTGATTGCTTCAGACAAAGGACTTGTCTCTGTACTGGTTTTATTAGATCTTAGTGCGGCATTTGACACTATTGACCATCAAATTCTGCGACAGAGACTGGATCACTTAATTGGCCTAAAAGGTTCTGCACTGAGCTGGTTTAAATCTTATTTATCTGATCGTTTTCAGTTTGTTCACGTTCATAATGAATCGTCCTTACGTACTAAAGTTTGTTTTGGAGTTCCGCAAGGTTCTGTGCTCGGACCAATCCTATGTACTCTAGCATAGTGCGCATGCGCCACGGTGTATGCAGCCTGTTCCAGCCGCTCCTGCTTACTTTAACTTTGTTTTTCTACTTTTTCCTCTCTTCTTTATCTTACTTGTTCTGTTTTTACTTTAGTTATTTATTAAGCTACGTCCTCTCTAATCATGCTTGTGTGGAGAGTTTTTGTTGCTTTGCTTGTGGTGGAATCGCTCCTTTTACTCTGCCACTCGACCGTCGCTCAGCAACACTGCATTGTTTACTCCAGGGATCAGCTGATGGAGCTGAAGCCGGCCGGCTTGGCTACGGTGAGGGAGGATATCCCTGCTGAACTTTGGAGGAAAACACACCGGGGTTGCAGAGGGAAAAGATTGCTACGGCGGCGGAAAGGAGCGAAACACCGGAGACTTATGGAGAGGAAGACATTCAAGCCGTGTCTCCCATCTATCATCATGGGCAACGTGAGATCACTGGGGAATAAGATGGACGAGCTTACAGCACTAACCCGGAGTCATCAGGAATACCGGGAGTGTAGCCTGATGATTTTCTCGGAGTCATGGCTACACACGGATGTTCCTGACCACAATGTTTCCACCGTGGGTTTCCACACTGTCCGGGCTGACAGGGACTGCACTAAGAGCGGTAAGCGTAAAGGAGGTGGGCTTGCTGTTTACGTGAACAACAGGTGGTGCAATCCTGGTCACATCACAGTCAAAGACCGCATCTGCAGCCCGGATATTGAACTGTTAGCTGTGGGCCTCCGTCCTTACTATTTACCCGTGAATTCTCACATGCTATTGTAGTGGCTGCTTATATCCCCGTCCGCTAACCCGACGCCGGCATGTGACGTCATCCACTCTACAATAGCCGGACTACAGACTGCCCACCCGAGTGCTCATTATAATCTCGGTGACTTCAACCATGTCTCGATTAAAAGACACTCCGAAATTCACCCAGTATGTGACCTGTAAAACCAGAGAGGAGAAGAGCCTGGACCTGCTGTATGCTAATGTAAAGGACGCATACACCTCCACGTCCCTTCCCCCGCTGGGTAGATCAGATCATAACTTGGTGCTTCTCACCCCCTGCTATGTGCCTCTAGTGAAGAGGCTGCCTGTGACCACAAAGACAGTGAGGACATGGTCAGAGGACTGCTATGAGACACTGCAGGGCTGTTTTGAGGTGACTGACTGGAAT
The DNA here is from genome assembly GCF_011397635.1 of Epinephelus fuscoguttatus. Lineage (NCBI taxonomy): Eukaryota > Metazoa > Chordata > Actinopteri > Perciformes > Serranidae > Epinephelus > Epinephelus fuscoguttatus. The sequence continues at coordinate 1,456,211 of NC_064767.1, forward strand.
GTACTCTGTGAGCCACATGGAGAGGACATTGATGGGCTTACTGAGTGCATTACAGACTACATTAATTTCTGTGTGGACGGCATTGTCCCAGCAAGGACTGTGCGGTGTTACCCAAATAACAAGCCTTGGGTAACAAAGGACATCAAAGCCATACTCAACCTGAAGAAAAGGGCTTTCAGAGGTGGCAACAGGGAGGAGCTGAGGACATTCAGAGGAGCTGAGTGCAAAGATCAATGAGGCTAAGGACGGCTACAGGAGGAAGCTGGAGAGGAAACTCCAGCAGAATAACATGAGCGAGGTCTGGAGTGGTTTGAGGACCATCACCGGTTACAGACCAACTAGCAGTGGAGCTGATGGTAGTGTGGCTAGGGCCAATGAGTTAAATCTGTTCTTCAATAGGTTTGACACTGCAGCCCCGGCCCCTGTTGGCTCTCCTGCTGACTGTCTCCAGCCACCACCACTCCTGACCCCCCCTCCTCCTCCTCCTGATAGCACCTCATCCAACTTGGTGAGCCCCTCACACCCATCCCCCACTCCTCACACCTCCTCTGGTTCCCATGCTACCTGCCCTCCTCTCACTTTGGACTTCAACTCTTCCCCTCCTCAACCTGCACTCTTTACACCTCTACATGTTAGGAGACAGCTGAGCAAACTCCCCGCTGGTAAGGCTGCAGGCCCTGATGGTGTCAGCCCACGGGTTCTCAGAGCCTGCGCCAAACAACTCTGTGGAGTGCTTCATCGTGTCTTCAAAATGAGCCTGAGCCTCCAGAGGGTCCCTGTGATATGGAAGACGCCCTGCCTGCTCCAGTGCCAAAGACGCCGCAGCCCAGCGGTCTCTCGGACTACCGACCGTGGCACTGACGTCCACATATCATGAAGACCCTGGAGAGACTCGCCCTGAGCAGCTCAGGCCTATGGTCAGGCCGCAGCGGGATCCCCTCCAGTTCGCCTACCAGCCCCGGATTGGAGTTGAGGATGCCCTCATTTACCTGCTGAACCGCATCTACGCCCACCTGGACAAGCCAGGGAGCACTGTCAGGGTCACGTTCTTTGACTTCTCCAGTGCTTTCAATACCATCAGGCCTGCTCTACTGGGTGACAAGCTGATGGCGATGCTGGTTAATCCTCCCCTTGTGTCCTGGATTGTGGATTACCTCACTGGCCGACCACAGTACGTGCGCTTACGGCACTGTGTGTCAGACACAGTGGTCAGCAATACCGGGGCTCCACAAGGTACTGTCCTCTCTCCTTTCCTCTTCACCCTTTACACCACGGACTTCAGCTACCAGACAGAGTCTTGTCATCTTCAGAAGTTTTCTGATGACTCTGCTATAGTTGGATGTATCAGCAAGGGTGAGGAGGCTGAATACAGGGCTGTGGTGAATAACTTTGTCTCATGGTGTGAGCTGAACCACCTGCAGCTCAACACAACAAAGACAAAAGAGCTGGTGGTGGATCTGAGGAGAACGAGACACCAGTGACCCCAGTTTCCATCCTGGGGCATAACGTGGACATTGTAGAACACTACAAGTACCTGGGTGTGTTCATAGACAATAATCTGGACTGGACTAAGAACACTGAAGTCCTTTACAAGAAGGGACAGAGCCGCCTCTATTTTCTGAGGAGGCTCCGCTCCTTTAACATCTGCCGGACTATGCTGAGGATGTTTTATGAGTCTGTGGTGGCCAGTGCTATTCTGTTTGCTGTGGTGTGCTGGGGCAGCAGACTGAGAGTAGCCGATGCCAACAGACTCAACAAGCTGATCAGAAAGGCCAGTGACGTTGTGGGGTGGAGCTGGACCCTTTGACAGCAGTGTCAGACAGGAGGATGCTGTCAAAGGTGCGGGCGATACTTCAGCATGGCTCTCACCCTCTCAACAACGCTCTGGTCGAAGTGAGGAGCACCTTCAGCCAGAGACTGATTGCTCCTAAATGCACCACTGAGCGCCACAGGAAGTCATTCTTACCTGTGGCCATTAAACTATACAACTCCTCCCTTTGATTATCGGACTCATTTGGCTATTTATAAAACAAAACACACAATATAATTACTCATTCTTATTTCATTTATAACGCTACAACCTTTTCATTGAATATTGTATATATTTCAGATTGTCTACTTTACTATTTTTATTATTTATTTCACTTTATTGTCTACTTTAATATTTTATTTTATGTTAATGTCTACTTTAATATTTTATCTTATTCTATTTTATTCTAATGTCTACTTTAATATTTTATTTTATGTTAATGTCTACTTTAATATTTTATTTTATTTTATTTTAATGTCTACTTTAATATTTATCTTATTTATTTCATTGGCTATTTTAGTATCTTATTTATATCTTCATCTTTATCTCTTGTTTCCTTTCATGCTGTATTTCTATCTCTACTTTGCACGGAGCATTGGAACAAAAACAATTTCCCCCCGGGGATTAATAAAGTATTCTGAATCTGAATCTGAATCTGAATATGCTTCCTTTAGGTAACATCATTAGAAATCACTCTATAAATTTCCATTGTTATGCGGATGATACACAGTTGTATTTATCAATGAAGCCAGAAGAAGTAATCAATTAACTAAACTTCATAACTGCCTTAAAGACATAAAAACCTGGATGAGCACCAATTTCCTGATGTTACATTCAGACAAAACTGAAGTTATTGTTCTTGGCCCCAAACAACTCAGAGACTCTTTATCTGATGACATAGTTTCTCTAGATGGCATTGCTCTGGCCTCTAGCACTACCGTAAGAAGCCTCAGAGTAACATTTGATCAAGATTTGTCTTTTAATTCTCATTTAAAACAAACGTCACAGACTGCATTTTTTCATCTGCGTAATATTGCGAAAATTAGGCCTATCCTGACTCGAAAAGATGCAGAAAAATTGGTCCATGATTTTGTTACCTCAAGGCTGGATTACTGTAACTCTCTATCATCAGGTAGCTCTAGTAAGTCCTTAAAAACTCTCCAGCTAATTCAGAATGCAGCAGCACGTGTGCTAACAGGAACTAAGAAACAAGATCATATTTCTCCTGTTTTAGCTTCTCTGCACTGGCTCCCTGTAAAATCCAGAATTGAATTTAAAATCCTACTGTTAACTTATAAAGCTCTAAATGGTCAAGCTCCGTCATATCTTAGAGAGCTCATAGTGCCATATTATCCCACCAGAACACTGCGCTCTGAGAACGCAGGGTTACTCGTGGTCCCTAAAGTCTCCAAAGTAGATCAGGAGCCAGAGCCTTCAGCTATCAGGCTCCTCTCCTGTGGAATCATCTTCCTGTTACGGTCCGGGAGGCAGACACCGTCTCCACATTTAAGACTAGACTTAAGACTTTCCTCTTTGATAAAGCTTATAGTTAGGGCTGGCTCAGGCTTGCCCTGTACCAGCCCCTAGTTAGGCTGACTTAGGCCTAGTCTGCCGGAGGACCCCCCATAATACACCGGGCACCTTCTCTCTCTCTCTCTCTCTCTCTCATATTCTATTACTGCATCTTGCTTACTGTTAATTTGTCATGCTGATCTGTTCTGTACGACATCTATTGCACGTCTGTCCGTCCTGGAAGAGGGATCCCTCCTCAGTTGCTCTTCCTGAGGTTTCTACTGTTTCTTCCCCCGTTAAAGGGTTTTTTTGGGGGGGTTTTCCTGATCAGCTGTGAGGGTCATAAGGACAGAGGGATGTCGTATGCTGTAAAAACCTGTGAGGCAAATTGTGATTTGTGATATTGGGCTTTATAAATAAAATTGATTGATTGATTGATTGATTGATACAGTTTTCTCAAACTACTTGCCATACTGCTGCCATTAATCCCCAAAATTCTGGAACTAGTCCCCAGACCACTTCAGCTAGTCCCCAAGCCTCGACAAAAATCTGCAGAGGATCAGAGCAGTTAGTTTCTGTTTCAATCAACAGTTTTATTTACTTACAGCAGGTCAGAAGAAGGACGTCCATCTTTGAAGTCAATCAGACGACCCATAGACCAATCACTGTTCATGGACACACAGCTGGGTACAGGGGACTTTTCTCTCTGCTGCTGGAAACTGATAGAAACACTGACATTTACTGAACATACAGGATTTCTGTGGCTGATTTCAAAGGTTTTATTGGACAGTAAAAGTTATTTTATTTGCCATTTTATCATGTCTTTGCGACAAGTCTTGTTTGTCAATGTCAAATGTCAAGTCTGCCAATTATATTCTTGAATAACAGATTCATGTACAAATGTACAAATGTGCTAAGATGAATCACTGTTGACCTGCCACAGCTCTTGACACCTAGGTTTGGTTTGGGCCACGGCACACCTGGGAGTAGGGTCAGTTTCTGTCAGTGATAAACCTTTGTCTTGGTCATTTGTGGGTGAGTCCTGCACTAATTTCGCTGACTGTGGTTGTGATCTGCAATCTGGGACTTTGGCTTTAATCAGAGGGTGTTTCTAAAAAAACCAAAGCCTAGTTACCACCAAAGGCTGAGACACATATGGGTGACCCTCCAACAGGAAACTCTTAAAAGCCTCCAGACCTCTACAAGTGGTCCCCAAACTTCTGTAGTTAGTGTATAGACCTCTGTAGCTAGTTCCCAAGCACCTACTGCAAGTCTCCATAGCTTTACAATTTGTTAACAGAGCCCTGAAAGTAGTCCCAATGCCCCATAGCACGTCCCTACACCTCTGCATCTAATTTTTAGTGTTCTGAAATTACTCCCCATACCACCACAGCTAGTCCCCAAGCCTCTGCACCTCTTCTGCTGTCCTTTGCAGCCAGTCCCCGGACCACTACATTGGATACATACAGTTTTCTCAAAGTACTTGCCATATTGCTGCAGTTAATCCCCAAAATTCTGGAACTAGTACCCAGACCACTTCAGCTAGTCCCCAAGCCTCGACAAAAATCTGCAGAGGATCAGAGCAGTTAGTTTATCTGTTTCAATCAACAGTTTTATTTACTTACAGCAGGTCAGAAGAAGGACGTCCATCTTTGATGTCAATCAGACGACCCATAGACCAATCACTCTTCATGGACACACAGCTGAGTACAGGGGACTTTTCTCTCTCCTGCTGGAAACTGATAGAAACACTGACATTTACTGAACATTTAATGAACCTTTCTGCCTCAAAGGCTTTATTGGACAGTAAAAGTTATTTTATTTGCCATTTAATCACGTCTTTGCGATAAGTCTTATTTGTCATTGTCAAATGTCTATGAATCTGCCAATTATATTCTTGAATAACAGATTCATGTACAAATTTGCTAAGACTGAACACTGTTGACCTGCCACAGCACCTCAAACTAAGGTTTCGGCCCAATTCCAATCCGGCCCCGAAAGACTCAAGCCCTGAACCCTCACTGACTTAACTGACGTCAGCTGTAAGTGATTGAGTGTGAGAGTCTGAAAGGGCTCCGGATGCTATGAATAGGAATGGGACAGCACTTATCCCCCTCTTTACAAAATGTTGTTGACACTGGCAGCTCTGGGCGTGATCATTTATCGGTTGTTGTCAGCACGCACAAGGTGTGTGAGGGACAGACTCCCTGATCAGTCAATTCTTATCCAAGCACTTGCGTTGCAAAATGGGCAAGAGGTAAGTATGAAATAATGAATTTACTGTGTTTTTACCATATGAATGTTTTTTTAAACCAGCATCAAAAGTGTTGTGATTTAGTGATATCTATCTTATATTTATATGTATATAGTTACCGTTTGCATATCTGCTGACTGTGTTACTTCCGGTGTTCCGAGAGCAACCCCTGTATTTGACGTCACAACGCTATGAACTGTAGGTAATTTCCTTACTGTAAGCCTGCATTGATGCTGACCTACGGTAAGGGGGCATAAAGGGCTCACTTACTGACTCGCTGACTTGACGATCTGACAATGGGACAGCCCTCACACACTCATGCACTTAACATGAACGCACCTCTAAGTCAGTGAGTTGTTAGTGGAACTGCTATGCTGACGTATTGCGGAAAGCGAGTTGTGTCATTTCCGGTGTTTCTGTGACAGCGTCTCTGTACTGCTCTGGTGAATTCCACTTGCCTGCTTTCTCACCTCAGTTGCTTTAACATCTACTTCAAGTCTTAACCCACACTGGTTCTGTTTAAGCACTTATAGCTCTCCTCCCTTCTACGACTTTCTCGCGAATCTCTTAGCTGTTGTTTGCACGTTACTAGCCTTGGTAGCTACATTAGCTTTACTTCTCCCTCTGCTCTTTCTTGCTTGGTGTGCCAAATGTTCAGTTATGCCTCTGCCTCCTTTAGCGAGAGTGGTAATTGTAACAAGTGTAGCTTATTTGCTGTGTTGGAACCAAGGCTTAGTGAATTAGAAGCGCGGCTCCGCACCATGGAAAACCATTCAGCGGCTGCGGTAGTTAGCCAGCCCCCTGTAGCCGGTGCGGAGCCACATAGCATAGCCTTAGCCTCTGCTAACTGTCCTCCGGTAACTCCCGTTCAGCTGGGAGGTTGGGTTACGGTTCGCCAGAAGTACAGCTCCAAGCCGAAGCCCACGGCTCACCACCAGCCTGTTCACTTTTCCAACCGCTTTTCCCCACTCAGCAACACCCGCTGAGGATAAAACTCTGGTTACTGGCAGCTCTATTCTGAGAAACGTGAAGTTAGCAACACCAGCGGCCATAGTCAAATGTATCCCTGGGGCCAGAGCGGGCGACATTGAATCAAATTTAAAACTGCTGGCTAAAGCTAAACGTAGATTCAGTAAGATTGTTATTCACGTCGGCGGCAATGACACCCGGTTACGCCAACCGGAGGTCACTAAAATTAATATTGCCTCGGTGTGTGAATATGCAAAAACAATGTCGGACTCTGTAGTTTTCTCTGGACCCCTCCCAAATCTGACCACTGATGACATGTTTAGCCGCATGTCATCGTTTAATCGCTGGCTGTCCATGTGGTGTCCAGCAAATGATGTGGGTTTCGTTAATAATTGGCAAACTTTCTGGGGAAAACCTGGTCTTATTAGGAGAGACGGCATTCATCCCACTTTGGATGGAGCTGCTCTCATTTCTAGGAACCTGGCAAACTTTATTAAATTTAAATCCCTGACAACCCAGAGTTGAGATCAGGACTTAGAGTCGCAGTCCTAAACGCCTCTCAGAGCTTCTAGTTCAGTTACCCAGCCGTAGTTTTCATAGTTTTATGCAAACGGTGTCTGTCCCCCAACCACCTAAATTATTTACATCTAAAATTAAACAAAGAAGAGTTGTGCATAACAACCTCATAAAAACTAAAACCTCTTCTGTGACAGAAAGACAAAACAGGAGAATTAAATGTGGACTGTTAAATATCAGGTCTCTATCGTCTAAAGCAGTGTTAGTAAACGAATTAATATCAGATAATCATATTGATTTACTCAGTCTCACTGAAACCTGGCTGTGTCAAGATGAACATGTTAGTCTAATTGAATCCACTCCTCCCAGTCATAATAATACCCACATTCCTCGAGGCAGCGGCCGAGGAGGGGGAGTTGCAGCCATTTTTAACTCTAGCCTGTTAATCAGCCCTAAACCTAAACTAGATTTTAATTCATTTGAAAGCCTCGTTCTTAGTCTTTTACATCCGACCTGGAAAACCTCGCAGCCACTTTTATTTGTTATAGTGTACCGTGCTCCTGGCCCGTATTCTGAATTTGTATCTGAATTCTCAGAGTTTTTATCCAGTTTAGTTCTTAAATCAGATAAAGTTATTATTGTAGGCGATTTTAACATTCATGTCGACGTTGATAATGACTCCCTGGCTACCGCGTTTATCTCATTATTAGACTCCATTGGCTTCAGTCAGGGTGTACATGAACCCACTCACTGTTTTAACCATACCCTCGATCTAGTTCTGACGTATGGAATTGAAATTGATAACCTCAAAGTCTTTTCATAGAATCCCTCGCTATCGGATCATTATCTGATTACTTTTGATTTTTTTTTACTCGATCACACGCCACTCAGCAACAGTTACTATACTAGATGTTTATCAGATAGTGCCGTCGCAAAATTTAAGGAAAAGATTACTTCGTCGTTAAATTCAATACCAAGTCCTTCAGTAACAGAGGTCTCCTGTACCGACTTTGATCATTTTGTCGATAGCGCCGTAGGCTCGCTGCGAACAACACTTGACTCTGTAGTTCCTCTTAAAAAGAAGTTAAAAAAGCAAAGAAAGTTCGCTCCTTGGTATAACTCTCAAACCCGTAAGTTAAAACAAATATCTCGAAAATTTTAAAGGAATTGGCGATTAACCGAACTGGAAGAATCTTGTTTAATCTGGACAGACAGTCTCAAAATTTATAAGAGGGGCCTCCGCAATGCCAGAGCAAACTATTACTCAGCTCTAATAGAAGACAATAAGAACAACCCCAGGTTTCTTTTCAGCACTGTAGCCAGGCTGACTGAGAGTCAGAGCTCTATTGAGCCTTGTATTCCCTTAGCCCTTAGTAGTAATGATTTTATGAGCTTTTTTAATGACAAAATTCTAACTATTAGAATTTTAGGCAAAATTCATGACCTCCTGCCCTCAGATAGTACCTATCTAACCTCAAACACAGCTGTAAGACCTAATATATATTTAGATTGCTTCTCCCGATTTCTCTTCAAGAATTGACTGTAGTGATTTCTTCATCTAAATCATCAACGTGTCTCTTAGACCCCATCCCAACTAGGCTACTTAAGGAGGTCTTTCCTTTAGTTAACACTCATATATTAGATATGATCAATATATCCTTATTAACAGGCTATGTACCACAGTCTTTTAAGGTAGCTGTAATTAAACCTCTACTAAAAAAGCCCACCCTGGATCCAGAGGTGTTAGCCAACTATAGATCAATATCTAATCTTCCCTTTATGTCAAAGATCCTTGAGAAAGTAGTCGCAGACCAGCTGTGTGATTTTCTCCATGATAATAATTTATTTGAGGAATTTCAGTCAGGATTTAGAGTGCATCATAGCACTGAGACAGCACTAGTTAAAATTACAAATGATCTTCTGATTGCTTCAGACAAAGGACTTGTCTCTGTACTTGTTTTATTAGATCTTAGTGCGGCGTTTGACACAATTGACCATCAAATTCTACTGCAGAGACTGGATCACTTAATTGGCCTAAAAGGTTCTGCACTAAGCTGGTTTAAATCTTATTTATCTGATCGTTTTCAGTTTGTTCACGTTCATAATGAATCGTCCTTACGTACTAAAGTTTGTTTTGGAGTTCCGCAAGGTTCTGTGCTTGGACCAATCCTATTTACTCCATATATGCTTCCTTTAGGTAACATCATTAGAAATCACTATAAATTTCCATTGTTATGTGGATGATACTCAGTTGGATTTATCGATGAAGCCAGAAGAAAGTAATCAATTAACTAAACTCCATAACTGCCTTAAAGACATAAAAACCTGGATGAGCACCAATTTCCTGATGTTAAATTCAGACAAAACTGAAGTTATTGTTCTTGGCCCCAAACAACTCAGAGACTCTTTATCTGATGACATAGTTTCTCTAGATGGCATTGCTCTGGCCTCTAGCACTACCGTAAGAAGCCTCAGAGTAACATTTGATCAAGATTTGTCTTTTAATTCTCATTTAAAACAAACGTCACAGACTGCATTTTTTCATCTGCGTAATATTGCGAAAATTAGGCCTATCCTGACTCGAAAAGATGCAGAAAAATTGGTCCATGATTTTGTTACCTCAAGGCTGGATTACTGTAACTCTCTATCATCAGGTAGCTCTAGTAAGTCCTTAAAAACTCTCCAGCTAATTCAGAATGCAGCAGCACGTGTACTAACAGGAACTAAGAAACAAGATCATATTTCTCCTGTTTTAGCTTCTCTGCACTGGCTCCCTGTAAAATCCAGAACTGAATTTAAAATCCTACTGTTAACTTATAAAGCTCTAAATGGTCAAGCTCCGTCATATCTTAGAGAGCTCATAGTGCCATATTATCCCACCAGAACACTGCGCTCTGAGAACGCAGGGTTACTCGTGGTCCCTAAAGTCTCCCAAAGTAGATCAGGAGCCAGAGCCTTCAGCTATCAGGCTCCTCTCCTGTGGAATCATCTTCCTGTTACGGTCCGGGAGGCAGACACCGTCTCCACATTTAAGACTAGACTTAAGACTTTCCTCTTTGATAAAGCTTATAGTTAGGGCTGGCTCAGGCTTGCCCTGTACCAGCCCCTAGTTAGGCTGACTTAGGCCTAGTCTGCCGGAGGACCCCCCTATAATACACCGGGCACCTTCTCTCCTTCCCTCCCTCTCTCTCCCTCCCTCTCTCCCTCTCTCTCTCTCATATTCTATTACTGCATCTTGCTTACTGTTAATTTATCATGCTGATCTGTTCTGTACGACATCTATTGCACGTCTGTCCGTCCTGGAAGAGGGATCCCTCCTCAGTTGCTCTTCCTGAGGTTTCTACCGTTTTTTTCCCCGTTAAAGGGTTTTTTTTGGGGAGTTTTTCCTGATCAGCTGTGAGGGTCCTAAGGACAGAGGGATGTCGTATGCTGTAAAGCCCTGTGAGGCAAATGGTGATTTGTGATATTGGGCTTTATAAATAAAATTGATTGATTGATTGATTGACTGATTGATTGATTGATTGAGTGAGTGAGTCTGTAAGGGATCGGATTGGAATTGGGCCTTAGTGTGCACTAAAAGAACATGTAAACATCAGAGAGGAGCACTTAAGGAGCAAACTTAGTTATCTCTCACACATTCAGTCTCTTTCAAACTCAATGTAGATGAATTTGGATTGATGTTTGAGCACTGCTTGGGTGGAGACAGACAGTATTTCGTGATGGAAGTGAAGGGACCTGGTCCTTAATACTAAGAAACCACGGTCAGACCCTACATTCCTCCTCTACCTCTGGACGTTTGTCCACCCTGTCCCTCAGAGGACCCTGTGGTCTCTCATTTCAGTCAAGACTCCTCTCTGTTCTGGTCCCACAGTGGTGGAATGAACTTCCTGCTGAAGTCAGGACAGCAGAGTCACTGAATATCTTCCACCTCAATCTGAAAACCATCTTTCACTCTACATCTTCACACACCTGACAAGTTCTTACAAACATCTCAATGCTGTTAAAATAAAAACCTTCATCACTTGAACTGTAGCTCTCTGACACATGTTCAGTTGTTTATTTGAGAGGGATGCACTTTTATTTTCTGATGACATCGACCTGATGCTGATCAGTTTGATTGAACCTGTTGTCAGTCACTGTGGACTGTAATGTCCTCTGTTCCTCACTGATTGCCTGTATTCATACAGACTGTGATGACTGTAGTTTGGACACATATCAGATCATAGAATCTCTTCATGTTTTATCCAGGAAGTGACTGATGACCTGACATGTAGTTTTAGTTTGACTCTATGGTCCTTTTCACCCAACAGGACAAAATATCAGCAGCCTCCACTGCCCACTTTTCTTTATAGAGAACTTAAATATCAGCAGCAGGAGACCAGTTAAACTGGGAAGCTGTCAGCTTCATTTGACATTTAATGTCAGCTTACTGTGCAGCAGAGAGTTTTTGTCCTTTAAGATCGATGCCATGTTCATGTGACGGGTCAGACTTGGGGGACACACAGCTGGGGTCAGGGTCAGGGTCAGGTTCAGGTTCAGGTCCAGGTGAGTCTGGTCTCTGATGGATCCTAGCACACAGAGAGGAAGACCAGCAGGGAGGGAAATTCAGTTTTTAGTCTTCAGCCTCAGCAGCTGCTGGAGAAACTATCAGATATCAACAGGAAAAGGATCAACACAGCAATGTTTAACTAGAACTGAATTTACTGAAGAAAATGTGTGTGAGTGCTGACAGCTGAAGATTATGGTTTAACAAGGTGGAGTTATGTGTCACATAAGGGGAACTCAACACTATATTTTCTGTCACAGCTGGGATTTGAACTGATAATGTTTCATCAGTGAGGTGCACACTGCACCAAGGAAGCTAATGTCTGACACAGAGATACATGTATACTTGTCTTTATGCTGCAACAAATGATTAATTCACTGTCAATGAATCTGCAGATGATATTCTCCAAAAACAGTTTGATGTACAAATGAAAAAAAAAGATATTCAGTTTAAAGAGTTGATGAACATGTTGAAGGTGAAACAGGATCAAATGTGATGTCAAGTGTTGAGTGTGATACCTTTTCATGTTGGTGATAACCTGCAGCCTCCTGATGAAGACAGACAGACAGACAGACAGACAGGTTCATCATTAGACTTTAAAGTGTTTGTTGTCAGATAAACTTTGTGCTGTGGAGTCTGGATCAAAGACAGGAGGTGAACACATGAACCAACAGAGACACATTAGAGACTGGAATCAATCAAAGGTCCACTTACTCAGTTTCTTCTCATGGACTTCATCACTCTGCAGCTCTCTGCTGTCTGGACCAGGTCTGTGGACACAAAGAGTTTTCTGTTGATCTGAGTGGGACCATGTGCTCCATCAGGACTCAGACTGGAGGCAGACTGGCTCTTTTAAGCCCTCTTCACACAGGAAATATGTGACACTGCTGCCGTCATGGATTTGTTATTTGCTCAGTGAGACAGAGGAGACGTTTACGCTGATGTTTCTTACAGCTTCATTCACACATGGCAGCACATTTATGGACAGAGACTCCATGAGAGAGAGAACAACAGTGAGTGAAATGATGTGAAGGAAGAAGAAGGTTTTCTCAGCCTCTGTTAGAGTTCATAATGTGTCCTCTTCTACACCACAGGGACACACTTCATGTTGCTTTGTCTTTGTCTGTCTTTGGGAATGACCTCACTTTTCACTTGTGTTTGAGCGACTCTGAAAAGCTCTTCAACATTTCAAATGTTCCAATGTGCTCGTCACATCATCCACAATCAATCCCATCAGCTCCCAGAGACTTTCTACCTTCATCTGTAGAGGAAACACTGAGAGCATCAGTCCAATCATTGATCAGCACGTCATCACTCATTCATCCTTTACATCATTTCTCCTGGACTCAACCTCCTGATTATCACTGATGGACTCTGAGTCACGTGACGTCCACCACTAATGTCTCTTCTCAGTCAGGCTGTTGGTGGATCTGTGGCCCTCTGGTGGCACAAAGGGAAACTGCAGCATGTCACTTTGAGCTGACACACTCAGTTCACCCAAAATAATAACAGCCATCATTATTTCTGTGCTGATTGAATATGGCTGATGTGCTTTGAACACCTTCTTTATGCAGACGCTCACTTACAAACATAAAACCAGTTTCTCTCTAAATGTCATCGACCAGTAAAAACTTTCATGTCCTGATGGATCATCACCAGGATCACGTTTCTGTCTCAACATGAAGATTAAAGAGGGAAATTAATTCTTTTAAAACTGAACTCAACTTTAAAATAAAGTCAGAAACACCAACATGACAAAAACTAGATCACATATTAAATTCTACTGGAACTGTGCGTTCCAACTGTGCAGTATGCCAAAAATACCAGAATGTTCTACTCCATCCTGTCGTGTTTTACAGTTTACAATCCAGCACGCTTTTCTGTTTATTCTGACCCACAATCCTCTGCACAGCGGACGATACGTCACATCGACTGAGCTGCAGACACATGACAGCTTTACATCTGTAAGGGAAGTGTCCTTTAAAATGACACACAGATATTACCCAGCTGATCATTATCTTGTCAAGTTGAAAGGCAGTCCAAAGATGCATCCCAGGCTCTCTGACTGGAGTTAAAAATCATAGAAAGAAAGTGCAAATGAAAATGAAGTAAATGTAGTGTTTACTATGAGTACTTTACATATCTAGTAACAAGACAACAGGTTCAATGCCAAATAAAAAGAAACAACAGTGAGATGAAGTAAGAATTGTTCTATATTGTGACAAACCTGCACATTAAGTGACAGGAAATGAAAAATATGCATTTTTGGACTGCCTGCCTGTACCATGGACTTTTACACTGAGTGAGCTGGACAGTCCTTGTTTTTTATCTGTATGTGACTATTTGCCCCGTCCTCCAAGAGCACCTGATGTTTTACAGCTAACTACATAGAGCCTTAACCCAGTGCAGCACTCCCTGTTTGTTTCCTCATTATCATATCTACAAATCTAAGTACAACAACTGGAGACGCTCATTTGGTAGATTTGAAAATGAAACCAAACAACACATCAAAAACATCTTCTCCTCAGAAAATGAGAAGGCTATTCACACCATGAATTTGTGTCTTCTGGCTCTGTAGCTGTGGATGAAAGAGGCGTTAGCTTTGTCTCCATGGTAACGAGTAAAGCAGCAGGAGGGTCAAAGTTCAGGTTGTCCTGTTATGAGACAGTAGTCTGTCCTGATTGTGTGCAGACTGCATGGAACAGGAGGTACTTTTTAAGGGCAGCTGCAGGACCTACTAAACGTAAAAAGGATGTGATTCGGAGCGCACCCAAAGTTTCCTCTGAACAAAAAGGATCCAAAGTGTCCGTGCGTCATGACGCGGAGAGCTCTGATCCCAGCATGCGCTCAAGTGCGCCACAGGTGCGTAACAGAGCAAATGAACCCAAAGTGCGTTTTGCGCGCTCTCGACCCCGACGCACTGAACCGAAAGTAACTGACTGAGACTTGCGCGCACCCTTATCTGTTTATTCAAACACTGACACGCGCGTGCAAATAACTAAGGAGCCTCTCTCTACTAAAAAAAACATGTTACTGTGCGCTTGCGTGGACCTTTAACTTTTCTTTTATAGTCTAAATAGTTGGTGACAAACTGTGAGAGTAAGAAGTGAAGAGTGTTAAAGTCCGGACTGAAGAGTTTGTGTTCTTCTTCAGAGGGTTTGGAGGGACGTGTCTGTCCGGTCCTCACTGATCCTCCTCTCATGGTGGAAACTGAACTCCACTTTAACAAGTTTCTACAGGAAGTGAACTAACAAAGAGTCATTCAAGAGTCACACAGTGAAAAGTGTCAAAGCTTACAAACCTTTAGATGGAGACAAGAAGCTGCGACACGACGACGAGCACACGAAGTGAAACTAAAGTGCCAACAGGAAGGAAGGGGCGGTGACAAACAGCTGCTCTCACATCAGTCTCATTCTTCACATCCACCCAGTGCCGCCTCCACACTGCAGGTGGCGCCCTCGGCCCAAATATACAGCAGCTCCAATATGAATGGACAGCAGCAGAATCTTCATATAGTCAGTGAGACATATTAATACACAGCTGCCCAAATGTCTCTTACAGTCCATCTGTCAGTGAGTTCAGACAGATTAAAGCCAGATGTTAGGTGTTAGTATTCTGACTGAGAGGCAAGCTGAGGATTGTTTTATTTATTTTGAGGCTGATGTTGGCCAAAAGTTCATCTGCTCACTGCAAGATATGATCTCCTACACACAAGACATTATCCTGACTGAGGACATATTATCTTCTACATACCAGATCATGTCTCCTAACATGTGTTCACTATCTCCTAACCTTGTGCACGAACAGTGTGAAAAGGAAGTGCACAAAATTGTGTTAGAAAACATTAGCTGTTGAAATGTTTGAACAGTATGTAAGGGTTAATACTCTGAAAAGGGACAAACCTTTGTCTGTATAATGGTACTCAAAGTGGAACATCTGATACCAGATAACTACCATCATGGAGACAAAGTTAACTGGCATAAGAACAACTGAAAGCACAGGAGAACAAAGCTGCGGGACATTCGCAACATCAAAACACATGAATAATAGCTGCCACAAGATGTCAGCAGAGCTTCATGTTTCTTCACACTGACATCACACACGACGAGGGTTTCATCAACAAATGAGGACTTCTACTTCTTAATACTTGTTGAATGCCCCTCAGGACTTCTTGTGTTTAACACCAACAGTGTTGCTATGATCATATATGATCCTGAAGAGCCATAATACATGTGTACATGTTTCAGAGTGTGACAGTGTGGAGAAATGAAAGCAGCTCACACACCAGTGTCCATGTTGGGAAGTTTTCTCCCTCATTTACAAAATGTTACACAAACACAGGACTTTCACTCAGGAGACCACTGCTGGTGTCCTGTGTGACACTAAAAGTTAAAAGTATTTCCATCCTTTTTGTGGAAGAATATAAACCCAGTGGAGCCCTTAGATCTTATCTTAAAGTACCTCAACTGTAACTACTTCAATAAATCTGTCCAGTTCAGTTCAGTTCAGTTCAGTTCAGTTCATAAACAATTGTGGCAGCAGCTCTTCTGTTTGTTCAAAATAGAAGAAAATAAATAAAAACACACACAGTCAACTTCAATAAAATAAGAAACACTCTGAATTAACATTAAGTGAAGTGACGCAGTATATCTCAATATACTCACTCCATTCTGTCTTTCTGCACTAACTCAGGTACACATGTGGTAATGGCAGTGGCAGCAGTCATCAACCTCATACAGCACTACATGATGAAAATAAACATCATTTTCGGGCACTGTACACACAATGAACATTCTCAAGCATGAATGATAACAAAATATATGTCTGTAAAATGAACTTTCAATACTCTGAGGAAGTAGGAACACTGCAGTCCTCTCATGAATTACTCTGCTGCATATGGAAACAATCTGTAAACATTGGACGGCCTAAATCACCATCTGCAGCACATAATACACTTGGTACTTCTGTTCAATCATATTGATGCACATCTTTCAATTGTTTTGTACAGAGATAACATTTCAAAACATACTTACCTCCTGGAGGAATAGCAAAATGCCCCAGAGGACAACAGGTGAGTCACGAGAAGGAAAGTTCTTCACTTCCTGTTTTCCTCTTGCAGTATTTCCTCCAGATCTTCTCTCATTTTAGGGACACCCAAAGGGACATTGTGTTTTCCACTGGGCTACATTCATAACCACTTTCACATCTGAAGTCTGAAAACTCAGCTGTTCTCCTGTGCCTTCAATTGATCTGTGTCTCTGCTGCACCTATATTTCCTTTGTTGAATTTGAGGCAACTTTTACAGCACTGTAACTGTGTTTCTGGTAAATCCATTCAAATTGTAATTAACTTCATCTAATTTAAATTGGATATTATCTCAAATGATTTTATTCTCTTTTTTATTACTTATTGTGTTATGTGTTATTCTCATGTTTTGTTGCCTTTGTAAAGCACTGTGATTTGCCTCCTTGTTTGGGATGTGCACGCTATTCAAATAAAGCTACCATGCCTTCATGCAGTGAGTTAGCCAAAGCAAGGCATTTACAGTAAATGTAGCAGAGTAAATGTTTGACTCATTGGAACACAGACAGGAAGTGCAACACTTTATTCTGAAAGGATTCACAGGAAATGCTAGTATGCAGTTGTGTGTATGAATATGAACAGTGTTGTATGGAGAGAGCTGCAGTTACTCACTCTGACCACTGGAGGAAAACTTTGGAGGGAGAATGAAGAGAAATTAAAAGTTTACACAAAAATCATCAATAAAAACAGTCGAGCAGAAAACGAATCATCTGTGGAGTCCAGAGTGTTTTCTTTAGCGCCACCCTCAGGACAAACTCACATCCTACACACATTCTCTGAACTACCATCAGCTGTGTGTGATCCTGTACAGACTGAACTATCTGTTCAGCAGTGAGAAAGTTTCTCTAACAGGAGGAGACTCTCCCTCCTACAGAGAACACAGAGACACTGAGGAACCAGGTGACCAGAGCCCAAACCCAGGATAAAGAGGTTCAGTGAATGTGGTGTTGAAGGTGTGGAGGTGGATCAGTGTGTCAGAGGAGACTCTGAAGAAGGACAGAGTGCCAGCAGGACAGTCCACATACACTGCTACTCTACCAGAGGAGGAGGAGGAGGAGGAGGAGGAGGAGGAGGAGGAGGAGGATGTTCCTCTCTTATTGTGCCAGACAGAATAACCACCATCAGAGCAGTTCAGACTCCAGGACTGATCATTCCTTCCAAACACACAGTCCTCTCTGTCTCCTCTCCTCCTGATTCCTCTGTAACTCACTGATATATAAACTCTTCCTCTCCACTCGACCTCCCAGTAACAGCGACCAGTCAGACCAGTTCTACACAGCAGCTGAGCCCAGTGGTCAAACCTGTCTGGATGATCAGGATATGACTGATCCTCCTCCACACGTGTCACCGTCCTGCTGTTGTCAGACAGTTTGAGGTGTCTGTTCACTGTGTTTGTGTCGATTGTGAGTTCACAGGAATCTGATGGAGAGAAGAAGACACAATACAGCTGCAGTTATTCATCTATCATCACTCTGATGATGACATCAGAGATTTGAATGAGTGATGTCACAGTTTGAAGATCAAATGAAAAACACACTTACACTTCCTCAGACCTGGTCTCAACCATCGGACTCCAGCAGGCTCCACCCTGAAAGGAGGAGGGGGGTCAGAGCAGCACTTCCTCTTTCACCATGGAAACATGGACATTACATCACTCTCATACACACAGCTTTGTTATTGTCTCCACATGGACTGACATGTTCATCACTTATTATTAATCAGCTGATATTGTTTTAGTTCAGTGTACCTGAGCAGGTGGTGTTTCAACACTTTACTGTGGGTTCATCACCACCACACAACACTTGACCATTACAGTCAGCTGATCCATTGTCAATATACAAGTATTGGAGCTTTGAAACCACCTGTTTTACTCCTGATGAGTGACCTCCTTTGTTTGTGTCATAATGACTGTTGTCTGTCACAAGTAAAGGAGACACAACCTCTGATGGAGGAGGTCGGGGTGGATGGATGGATGGGTTAGGGTTGCTGTTCACATCCTGTCTCCTAGCAACAGTCAGCACTGGTTTTTATCATCTGTAATCTGGAGCTGAAAATATGACAGTAGTAGTAGTACAGTAGTTTCTGTGATGAGTCCCACAACCAGTCGACTCTTATCAGCCAGGGAACTCTCTGTCATTATTTGATATGAGCCCACGAACCAGAGGGCTGCACCATGAAGCCAGTTCAACAGAACCAGTCTCTCTTTGTCTGAGCTGACTCAACAAACCCTAAAGTCTCAGCCAGAGATAACAGACACCATGAAGGTGGTTGTCAACTGTCTGTTAACTCAGGCTTTCTTCTTCAGGCTCTGCACATTCACATAAAACAAGTCAAATGATGCGTTCAGCGCATCAACTGACTCTTAAAACTGATCCATCACGTGCCGCCTACTTCCACCTTTGAAGAATCTTGAAAAGTAAAACAGTAAAAAGCAACACTGTGGCTTCAGTTACAGCCAGAGAGGAGTGTTTGCATTAATGACTAACTGTGTGAACTCATATGTGAATATATTTATGTGACCTCTCTGTTTATTTCTAACGTGACAGCTGCTCTTTCTACAGCTCTGAAACTTTAAACTTGATGCAGCAGATTTAAAGCTTTTACTCAAGAACTGCATTTACTGTCCCTTAATGAAGGAGACACGGACATCACTAAAGTTTGGGGGCAAATTAAAATGAAATGAATTTGACTGATTGAATATTATCTGTGATAAATACCAAGGGACTAATTAATGTTCTAATCAGTGTTCTATCAGCTGTAATATACCAGCAGTGTAAAACAGACTTGAGCCAATCAGGAGCAAACATAAAACCTAATCCACAATGGTAACGTTATGATGGTTTGAAGGAATTATATCACATGTCATATGACAGTAAACATCATCCTCATTAATAATATAGTCACCTGTTTGCTACCTGTGATTTTAAAGAAGCTTTTCTTAGAGCCAGCGTGGACAGATGGACCAGAGGACACAAATATATTCAGTAGTTCAGTGAGAGCAACAACAACAACCTTACAGATAAAATAAAACAATGCTCCTCAGATTTTCAGCATCACTGATGGACTCTAGGTTCCTGTGTTAAAATGAAAAAAGTGACCTGATAGAGACAGTAAACACTACTGTAATCACACAGCTTCGTGCGGGGACATGTCTGTAACGTTACGGCTCAACAAGTTGGATAAAGTGCATTTATAACGTTTTCCCTCAGCTGACAATCTGCATCGCTCATATATTCACAGTGATTATAGAGTGACGCTACTCAAAGGAGCAGTGAAAGGTGCTTTTTAGATGATTTTAAGCTGAAACTCGGAGCATAAACTCGTCCCAACCAGGTTAGGTTTGCAGCATAAGTTACCATGGTGATCTAGCCAGGTTGAAAGAGCCACCTTCGTAGTACAGAAAACCCTGGCTTTAGACTCAACTCAACATATCTGGCTAAGCCACTGATCTTGCTTCGTGGTACAGCCCTCTGCAGCGTGATGATGTTGATGAATGCCAACCCACCATGAACCTCCAACGTGTCAGGATACACCACTGTCCTATTATCCAATGTTGAAACAAGACAAGGCTCCAGAAACATTTCATCACCTTCCCTCCCTGTTTTGGCCCATCCTGGCTACTGTCCCCTGACTACTTGTGTCTGTATTGATGGTCTGATGTGGGACACAAACAGTTTGATGAGTCAGTGTTTATCAGCTGTGGTTGTTTGAGGTCAGCTTGGTGTGTCAGGGTCATATGAGCCAGGCTGACAGTGTGACAGAGACAAAGTTTCCAGCTCTACCTCCTCTATCAGACTGAGTGTGTGTGGCTGCAGCAGGCCTCTTCATACCTGAGAGTGTCCAGTCTCCAGTGTGGATCCTTCAGTCCAGCCGACAGCAGCTTCACCCCTGAGTCTCCTGGATGATTGTAGCTCAGGTCCAGCTCTCTCAGATGGGAGGGGTTGGAGCTCAGAGCTGAGGCCAGAGAAGCACAGCCTTCCTCTGTGATCAGACAGCCTGACACACTGCAAACACACAAAACAACACACATGTCACATAATGTGAGGGTGGGTACCACAGTACTGCCATACTGTCGCCTACTGTGGGGTTACATCAACATTATTACTGACTTTGTTCTAGTCCCAACCAAACACCCACTAATGTCCACCAACTATCTGACAACATTACTGATTCCTCTCTGATATTTCAAGTTCCAACAACAGAGAAAAAAAACAAGATAAAACATGTTGATGGAAAGAGACTGAAACACAAAACACAACTGGTTTGAAATCATATCAGCAGAGACAATCCTGTGATGGTTATGAGTTTATCAACTAATGTAAATCAGGATTTAAGTGGCCATCAGTTGAACATGTTGATGAATCCTGACCTGAGAGTTTCCAGTGTACAGTGTGAACTCTTCAGTCCATCAGACAGAAGCTTCACTCCTGAATCCTTCAGGTGGTTGTTACTCAGGTCCAGGTGTCTCAGACTGGAGGACTGGGAGCTGAGAACTGAGGACAGAGCTTCACAGCTTCTCTCTGAGAGGTTAAAACCACTCAGCCTGAAGAGATGATATCATAAAGAAATAAAAAGACAGTAAGTTTTAAAGACAGCAGAGCATTTAAATTATGATATATGAATCCAACTGTCTCTGTACTTACAGAGCTTTGTTGGAGGCTTTGACCACTGGCAGCAGCCTCAGAAGAGCCTCCTCTGAAGCAGAGTATTTCTTCAGGTCAAACACGTCCAGATCTTCTTCTGATGACAGTAAGATGAAGACCAGAGCTGACCACTGAGCAGGAGACAGTTTATCTGTGGAGAGACGTCCTGAACTCAGGGACTGTTGGATCTCCTCCACTAGAGAACGATCATTCAGTTCATTCAGACAGTGGAACAGATTGATGCTTCTCTCTGCAGACAGATCCTGGTTGATCTTCTTCTTGATGTACTGGACTGTTTCCAGATTGGTCTACGTGTGCTTTGGCTCACTGCTGCGAGCTATCCGGTCCCTGTATGACCAAAGTGAGAGCTGTGTCCGCATACTTAGTATAAAGTCAGAATCAGAATCAGAATCAAATTTGTGACCTTCATGGACAGGATCTTGAGGTGCAGCCAGGGGGAGGAAGGGGTCCGGTTTGGGGACCTCAGAATTGCATCTCTGCTTTTTGCAGATAATGTGGTTCTGTTGGCTCCACCAACAACCTTCTGACCTCCAGCATGACCTGGGGCATTTTGCAGCCGAGTGTGAAGCAGTTGGGATGAGAGTCAGCACCTCCAAGTCTGATGGATTGCCCTCTCCGGGTTGGGGGAGAGTTACTGCCTCAAGTGAGGGAGTTCAAGTATCGTGGGGTCTTGTTCATGAGTGAGGGTAGAATGGAGCGTGAGATGGATCGGCGGGTCAGTCTGGCTTCTTCAGTAATGCGGGCGCTGCGCTGGTCTGTCGTGGTGAAGAGGGAGCTGAGCCGCAATGCGAAGCTTTCGATTTACTGGTCCATCTACGTCCCAGCCCTCACCTATGGTCATGAGCTCTGGGTAGTGACTAACAGAATGAGATCGCGGATACAAGCGGCGGAAATGAGTTTCCTCCATGAGGTAGCTGGGCTCAGCCTTAGAGATAGGGGGAGGAGCTTGGACATCCAGAGGGAGCTCGGAGTAGAGCTGCTGCTCCTTGACGTTGAAAGGGATCAGTTAAGGTGGTTTGGGCATCTGACTAGGATGCCTCCTGGGCGCCTCCCGCTGGAGGTGTCCCCGGCATGTCCCACTGGTAGGAGGCCCCGGGCTAGACCCAGAACACACTGGAGGGATTACATATCTCGTCTGGCCTGGGAACGCCTTGGGGTCCCCCAGGAGGCGCTGGAAAGTGTTGCCGGTGAGAGGGATGTCTGGGGTGCTTTGCTCGGCCTGCTGCCCCCGTGACCCGGCCCCGGATAAGTGGATGAAAATGGATGGATGGATGGATGGATGGATGGATGGATGGATGGATGGATGGACTACTAAACATTTCCATCTGTCACACAACATGTATTCAAAATCAAATATTTCCATCAATCAACACAACTTGTGGTCAAACTAATACATCCTTTCAATGAATCTTTACACAATGGACAACACAATATAAAAAACAGCTATCAATATGAACTCGTTCAGCCTTAACCCTATGGGCTCTAGGCCTTTTGGGGTATTTTTACTGCCTTTACTTTTAAGGTATATCACAGTCATTATAAAGGCTACATACACATGTTATATCTTGTTTTTTTCAGGTCAATCTGAGCTAACCAGATTTGCCATCATTCCATGTCCTTCTATGTGCCTGTATTTTATATTAATTTTTATATCAGTGAAAAAAAGAAATCTGTGTGCCTAAATTCTTACATTTTTACATGTATCTCACCATAGCAAGTTGGAAGTTGACATATTCTGCCATATGTGAAGAGGGGAGACTCTCTGGAATCTGGCAATATAAGAACCATGATGCTGGGACATTCTGTCACTTCACAGCTCTCCAAAACATGTGGTTTGTGCCAGGCGGACATGATTGCCAGTATTTTTTCATTATTGCAAGAAATTCCATTGACTCATTCACAAGTCAAAAATGTGTTTTATCTGAAGGAAACATGCAATATTTACGTCTAAGATCATAGAAAAATAGTCAACCAAGTGCAATGATGTCCTTCAAGATAATATTTGCCACTTTGTTTGCAGTAAACAAAGTTTGTTGTTGTTTTTCAGTTTCAGTTATATATTGGGGGGCATTTTGGGCATTGGTGGGGGGGCACGTGTCCCCCTCAATGTATATGGTGACTACGGCCCTGTCAGCATGCATAATTAGGCCGCAGCTGTCTGGGTTAACAAAAGGTGAAGTGGCTGGTCTTGCCATACAAAGTTTGATGGAGTGTCAACTGGACAATATGGAGATATTTGCATCTTGAAAGCCGGACTACAAATGTGGATAGACAGGGAGAAACACACGCAAGCCTAAGACGTGGTAAGATACGATATTCCTCACTATATGAAGTGACTGATAACAAGATCTGTATAATGGATTTTGAAGAAATTCATCAGGTTTTTATTTTGTAGACAATTGATCTGTATTTATAGCGCAATGATGTGTGTGGCATAACTGGAAAGCTCTGCTTCTGCGCTTTCATGTGATATGCGTGGCATGTCTGTGCAAGCCTGCATTCGCGAGTAATCCATCCAACAGTAATGTGTGTGCAGAGCTGTATGAAAGCTCTGTTATTCATCATTTTAGTGTAACTTTATCTTTTTTTTCGCTATGAAAACATTGGACTACCCACAAGTGCTTGGTCTTGCCAGAAAGCTACAATTTCGCTGTTTGGCTTTTCGCTATGACGCATGGTCGCGGAGAAAATCAATAGAGAAGAACAGGTGTGAATTTGGATGCACAATGCGTCGTTCGGGCCCATAGGGTTAATTTGTGCTTTATGCCTGTGCCATTTGTTGATACCTTATTATGTGTCCAAAAAAGGCGACTATGCAAGTCACAGCATGAGATGTATTCTTTTCTCTGATTTTACTAGAGAAAACAAACCCTGCTGCAGTCTGCATCTGCACTTTCTCCACTTTTTCAGATGCCCTGTTAAAATACTGCCATTATTTTATTCTTGTGTGCAGGTCTTTCCCTGCATCAATTGTCGTTGACATGTAAGACCCACAGTAAGCATCTGGACGAGACAAATGCAGAAATTCATCATGGCACAGCTTTTGCGCTGCCTTCTTATTTCAAAAAAACAATAATGTGCAAATGCTAGAAATACTTAGAAACACATTTTTTTTTAATTGTAGCAGATCAAATTTTACCATGTCATTCTTTAATGCTGGACTACAGCAACCATCAGTCTTGATTCCAGTACTTTTCGAAATGCCGAATACTCAGACCCCTGTGCTATGGCCTCTTCCTCCACTTTTCAATCAGTCAGTTTTATTTATAAAGCCCAACATCACAAATCACAATTTGCCTCACAGGGCTTTACAGCATACGACATCCCTCTGTCCTTATGACCCTCACAGCTGATCAGGAAAAACTCCCCAAAAAACCCTTTAACGTGGAAAAAAAAACGGTAGAAACCTCAGGAAGAGCAACTGAGGAGGGATCCCTCTTCCAGGACGGACAGACGTGCAATAGATGTCGTACAGAACAGCTTTTTGGCCACTTTGATCCATGTTTGCAAATAGCAGCACAGAGGTGGCATTTTTTATAGGTGGATAAGGACTGATTGCTTATTGAGGAGCTTACTTACTTTACTTTTGTTAATCCAAAAATGCTTTGGGTCTTTCTATGAGATCTGTATTAACTGTGTTGAAAAGTGGTGTGACCTCAGCTGTGCTAAGAAGGTGATGATGAAGTATCTGTCTCAAAACATCCATTTACAAACTCTCACACAACTCCTGTAGTATAATACAAGTCTCATTTATCTGGCCATATGCTCAGTATTTCCCAAACACATATATTTTCACCAAAACATTACTGAATAAACATTGGAGGCAAGCAAGGAATAAAATGTCTTCACAAACTCAAGGTCACGTGGGATGTGTAATTAATAAACAAATGGTCATTTTGTTTTTCAGTAATGCTGAAAAGCAATAGCTTGAGACAACAGCAAATTAGTATTATTTAACAGCAGTAAGCTGTACGCACTCAGTTCAAGTTGCTGCATAATCTTAAGTAATGCTGACGGACACGACGGACAAGCCGTTCTGACATTTTTGAAATGCATTAGAGTTTTATTACATTTTCAAAATGTGGGTTCCGTGCACTTCAAGTCTACTGTAGCTGTTAATCCAGCTAGCTGTTATCCTCCGATACCCCAAACGAGTTTTGTGGATGAAAAAACTACACTGGACTTTTTGTCGGCATGAGGGTCAGTAAGTACTGTCTGTATTCTAAAGTGGCCATTTCCTTTAACTGTAAAACTCTCTTTGAATAATTTTTTTGTTATTGAGGTAATTTTGAGTCTCCTTGTGCTGGTTTGCATCTGAGATGAAAGAATAATAATGATAGACATCAACTTACAGCCAAATTTATAAAAGAAAAAAAAATCCACACATTTGATTTACATTTGTTGAAGTCACAGTGAACAAGAGCATGTTTAAACATTTCCCAGTAAGCAGAACTCAGACAAGACAAGGCTTCCTTGTATCTATAGTAAGGTGTCTTATTGGAAATCATATCAATAGATGACAGAATCTGTCTTGACTCTTTCCTGTTGTTGTCATCATTCATAATGCTGCCGTTTTCTCCTCTGTCTCCATCTCTGTGTCCCTCTGTGTCTGCCTACATGAAACTGACTGTAGACATGTTGTCATCATCGATACTGCTGGACTGCTGATATCATCGCTGTCCATTCTACAACAACACACAGAGGCCAAAAGTTTATCTATAGCCCCTTTTTTCATGAAAACATACAGAACTAAGTCTGCAAGAGGACTCAACTTGACAAACGTAAACGACATTTTGGTGAGGAAGTTGTTCATTCTTGCTCCCTTTGTCACAAGCCAAATGATCATGGGCAGGAACAGCAGCGTGTAAATCAGCAGCACCAGGACCAACATTCCTACAATGCGTCGTTTTTCATCAGACTGGACCGAGATGGAGGCAGACAGAGCTCTGAGGGTCCCACACAGGAAGAATATGAACAGTGGGAAAGGAAGAAGGCAAAATATGGCAAAGGTGATGTCTTTGATACGATGATATGAGCAAAAATAGACAGTGAGGAAACAAAGAGCAGGAAGGACCCAGACCACGACACAGACCAGCACAGAGATCTTGATGGTTCGTCTGAAGCGGTACCACAGTGGGCAGGCGATGACCAAATACCTGAAATACAAAACAGACACAGCTTCAGAATTCTGCAGTCCAACAAAGGTCAGACAGAAGGAGCTCCACACATACTGGACAGACAGACAGTTACCTTTCCAGGGCGACACACACCATGAAGCCAACACTGGCCCCCAGACTATAGATGTAAATTTGAAAGACGATATTAATCTTCTTGTCCTCAGGCTTTGCCACCTCAACAATCATGCAGCAGAACTGAATGAGGTCCAAAATGAGAAGGTTAATGATGTAGATCGGAGCAACATGATCATTTCTCACCTGCAGAAAAAAAGAAAAGTAAACAAGCAGCTGTAAACATGTTCTAAACTCCACCTCTCCTTTGTGCTGTCAGAAATATCAGATATGACAAACTGGGGGGTCACAGTAGTAACAAGACTTATGCCCTGTTCACACTATGAACAACACAGCTGCAGTATGGCTAGCTGCATTGTCACCAAGTAGCAGTTGAGGTGTTGAGAAAGTGCTGGTTGGTGTAGTTAAGTGAATGTAGCATTAGAGCTAATTAGTGATTTTCTTTCATTTTTCAGATGTCATAGTCAGGAAACTTTATTTATCCTGCAGTGGGGGAATTCTGTTTATAGTTAACAACAACATGTAGCACAACAAACACACATAACACATTCCCAGCAACAAGATTACAATAAAAGACAATTACATTCAGACAACAATCAGGCTGTCAGTGACACTGGCTCTACATTCATAGTTGTTTGCTGTTTGGCAATGTAAAAGCTGAAAGAAGGAGTTTGAGTATCTGTTTTCCTCAGAGGGGCATAATCGCACCGCCCTGAGGGCATTAACACAAAATTCTGAGAAAGGATGTGGTCAGGATGTCCAATAATGCTTTTTGCTTTCCTTACCACCTGCTTTTTCCAGAACGAGGCCAAGTCAATCAACTGGACTCTCATAATCTTGAAGCAGATCTTCATGATTCTGTGCAAACTATTTTTATCTCTCAGAGGCAGCCCATTAAACCAACATATAAAAAGAGAAAGTTAGGACTTTCAATAAAAGAATCATAAAAGACTCACAAAATATTCCGAGAAACCTTAAAAGAGTTCAACCTCTGCAATAAGTGGATCCTCTGCTGCCCCCTCTTGACAAGAGACTCAGTGTTACAGGAGATAGAGTTGGGAGTCCAAGACTGCACCTAAATACTTGTATGACGCCACTATCTGGACTTCCTGGCTCTGTATAGTACTTCCCCTTGGTTCCGGCCTGTTCCTCCTGAAGTCAGTGATCAATTCTTTAGTCTTTGAGGCATTCAGGTCGAGATAGTTGTCCTCACACCACTGTATAAAGGTAGGTAAGGCACAGCCATGATCTGACTGTGAACCATGCAAATAGTGCTGTATCATCCGAGAATTTGACAAGGAAACTGTCTGACTGGGATGACCTGCAGCTATCAGTATACATGATAAAAAGTAGCGGGGACAAAACACAGCCCTGTTGGTAACAATGGTGTGGCATGTTTGCTCATTTACAGACACCCACTGAGCCCTGTCGGTTAAAAAGTTTAAAATCAGGAGTAAGATCTGATCTGGTAAATTACGGAGAGAAGCCAGTCTGTCAATTAAGATATGAGGCTGCATCTTATTAAAAGCAGAGGAAAATTGGCATACAACTCTTATGTGGCTGTTTGGATTTTCAAGGTGCTTGTACACTTTATCTAAAATAAAAAGCTTTGTGTGATCCTCACCTTTGCCAGTTTGATATGCAAACTGTAGTGGATCAAGTTTGCCATGAATTAAGGAGACCACCTCATCTCTCAAGATCTTTTCCAAGTTTTTCATCACAAGGTATGTAAGTGCTACAGGTCTAAAATCTTTCAGATCACTTGGGTTTTTATTTTTAGGAGCAGGTATTATTGCTGATAATTTCCATAATCTGGGTAGTTGACAAGTTTCAACACAGATCTGAAAAAGTGATGAAAAAACTCCACTAAGCTGGTCAGCACAGTGTCGTAGTGTGCTTCCACAGATTCTGTCAGGTCCAGCAGCCTTCCTAATATTCACCCTCTTGAATAGCTTAGTCACCTGTTCCTGGGATATTGTGATGTCACTCTGAAGGACAAGAGACTTCTTCAAGGAGTAAATATTACCCAAGAAGTTTGACTTTTCAAAATGTGAAAAAAAAGAGGAATTAAAAGCATTTGGCAGATCATTATCATCCACTCCTTTTACAGTTATATGTTGCCTACTGGTGCTCGGTGTCTGATTTAATGATGCCATTAGCTTTATACCCTGCCAGGCTGTTCTAAGGTTACTGCTAGTATAGTGCTCCTCAATCTTGTTCTTATTCTACTTTCGCCTTCCTTAGCTCTCTGAAGGCCTGTTTATTTATCAGACAATCACCAGTGTAAAATGCCCTTTTCTTATCATTTATGGCGGCTCTGAGTTCTTTAGTTTAGTTTGTTATTTGGGTATGACAACTGTTTTTGATGGGATGACTGAATGTTCACAGAAAGTTATATATGATGAGACTGTATCAGTTAGACTGTCTGTCACCACAAGCCTCGTAGAACTGCTGCCAATCATTGCACTCCAAGCATGCCTGAAGTGAAGAGATGCTGTCCTCTGTCCATAACTTAGTTCTCTCTTTATGCTCCTCGCTTCTGAGTACAGATTTGTACAGTGGCATGACGAAGACACTATAGTGGAAAGAATCCCCAAACGCGGGTATAGGGAAGGATTTATATGCTCCGCCTGCTGAACCATAGCAGAGGTCAATAGTCGTTGCACAAGTCACGTACTGTTCGTATGATCTCAGTGTTTTCCTCAGATCACACCTTTTGAAATCCCCAAGAATAAATTTCGGTGCATCCAGGCATGTAGAATCTAATCTGCATATGACGTCATCAATCAACTAAGTAGCAGCCGACACATTGGCATGTGGGTGTATGTAAACTACTGTGAAGAACAGCTGTTGAAATTCACATGGCAGATAGAATGGACGGAGTGAGACTGTCAACAGCTCCAAGTCAGCAGTGTATATCTTCTCTCTCATTACTAGTCTTGCAATAATTTTCGTTGACATAAAAACACACTCCGCCACTTTGACTCTTCTCGGTGATCTCCTGTGATCTGTCCAGGCGTATAGGGATTCCAAAGCCGCTCAGCTCCATTTCCTCGTCCAGGTCTCGATCCTCACTGAGCCAGGTCTCAGTGAAAGCGAGAAGACAAGTTTGCTGGAGTTTGCATTTAAGTTTTCCAGCCAGAGGGTTTTAATCCTGTGGCAAAGGCCGCCTCTCCTCCCTGTTTTCTGAGTCTTCCTAATGGGCATACATAGCTCCTTTGGGATACTGTGCAGTACCACACTGGCAGTTGAAGTTCACAAGGAAAGAATAAACTCTCGACTGTGGATGGCCCTTTCACCCTCCATTAGAAGGCTGGAGGAGAAGGCCATCAGCAGCATTGCCACATAAGAGTAAAAAAAGCTGAGCAAACATCCCAATAAGAAGCATCACTACAATCCTCTGACAGTCCTGTTTCACACTTGCACACAGAGCTCAAAAGGAGGTTGATCAACCACCTAAAAACATTCAAAAAAACATTAAAACTTTGCAAACAAACGCTAAGTGAACTGACCGGTCACACCCGCGAGCGCCCCCAGTGGCCAATGGAGCAGAACATGAGTTATAGAAGAGAGAAAGGGACCCAAAATGATGAAACAAAAACATATGATTTGTTGATGCTTTACTGCGTAATTAGAGTGCTGAAAAAGTTAAGGGCAGCTCAACTTTGATTTGTAATGCATGATGCCCAACACGGAGATAAATCTCAAGCGCTAGTTTGTAGCTTCATGTCACCATCTTTCATTGAAAATTACATGTCTCCAGTTGCTTTGTCACCATTAGTGTGAACGCAGCATAAGAACCAGATTAACTGCAGCTCTTTTTTAAACACAGATAAGATGAATTCTGGAACAAACATGTGCTGTATTTATCGAACAGATGGAGTCACATTTTGAGTGACATGGGGCTCCTTAATGCATGTGCAATTCAGGGACGATTGCGCATAAGAGAAGGAGACATGTTAGATTATGTATTCCACTGATATATGATGGAAATCTCATTAGTTTTGCAGGTATTTAGTCATGAACCAAGGCAAACGAAAAGTTAGGGGATGAACAAGGTCAGTAAGCTTCATCCTCTGGGGACCATGAAAAGATATACAATTTCACACGTTATTTGACTGATCTTAACTAAATGGTGGCAGTAACCTCTACAGTTTAAAAGAAAGATGGGAAAGAGTCACACATGTGAACTGCATGTGTTTAGAGCCCAATCAGCTTATTGTAGCTTTTAGTTATGGAGTGCATTATTGCTGTAAGGTTATAACACTTCTTCCCAGCCCCTGACACTGGCCCCCAACCTAGATCAAGATCCTTTAAGGCAGACACACCAGGACAGACGCAAGATGCTAGTTAACCAGTTAGCACATTAGCAACATGACCTGACGTTGAAAGAACAAATGTTACCATGCACCAGTGAACATTAAAAATAATTATGAATTGTTTCTGCTAACAAACCAAATGGCTAAATTAAATAATCTTACTTTAATCTTACAAGTAATCTTACAAGTTTGTTCTGATCTCACCCCCTTTTGACTTGAGCTATTGTTTTTTTTACTGTCCTCACTTCTGTTTCTTATTCTGCACTGAGCTGAACTCTCAAAGTGATTTCTTTCACCGACAGGCTCCACTGACACACAGGCCAATTCAACATGCTGAATCCACCGACAGTCAACAAGGGCTGACTAGTGCAGAACACACCACCACAAAAACTATTGTTGCCCTGGTGCATTAGGGCCTTAACAGAAGGACACGTAACACCACATCCATCCATCCATTTTCTAACCACTTATCCTCTCGAGGGTCACGGGGGGTGGAGCCTATCCCAGCTGACACTGGATGAGAGGCAGGGTTCACCCTGGACAGGTCACCAGACTATCACAGGGCTGACACATAGAGACAGACAACCATTCACACTCACATTCACACCTATGGACAATTTAGAGTCACCAATTAACCTGCATGTCTTTGGACTGTGGGAGGAAGCTGGAGCACCTGGAGGAAACCCACGCTGACACAGGGAGAACATGCAAACTCCACACAGAAGGGCTCCCACACCCGGGATCGAACCGGCAACCCTCTTGCTGTGAGGTAACAGTGCTAACCACCTCATGAATTAATCACAGTCATTATGTTCATACCAGAGAAAAAAGAGCATAGATGGCAGTGAGAGTCAAAGGAAGGCCGATACAAATGATGATGCATGTCACCACTTTGAAGATGAATCCAGCTTCTCCACTGTAAACACTGTCATTGAATTTGAGGATGCTGTGATCGCAGCTGTTGGCCTGTGAAGTGCAGTTAATGTCGAAATCTTCCATTCTTCAGAGTGAAACCTGCAATTTAAAAGATCATGTGGTTACACTGTAACCTATTCTGCGAGTGAAAATACTATCCCCCCCATTCAGTCACATATTCCATTATGTATGGTGGAATGATCCCCAGCAGTCAGTACATGGACACACTGGCTTACCTGGCCACGACATATGGTTCTATAAAGCAGCAGTGCTGGCGTTAAATCACTGATAGTTTAATTGGAACCGTCTCTAAGCTGCCTAAAAGCTGGAAAGATGGTTTCCTAACTCAGAGAACCAGGGTTACAATGTAACCACAAGTTCTATCATATTGAGACTGTCTCGCCACACTGTTACATATTTCATGTGTGATGGGCAACTTTAAGACACCCAGTGAGGAGACTAGGCTGCGCACAGTACAGTCTGTGCACACTATTGATACACTAGCTAGGACAAGGCCTCCAAGATGCAGGGCCAAGAATGAAGGGCAGAGGGGCTGCTAAGGTCAATCTGTAAATCGTAAGACTGACCCACGAAACTCAGAGCGTATTGCTGTTCAAAGGCCTAATCTATGAATGGAGTGGCCACTCATTTTAGCCTGTAGGTAGCTATTCTGACCATGGGAGACAACAACCCAGTGGAAAATAATATGTAGCCAACAAGGTTTTTTGATGAATCACACCCAGCTTATGCTCGCAAATGATGGACTGGCTGACACATACAGTAGAACCTTGAAAATGTGGCCTGAAAGGACCACCTGGTTACCGCACATAAGTAGCGAGGAAGGTTCCCTCTCCCAAGGCCCACAAGGTACTGTGCCTGAACCCCAGGTGGGGCAGGCACACCCAAACATGTATGCCCACTGAGTAGTGTCAACAACCCAGTAGGGGCAGCCTGGACTTGGCAGGGGCCTGCCCAGATGACTGGATTTGAAGCAGACAAATACCTGATTAGTCTTGCTGAGATTCTGTGTGTGCCCAATGCATATTGCCATGGCCTCGAGAAGTCATAGCATAAACTGGAGCTACTTGACCTTCTGTCCTCCTGTGAAGAGTGACCACAGCTTACTGACTAGGTTGGTGGGGCCTGGATGAAGCCATAGGCAGGAATGCTGCGCTGGGGCGGAGGATTAGACCCAAACGAGTCTGAAAAGAACCTGCAGCACTCACTGTGAACCACCAGTGTTTGGAGCTCATTTTAAGATAGAGTAATTTCAAAGAAGCAGCCCAAAGGGGGTCAAAGCGGAATGCTGGAGTACACCAAGGACCATGTCCAAGTCCCAAAGAGAGACTGAAGGTCCGGACCTGCAGGCTCTCAGCCTCAGAACACCTGTGCAACCAGGAAATTAAGGATCATTCTCATTTAGTGTGTATCTAGCCACATTAATAGCCTTGACTGCTGCCATGATCCTTTGTAGGGTTAGAGCAGACACCAGCCTCACCCCTGTACACCTGAACCCTTTGGAGAAGGCAATTTATTAATGATATGCTGACTCTCTGGAAGTGAGCAAATCAACTGCCCTGCCAAAGCAACACCAGACCTCTTCTACCACCTGGAGACGGAGTCTCCGCTCCCCTGGGCTCAGACCCCCCTGCCATCATATTCAATGGCCCTGGCACATGCAAAGCCCTAAGTGAGCCCTAAGTCTGCATAGGGTGGGAAGCCTAGGCCCTCCTGCCTGTAGATGTATGCTGGCACATATATTATACCCACAATCAATTCAATCAAATTATCTGCTGATAATGTTTAATTAAGTAATACATTTTCAGATAATATAACAAGTCCTGGTGACGTACGTGCTGCTGTGAGGTCTTTACTGCAGTCACAGAACATCATCATGTTGTTTCAGTAATTCATTGTAATGTTTAATATTAATGTATGTTGGTTTAGGACATGTTGTCTGTCTTCTGTACTCGATGCGACACTACTTGTTGAATGAACCTCTGCCCTCTGATTTTTAGGAGATTTACATGACCAATTCACTTTGTTTTTGTTTATAGATTCATATTCTCATTTATCGAACAGTGTTAACTTAACAATGACCTGACTGTAACCTGTCCTTACATGATATTAATCAATCATCAGTAATCATATTGGTCCTAAGTATCATCATCAATAAGAATGACAAGAATTTGTAAGAAGGTCTGCATGTTGTCGTCAGACTGCACTCCTGAAGTATCTACACAGTAGTAAGACTGTTTTACTGCCATTCAAAATACTGCATAGTCTTTTTCATGTTTTTGTCTCTTTATCTTTTTTCATATTGCTTTTTTGTTCTTGTTACACAATGACACTTAATATTCTCACATTTCAAGGAAAAAGAGAAAAAAAATCAAATCAAATAAAACATTAATGTTTTAGTCACAGTATTCTGTAGAGTTACGGTCCCAAACTGTACCTTTCTTACAGTTTATTCATTTTCATGACCGTTTGCAGTTCTTTTGTCCTTGTTACTAATCTATCTGTACAAGATAAAGTAACATCAAATTTACCTTCGAAAGCTGCAAGACCCAACCTGATTGATTCCCCTACACCAGTGTCTGATGATTTGTCCTCTGTGAACCAACAGTCTACGGTAAATAAAATGTTTGCATGCAGTATGTTGATAATAATCTGCACCTCCTCTTCTGAGGAAGAGAGGAAAAAAAACAGTCAGGCGTGAATATGCATGGGCACCTAATTGCACAATGTGTTTGTTACCAGGGCTGCAAATTCTCACTCACTGACCATCAGACTCACACAGTGCCCACTTTTTAGAATGGATATGTACATGCACACAACAGCTAACATGCACATGCCTTTTAATGTTAAGAATCACAGTTGGGTGCACCCTGCTGAGTATGTTGGGAGCCTGTCAAATGCACTTTTGGTCATTTGGTGGCCAGGCTCCCTTGGTGCACCTGTGGGACACTGGGCTTCAGGCTGGAATCAAAGAGAGGGTTATAGGTCGTGCATTAAAGGCTGTGACAATCCAACCCATTTTCATTCCAAAGTTGTCACATATCACCGCTTTGTCAGTCACCTTTCCCGTCTATATATTACAAACTAGGTGTCCTTCTGCCTCTGCTGTTTATATTATGGGAATCTGCAACCAACGCTGCGATGTCAACAAAAGCGCATGGTTAGGTTTTGGAGAAACATCCCGGTGTGGCTCTACATTCATACAGGAAACAAATCATGGCTTCCCATGTGAAAATCTCAGGTTTGTTGGACCTATCCACCATTCATCCCACTTACCCTATAAGGCCTTTTCAACCCCTTATATTGTGTTGTTACTTGCAGCATTTCTGCTGTTCACTAGGGTATCATACTGCCTTGATAGGTGCGGTCCAGCCAACTGGTGGCATATCATACCACTGCAAATGGTAGCTTTTGGCGTTGGTGTCTGACACTGAAATCACTAATAAAGTGGTTGTATTTGATGACTACAGAATGATAATGGGCTGGACAAATATGGCTTATCACATTCACAGCAGTTGGCCACTGAGCTCTCCCCGTTATGACACACTGTCAGTTTAGGAATCCTGTCGAGAGGTTTCCTCAGAGGAAACTTGTTGTCTGGGACTTGGGATGAAGACTTTTTTTAAGTTTTGCTGTGAACCTGAACAATCTGTCTGATGTCACACATCTACCTGTGCTAAGATTAAAAATATGCAGCAGTGGATCTGCTGTGTGTAATTGTGGCTTGACAGTGCACATCACTCCAGTGAGGGACTGCAGATGAAAAAGATGGCTGTAAAGGCAGTCACCAGTGTAAAGGAAAGGTCTTTAGTATAGTACAGACAGAGCTTTATTCTGCTTGGCTGACATTAATCCCATCACTGCTGGTTGGAAATTAGTATTATGTTGAGTAAATACTAGTGTAAAAATGGAGGGCACCAACCACTTCACTAGACAGGTTACATACCAGGAACACTACAGTACTCCCTCCTGCTACTTGCAGCCTGTGGCTCAGGTTAGCAGAAGGCTAAAGTATTAGCAGCATTTTCTCTAAAGCTCTGAAACGTCCTCCTCCTTATCATATTTCCTCTGTTCTTTCACATACTTTCTAATCTAATCTAAATTTTGTACACAAGTTTTAGGAATCATCTCTTTACTTCTGGCTGACAGCAGAAATAGGATCTGATTTACTGACATGGTTTAATGAGGTGTTGGTAGGTTGGTGTTGACAAATTTCTTCAGAAAAGCTAGTGACACCCAGAGAGGAAGGGCATCGTCATCAATGTTATTTATATCTGGTGTGAACTTTCTTTGGCACATTTAGTCAGTTTGTGACAAATATATTTTGTGTATATGAGGTCACAAAGGTAAGATGCATAGATGTGTAAGACTCTACACATAATGTTTAGTTTGATGTTTTTCTTAATGCTTAATATTATTTTAATTGGCCATAACTAACTCTAACTTTCTTGATGCAAATGTGACAGGCACACACAACTATGTTTCTAGCAGGTGCAGCATTTGTATTCAGACAGTAACTAATCTGAACAACACCACTGATCACACTTCTGAAATAATGGTCATGTAAAATAAATAGATGTCCTTATTTAATCTATCATTTGAGACATCTACACATCTTTTCATGTGCAAATCACCAAAGCACCCATCTTAATTTTCAATCCTGCTTTTTGAAATAAAAACTAATGTCTGTCAGTGTTCCTGTTTTATAACCATAATAACCACATTAATCTTACACACCACTGTCTAAATAAAATATACAAACCATGTCCTCAAAGACAGGTCACATCTGACATGTATTGCACAATGTAACACACAAGAGTGACACTTGGTGCTTGCTGGATGTGGCAGGAAATGTGTTGCTGATAACCTCGGTGATTAACAGTCTTTATCTTTATGGAAGTTTCATAAATGTTCAGTGTGGTTATTTATCTTGTGTAATTGCACAGGCGATAGAAACATAATATTTATTGATCTTTTGCGCTGGTAAATACAGTTAATGCTACAGTTTCTATATGTATAATGTGTTTAAATGGTCATTGAGATGCCATTACTTAATTACAGAGGTATTTATTCATGCAGAAGTCGGGCTGCAGACTCTGAGGTGCAGTCATGCGTCTCCATGAGACAGTAGCTGCAGTAGAAGCTCAAAGCCACAGGGTAGTTGACAGGAGGGTCCACACCAGGAGGACAGTCAGACACATGTTGCTGAAAGGTGTCTTGATGAGAGGATCCTGCAGGGGAGCAAAAAACACAAGGTGTGTTCATTTCTACAGGGCACAAGTCAGAGGTTGCACAGCTGATGGACACAATCACAGAATCAACTGAACCCACTTAATCTAATCTAGCCCTCACTTAAATAACTTCTGTCAGTGTAAATGTATGAATGACTTGATGTTGTTGAATGTGTTTATTATTGTGATTTGGGGAAAAAAGTTCTAACTTCCTGTCAGTCTGTTTGCTCTCTCACTGTGTGTTTGGTTTTTGATAATTTTTCTGGATTTTCGACCACTGATTTCTGATCAAGGACATTGGACTGATCGCTGAGACCCTCGGAATGACCCCTGCCTGGTTTACGCATTTGATTGGGATTACGGACTGAAAACAAATGGTAGTTGCGAACTGTTGGCTCGTAAGCTCACTGCAAAGCTAAGTGACAGGCTGACAGTCAGTCAAAGTAACCAAGCTATGGGGCAGAGGAAGATCCTGGCGTCTGAGGAAGTCAAGGACATTAAAAAGACGCTCGATTTCGTGACGGAGGAAGTTTCTGCTGCGGCTGCAGAACACCAAGAAGGACAAGGGTCGTGGACCTGGAGCAGTACACCAGGATGAATGACGTGATCGTCACTGGGCTCCAGACAAAACCGTGGTCATACACACAGGCGGTGGTCACTGCCAACGGGGGAGAGCCTGATGAACAGGATACTAACTCCACGGAGCAACAAATGGCTGCTTTTCTACGGTCCAAAGGCATTAATCTGGACTGTAATGACATCGAGGCGTGCCACCCTCTGCCCAGGAGGAACGCCAGCGACAAACTGGCCATCATCATGAGGTTTGTCAATAGAAAACACAAGACTGCACTACTAAAACAAGGAAGAAACAGACAAAATGAAAATAGCCAAAGTCATACCTCTTTACAAAACTGGGAACAAACACAACTTCACGAACTACAGACCTGTCTCATTACAACCACAATTCTCCAAAATATTAGAAAAACTGTACAACAACAGATTGGACTCATTCATAGATAAACAAATTACTTACCGAAAGTCAGTATGGTTTCAGAACAAACAGATCAACAGCAATGGCAATTATGGAATCAATTGAGGGAATCATTAACACAATAGAACAGAAGAAACATGCACTTGGGATATTCATTGACCTCAAAAAAGCTTTTGACACAATAAATCATGACATATTAATCAATAAACTAGAACGGTATGACGGTATGGGATAAGGGGTATTGCACTGAGCTGGATTAAAAGCTACTTAAGAGAAAGACAGCAGTTCATGAGGTTGGGTTCTTTCAGTTCAATATGTTTGGACATGGCTTGTGGTGTCCCCCAGGGGTCAGTGTTGGGACCTAAACCATTTATCCTTTATATAAATGACATCTGTAAAGTATCCAAACTATTTAAGCTAGTGCTATTTACAGATGATACAAATATTTTCTGTTCTGGGGATAATTTAAAACTACTGGAGGATGTTACTAGAGAAATGAGCAAATTAAAAGTATGGTTTAACAGGAACAAGTTATCATTAAACTTAAACAAAACAAAACTAATGTTATTTGGTAAGTCTAGAATGAAAACACAAGTTCAGATACAGATAGATGGAGTCAAAATTGAACAAGTTCACGAAAAATAAATTTCTAGGGGTAACAACAGATGAAAAACTCAACTGGAAATCACATATTCAACATGTACACAATAAAATGTCAAGAAGTATCTCAGTATTATATAAAGCAAAGCAGGTTCTTAATCACAAGTCACTCCACATTCTATACTGTTCCCTCATCTTACCATATTTAACTTACTGTGCAGAGATCTGGGGCAATAACTACAAGAGTTCACAACACTCACTGTCTATTCTGCAAAAAAGAGTAATAAGAATCATTCACAATCCTGGATATCTGGAACACACCAACTCCTTATTCCTACAGTCCAAATTATTAAAATTCAAAGATCTGGTTGTTTATCAAACAGTACAAATAATGTTCAAGGCTAAAAAGAAAAAAAAAAAAAAAAAAAACTACCAGAAAACATCCAGACATTGTTCAGTGAAAGACAGGAGCGTTTTATACATAGAATGAAACAGTGCGTGTGTGTGTGACCCTTTCGTGTGTTTCCCACATTTGCATCCAGTTGTTTTTCCCCACTCCTTCAGTCACTGAAATGTCAGCTCAGGTACCTTTATCGTCTTATGACCCTCCAGCCTCTCTTATGATCTCTGATAGTTAGGGGGGATTTGGTTGGTTTTTATTTAATTATTTTGAGGTTACCTTGTTACATTGCAGGTGCAGATCTCGCCAGTGTCAGGGCAACCAATGACCTCTGTTCCTCATGTGCACCGTGATCAAGTGTATGTAGTTTCTCTTTCATTGTTTCCAGATTCTGCCATGATATTTGATGACCAACAGGTGCCTGATTGTGGGAACCTGGGTTAATGTGGTGAGAACGCAGACATCAAAGCTCCCCTTAAACTCTGACCACTGTCCTGTAAAAATGTACACAGACAGGTCGTACAGAGTTTCAAGATTCCTCAAAACCACTTTTTTTCATGATTGGACTGACACTGGTGGACCTAAAATCCATTTCAGTAGAATCGGGTCTAATATGACCTGAAGCAGAGTCATGTATAAAAATGTTACAGCACCTGAAGAAAAGTATAAGATTTTAAAATATCATTTTTGTACATTTTGGGTCACTTCAGGAGAAGTCATCAAATGTCAGGCTAAAAGAATGGCATTTAGGATGTTTTTACTGCTGTCAAATGTCAAAACTGCTCAGATTTGACATGAACAGTATGTAAGGGTTAATACTCTGAAAGGGAACAAAGCTTTGTCTGTATAATGGTACTCAAACTGGAGCATCTGATACCAGATAACTACCATCATGGAGACAAAGTTAACTGGCATAAGAACAACTGAAAGCACAGGAGAACAAAGCTAACGGGACATTTGCAACATCAAAACACATGAATAATAGCTGTCACAAGATGTCAGCAGAGCTTCATGTTTCTTCACACTGACATCACACACGACGAGGGTTTCATCAACAAATGAGGACTTCTACTTCTTAATACTTGTTGAATGCCCCTCAGGACTTCTTGTGTTTAACACCAACAGTGTCAGTATGATCATATATGATCCTGAAGAGCCATAATACATGTGTACATGTTTCAGAGTGTGACAGTGTGGAGAAATGAAAGCAGCTCACACACCAGTGTCCATGTTGGGAAGTTTTCTCCCTCATTTACAAAATGTTACACAAACACAGGACTTTCACTCAGGAGACCACTGCTGGTGTCCTGTGTGAAACTTAAAGTTACATATTTCAGTTCTTCACTTGGAAGAATACAAACCCAGTGGGGCCCTTAGATCTTCAGGAAGCAGTGAACTGGTAGAACCTCGAGTCAGAACCAAACAGGGTGAAGCTGCTGGAAGCAACTTCATAACCACTTTCACATCTGAAGTCTGAAAACTCAGCTGTTCTCCTGTGCCTTCAATTGATCTGTGTCTCTGCTGCACCTATATTTCCTTTGTTGAATTTGAGACAACTTATTACAGCACTGTAACTGTGTTTCTGGTAAATCCATCTATATTGTAATTAACTTCATCCAATTTAAACATTCAATGTATTTCGGGGCGTCGGTGGCTTAGTGGTAGAGCAGGCGCCCCATGTACAAGGCTCTCCCTCTCTCCCCCTTTCACACTTCACTATCCTATCAATTAAAGGCAAAAATGCCCATAAAAAAAAAAAAATCTTAAATTCATTGTATTTGAATTTGTTTTTCTGATTTTATTAAGTATTGCTGATGCTTTTCTGAATGAAACGGGTGTGGTATGGACCCAAATGCAGTACACAGGCGCTCAGGAACAGTTGGTAACGACCTTTATTCCCACCACAGCAAACAAGGTACGGTGCAGATTGAATAAACACAGAATAAAGTTCGTTCTTCGGGCTGAAAGCCCTCACACAGTCTCCGGGGCTCAGACGAGGGGAAGAGAAGTAGCTCACTTCAGCCGATGATGACGAGGAGGAAGCTCCGTGGTCCGAAGAGCCGGCTGCACGTGTGGAGGTGCCGATGGGGAGAGAGCAGAGGAGTGGTCGGAGGCAGGTGGGGGGGGGTCGTAGCCAGATGAGCAGTCCGAAGGCAGAGGCACCGAAGAGGAGCAGGCAGGAGGATAGACGAGGACAGGCGGAGAAATCGTTACCAGCCGAGCAGTCAGATACCAGAAACGCTGAGGCAGAGCACGAGGTCAGGGACAGAAGGCAGGTGGGTTTACCGGGAGGCAGACGAGGAGAGCAGGTCGGGAACAGGCAGAGTCGGCACCGGGAGATAAGACAGGAGATGAATGTTGGAAAGTCTCGCATGACGCTGAAGAACAAACTGGCAACGAGTGAGAGTGCTGGAGAGGCTTATATGCAGGGCTGATTATGATGAGCTGCAGCTGTGTAGGCAGGTGAGCAGAGTTGGGCTGATGAGGTGGGCGTGGCTGGCAGGTAGAGTGGAGCAGAGGGAGGGAGAGCGGAAAATCACTGCAGCAGAGTGACAGGAGGGGAATGAGAGACAGGGACTGTGACAGTGGCTACGGTTACATGATGGCTTCTCATTCGGAATGAAATAAATCTGAATGAAATCATCATGAATTAAAGTCTTTCCAGGTAGTTTACATGGGAAATATTCATTCTGAATGAGGGTTTACACAGAGATCCGTTCAATCGCCTTTATTCAGGTCTGCCCAAGGTTTGGGGCAGGGAAGGTTTCTGATTGGATAGGGGGCGGGGCGGATGTTACGTGTTTATGTTTACCGGAAGAAAACACTGTAGTCCTCGCTCCGGATAACAAGATGCTTGACGGCGCCGTTCTTAGTGCCTTTTTCGGGCTTGTTTTGCTTATATTCTTGAAGCAGCAGTACGACAACAAACTTGTTCTGCTAATGCTTCGTCTGTTGAGGAGGAGAAGGGAGGCAGAGGCTCAAAGAAGGGAGGTAGAAGACCGTGCTGTGGCGAATGGAAACTGGTGAGTGCAACGAGTCCGATTGCTCTATCTCAGCCCGTTGCTATGCACGCTATATACGTCATGGCACCAGAAAGGCAAGGAAACGAGCATGCGCAGAAAGACCGGAATGAACTCAAAGAGGAATGAGTGTATACATGCACACAAAACTCTTTCATTCGGAATGACAAACGGAATAAACCACCCCCTTTAATCGGATTTAATTTTCAATCGGAATGACCATTTTTCAATCGGAATGGCCGTTCATTCCGATTGAAAGTGGAATTAAACTGTCCATGTAAACGTACTGACTGAGTCTTTGTAAAGCACTGTGAGTTGCCTCTGTGATTAAGACGTGCTTTATAGATAAGTTGCAGTGTTTTAATGCAGTGAGTGAGCCAAATGCAAACATTCACAATTCTGTCAAGAACCAGACTCTTTTATTTGAATTTTCAGAAAATAAACTATTTTAAACAACATTAGATAAAATGTGATCAATCAGTCAACAGCTGCAAAATAAAACGCCCCCAAATAAAACTAAGATTAAATAAAGAAATAAACAGTATAGTTTGATCTCTACAAAATATAACAAAAAAGCAAATCAAACACAGTCTGGGATAAACATACATGAGTGACAACTGAAAATGTAGTGAACAACCTCATTAAAATGAATATGAGAGACTAAAGCAGTAAAAGGTCCTGCAGACTTGTTAAGATGCTCTTTCTGTGTTAAAGTCTAAATAAAGGTTTAGTTTAAGACAGTGTGGCAGCTTTAATGAGCTCACTGAATCAAAGATAATATCTGGTTTGTTTCTGTGATTAATGATAATGATAGACATCAGCTTACAGCTAAACTTATGGAAAACATATTTGATTAACATTTGTTGAAGCCATCACAA
This sequence comes from Epinephelus fuscoguttatus, assembly GCF_011397635.1. Classification (NCBI taxonomy): domain Eukaryota; kingdom Metazoa; phylum Chordata; class Actinopteri; order Perciformes; family Serranidae; genus Epinephelus; species Epinephelus fuscoguttatus. The sequence goes on from NC_064767.1 coordinate 1,499,185, forward strand.
ATTTCCCAGTGAGCAGAACTCCCACAGCAGAGTCAGGACAAGACTTCCTGCTATCTACAGTTAGGTGTCTTACTGGAAATCATATCAGTAGAGGACAGAATCTGTTGTGTCTCTGTCCTTCCTGTCAGCCTACATGTTTTCTGTTCCCTCCTCTATCTCTGTCACTGTCTCCCTCTGTCTCTGCCTACTTGAAGCTGACTGTGGATGTGTTGTCACCACTGATACTGCCGTACTCCTGTTTTCATTGCGGCTCATTCTGCAACAACACACAGCGGCCAAGAGCCTGTCTATGGCACCTTTCCTCATGAAAACATACAGAACTAAATCTGCAAGAGGACTCAACTTAAGAAACACAGGAAACGCAATGTGAAGAATGTAATTATTTCTGTTTGATGTTGCAATGAACCAAATGATGCTGGGCAGGAACAGTAGTGTGTAAATCAGCAGCACCAGGACCAACAGTCCTACAATTCGTCGTTTTTCGTCAGATGGGACCGAGATGGAGGCAGACAGAGCTCTGAGGGTCCCACCCAGGAAAAATATGAGCAGTGGGAGGGGAAGGAGTAAAAAGACGGCAACAATGATTTCGGCTGTTTCAGGGTCCGAGCAAAAAGAGACAATGTGACAAAGAGCAGGAAGGACCCAGACCACAACACAGACCAGCACAGAGATCTTGATGGTTCGTCTGAAGCGGTACCACAGTGGGCAGGCGATGACCAAATACCTGAAGTACAAGACAGACACAGCTTCAGAATTCTGCAGTCCAACAAAGGTCAGACAGAAGGAGCTCTACACATACTGGACAGACAGACAGTTACCTTTCCAGGGCGACACACACCATGAAGCCAACACTGGCCTGCAGACAATAGATGTATATGTTAAAGAAGATGACGTATATCATAAGGTTCTCGGCAAGCACCACCTCAATGATCATGTAGCAAAACTGAATGACGTCAGAGATGAGAAGGTTGATGATGTAGATCGGAGCAACATGATCATTTCTCACCTGCAGGAGAAAGAAAAGTAAACAAGCAGCTGTAAACATGTTCTGAACTCCACCTCCTCCAAAATATGTCATCGCCTCTGCCCAGCAGCTGCAGTCAGAGCCCTTTATAAATGTCAGTCTTGTTACTACAGTGTTTGCAAGGTAAATCTCCCTCCTCATTATATATGCATTTGATATAACTGTCTGAGGCCCGCAGTTGCAAAATTTAAAAAAAAAAAATCACTTTCAACTAAAAAGAAAAAACACACACAGAGTCAGTGGCTCCTACTGTTTATCCTTCCACTGCTATTGGACAGTAAATGTGATTATAGGTCCGGCCATCTGGTCATGAGCTCACACAACCTGCGGACTTTCAAGCTTCTTGTTTTATTAAAGCAGATTTGTCAAAATTCAAGTTAATAAAGTGCATTGAGCATTTTTGTGATTATTACATTTATTTATTTAATGTATATTTGTACAAGTATAGTACACATACATGCCACACACCACAGCATTTATAGCCTAAGCTAATTTGCACCGCCCTTCCCTAGCTGTGTCTGAAGATACAAAAGACTCAGTAACAAGAGCACAGCAGTGCAAAGTGTAAACATCAATAAAAATACAGACAGAACAATACCAGACACAAACTGCAAAAAATAACTAGCACCATAGAATAGAAAGCACCAAATTAGTCGTGACTGCATAAATGATTTATTTTCAAAAACTGTTTCAGTTTGAGTTTAAAGTCATCGGTATGAGGATCCAACTTGAGTTCTGTACGTAAATGTGGATTTATGGATGAGTTTGAAATTGGCAAAATTAATGAAATTATAAAAAAAAAATAGTATATTTAGTTTCTGAAGAACACAACAATGATGTGGTCTTATTGGTTTCCTGTCCAAAATGTGTATTGCTCGATTGTATATCATCATAAGAGGCTTAGTTTTTGTAGATGTTTCTTGTGACCAAGAGGTTACACAGTAACTTAATCATAGCATGCATGATACTGTTTGCAGCGTGAAATGGGGCAGTTTTTGATAAGTCTGAATGTATGTAAGTTTGCTTTTGCAACCCTGCTCACCATCTTAACATGCTTCTCGAATTTTAGCTGTGAATCTAATATGAAGCCGAGGTATCTTACCTCTGAGACCTGTTTGATATGTTGTCCATTTATTTTTAGATTTAAGACATTAGCTTCTGTTGATGAGTGAGCCCTGGCAAAAAAAAGAAAACTGACAACGTTTTGTTATTACGTGAGAGACGTGACTTTTCAAACCATGCTGCTATGGCCTGTAAGTGACATGACAGCTATTTGGGAGCTGCCAGAGTAGTTTTTATAGATACATGTACGATTGTATCATCTGCATACATCTAAAAAACCTGCTCCAACACATGATTGTGGTGAGTCATTAATGTATAAGCTAAATAGAGGCAGACCAAGAACAGAACCCAGAGATACTTCTGTTCTAGTCTGTAAAAAAGAAGATTTGTCATCATTAATATTAACACACTGTTCTCAGTCAGACAGATAAGATTGAAACCACTGTAACGTTTGGTTGAATGAGGAAATTATGATTTAAAGTAAAAACAGCTTTTTAAGGCCAGAAAGGGGATAGATAGATAATTGTTTATTTCTGGATTTATCAGATTTGATTTTCGGCTTGTTATGTCTTTGTTGCAGTTTTACAACACTGGGTCAGAGTGGTAGTCAATATAGTGTTTGCAACGTACACATTACATGTGGACACTGCACCCTTTACATGTTTACTTATAGAAAAAGCATCAGCTTCTGGCATCAGGCAGAAACAGGCTATGGGTGTTCTCAAATGTCTTGTGGGATGCTTGTTGCATTGTTCCATTCCACTGATACACAATGGGTCTGTCATTAGTTTAGCAGTTATTTAGTCATGAACCAAAACATTAATTCAATCAAATTTTTGACCTGATGATGGCGCAAAATGAAAAGTCAGATCACAAAAGCTGTGTTAGTTATTCAACCTAGTAAGTTATTGCTCTAGATTTCTAACGCTTCATCCCTCCCCCCTGACACCTGACCCCCAACCCAGATCAAGATCCTTTACAGAGACACATACAGGAAACACATGACACAAACAGGAAATAAAACTCAGTCTTTAAGTTCATACCTGAGAGTAGAGAGCATAGATGGCCATGAGGGTCAAAGGCAGGCCGATACTTAAGATTACGCATGTCACCACATTTATGATGAATTCAGCTTCAGCAGTATGACCAAAGGTGTCAAAGGAGGTAAAGACTGAAAAATAGGGGATGTTACTGTAATAGCCATAGAAGTCACTGTAATTAAAGTAGTCA